>NC_080671.1:414150932-414464066 GCF_030247195.1 Topomyia yanbarensis
CGCCCAGCACAAGTGTAAAGTAAGGAAGCCGAAACCACAGAGAACAGACGTTCATCTTCAGCATTCCACTTGTGTAAAAATCCTTAACGTTTTCCAAAGTAGTTGGGATATCTGCACCAGGTGCGCTATTGTCGTCATGTGTTTTAGTAGCTGAGTTCGACTTCTACCCAGTTAAACCATTCCAGAACCGGTTCGGACTTCTGAGTGGATTCAGTATGGAATCCAGCTCAAATGCATCAACCGATTGAGTCGGAATCGGTTGTTTTCTTTGAGCCAAATTCCATACTGAATCCATTCAGGATTTCGAACCGGTTCCGGAATGGTTTTGTCGGATAGTTGAGATAAGTTGGTGTGGTGACGCTAGTGTTTTATCGTATATTAAATCACATGCTTGCACACGTTTATGCTTGTTCGATCATGGATACCTGTTCTTTGTGCAGAAACTCCAATTTGCCAATAATACATGATTTAGAAAGCGATCTGCTCATGTGGCAAACGGAGTGCGCCGCTCGTGCCTACCGAGTCTGTAAACGGGGAGATCTACATTAAGGAGTGTCTACAGAAGCATCTGCTTCCTCTGTTGAAGCAACACAAGAGTCATACGATCTCCTGACCGGATCTAGCTTCGTGCCACTATTCAAATGTTGTCCTTGGGTGGTACGAAGCCAACGAGGTCACTTTCGTAGCACATGACCCCTCCCGCCTCCAACCCACCGGAGCTAAGGTCCATCGAAAAATACTGGGTAATTGTGAAGCAGGCACTACGGAAGCATTTCAAGGAAGTCAAATCTGAGGAAGACTTGAAGAAAAAGTGGGTTTCCGTACAGAAAAAGCTGCAGCCAGATGTTGTACAGAATCTAATCAGTGGAGTTAAGCGTAAGGTGCGAGCGTACGGTTATGCACACTCAATTCGGCTCGGCAATTTCCCAACAGCCGTGTAATCAGCAAATTTAGAAACAGATATCTCAGTAAAGTGAGATTAGTTAGCTGATTTTCGGTGAAATATTTTTCGAGTATCAGCTTCGAAACATCACTTTTACTGAGATCTCAGCCAAAAAATTGTTTACTGAGATCTCAGCTGTTGAGATTTCGGCAAAAGATCCGAAAAAAACTGAGATTCGGCGAAAAATTATTGAAGTTGAATGAAATAAATATACCGAAAGCTATTTATGCTAATCGCACACAATGCAAAATTAAATGCCATTTCCAATTTAATTGTATAAAAATAAATTGAACGGAAATGTATAACAAAAATTATTAACATCGCTTCTCAGCCGAAATTTCGTATACGTGTACATATTGAAAGGATTGATTTATTCTACATCCAAACAGATTAATTAACTGTAGCCTTCTGTTTATAAACAAAATAGGACGTCCTATCACTTCTCGCGAAAAACGGTGTCTCGTGTTTATTATTATTATTATTTATTTATATTGTTATTATCGCCATGACACCACAACCTGGAACTCAAAAGATCACCCATTACATCATCATCGTCGTGCTGTGTGTTTTTCTTATCTCGCGATTCTCGGTAGTTCTGTCTTATAAGTGGTTTCTATTATAATCAAGTCAATTCCAATCGCGCAATTGAAATAAATTTAAGAAAATTGCACAACTCTTCGTTATATTCACTGTTCCAAATCTATTTATGTTAAATCTTTAAACTGTTATATACCTTTTTTACACCAATACAAAGAAATAATATTTGTTTTTCATCTCGATTGTGAATTAAAATTTGTGATATTGTCGATTCCAGCATCATCAATGTGCACTGAACATTTAAAACATGCATGAATTTTAAACAAAAAAGAACACCTGCTCAAACTGCTGCAGTGAGAATAAGTTCCAATTTTAAAAGTTTTAGTTTTATATTATAGTACTGTCAAAATCCCGAATCTAGGACTGAACCACTCCCGAACGTGTTTCTAGATCGTTACTTGACCCGAAATTATTTTCCTCAATATATCTAATCTGAGTGCATGTGCTGAATACTCTTTATATATTCAAAACAGTTCCAAACGTATTTCAAATGAAGCAATAAAGAGAACGGTAGTGAATACCAGTTGTACAGTTCAAAAAAACTGTTCGAAACGGTCAATCAAAAGCTCTGCTGGAAATGTGATTGTTTCCGTTCCAATTCCATTTTGAAACACCCATATAAAATGCCCTATGAAGGTTGATCGATATAAATTAATAGTTAAAACCTGTGATAAAAACCAAGCAGTGCTTTCACTTTGTCAGATGGCATTATATTTGGGTTGACTACTAAGAATCGCTATAAATTATGTCGCAACTTTTTGAAAACAAATCAAAAGTAAAACTGCTCTAACATAACTCAGTCTGAACGCCCAGTAAAATCTCCTATTAACGCCTGCCATTCTGTAGGCACAAAGCCAGTTGAGTCCACCCGTGCATTAGAAAAAAACTACAGAAGCATGTTGTCAGATGCCTTAGTGATAAAACTCGTATCACATATACCCAAAATATGAATCGTGTGTGCCAATAGGCTGATTACCCTACGTGCCTAAAAACCGCCGAAAACATCGTCAATCCAACGCACACACAAGCATAAAAATATAATACTTTTTTCAAACGCAAACTCTCAAGCAGCACACAAACGTCGAACCCTGCAGTATTGAACTCAATCCAAAACCACCCCACCTGCCCTGCCGAAAATTCATAGCGTCTACCGGTTATTGTAGCGTCCAGAAGTTATAGATGTTACTCGTTTTGCATAAGAGCAAAAATTGATTCAAACAGGCACGTGGCAACTCTATTTATAATTTTTCGTGTGTGATTGAGTCACTTAGGTGCTTCCTGTTGACGGATCTGCTAGAAATAGGCACCCCGTTGATTGAATTTTTTTCTTGTTTTCGTGAACTTCTAAATTTTACTGATTTTAAATAGACTACATTTATTGTACAGATATTAAAGAATTATGAATATTTAACCACAGAGAACAGACGTCCATCTTCAGAATTCAACTTGTGTATAATTTTTTCCTTTTTTATTTCGACTATGTTAGTCACATTTTCTTTTTTACATTTTAACGACATTCAATTAGCTAGAGATTACTGGATAGGGAAAGTTATGAAACTTAGAGCCATAGTACTCAAGTGAGAGCAATGATGTGAAGTAAACAGATCGGAAAACTAGAAGTGGCAGGGTCATTAGAACAGGCTTAATATCGTACGGACTTAATCTTTGTCTTCTGTTAATGAGGGTCGAGCTTAGGCAGAATAACTACGAATCACCCGAGTTCATTAATCACTTGTGTATAATCTCTAACGGTTTCGAAGGTAGTTGGGATATCCAAACCAGGTGCGCTACAGTCGTCATATTTTTTGTGGCTGAGTTCGACAGAATTGACAGCGGTTATTCCTCTACCCAGTCAAACTAGTCCGGAACCGGTTCGGACTTCCAGCATGAATTCCAGCTCAAATGCATCAACCGATAGAGTCGGAATCGATTGTTTTCTTTGAGCAAGATTCCATACTGAATCCATTCAGGATTTTGAACCGGTCCCGGTTGGTATGGCGGTGCTAGTGTTTATCGTATATTAATTCAAATGTTTACACACGTTTTTTAAATATTTCGATCATGAATGTCTGTTCTCTGTGATTTAACTAAGGCGTTTGTGAATCGGCTAGCGTATAAATGATTAAAATCCATCTAGCAATAGTGGAGTTATAAGCGTACCTTACATAGTTTCGTTACGCATTTTAGATTTCAGAATGACATCCACCCCAGATAGTGAAGTAAGATATTTTAATGTGATAAAAATAGGTCTTTTAAAGGGGGCGTCTGCTGTACTGGGTAAAAAATCGACTTTTTTATTCGCTTAAATGTTAGAATTAAATCTCTCCCGCAAACTCCGTGGCCATCCTGATTTTTTTTGGTTTTAAACAGCCATGCGTTCTTCATGCGAATTTGCTGCAACACACGCAGATTTCAATCGATCGGCAACTTTTTCTCGAAACCGCATTTTTCAAATAGCGGCGGTCAGCTATTTTAGTCCGGGTCCCTTATCACTTATTTTTATTGGGTGATTCATCAACAGTGCTATTTTTAATGCAACTAATTAAGTATCTTCATTTTATAATATACAGAATTGCACATATTTTGTCGTATGTAACTTTAAATATTCTCTGATTTGATGGTATTGGAAGGGAACTCGTATCCGCCGGTTGAAGTCAATCGAGCTAACAATTTCTTTGTACTACGCAAACTTATTTCTTTGTTTGTTTATAGTGTCAACTTGACCAGCTAGGGAACTAACCTACTGTGCATTTATTGTGTGTAGGGAATACGTATGATCTTCTCTGAGTGGAATAATGACTTTTCAATAATGTTGAGAAATAACAAGATCAACGAATAAACGAAAAGGATCCTAAACCAGTTACCAATTTGCTGCAGTCATAGCAGCACGAAAAACAAATGTTTTATTGTCATATTCATTGGTTTACTTTTGGTCAATTCAATCATCAATCAATTATATTAATTATTTTCATTGCATCGAGTACATTCATATGCTTTAAGGTAGTACATGGACTATATTTTTGTCTTGTGTACCATATTTATTCATGAGCATAAACCCTATTATAGTGTGATTATTTACACAAAAGGTGATAAGTTAGTTTTTTTATGTTCCTACTGTCCCCAACCTTATTCTAGTAATTAACGTAAAACCACGCACAAACAATCACAATTTATATTCATTAGGGCATTGCAAAAAAAATTTTTTTTTGAATTCTCAAAGGCCCCCCCTCTCATATTGTGACAAATGTCAAAGTAAGCTCAGATGCCAAATTTCACATCATTTGGACAATTCTAGACCCCCGCCCACTTCGCTTGAAATTTTTGAAATTGGTGCTATGGGAAAATGTGGAGGAAAAATATATTAAATGCTATAACTTTTGAAGTAGCAATCAGAAAATTACAATTTAAACCTCTTTTTAAAGGAAATAACCTTAGTATTGGAATGAAGACATTCCTGTTCCTAGAAAAATACGGGAAAGTGGGATACTGGGTCATTTTGGCCCCAAAATCCCCTATTTTTTAAAAAATTTCTGCTCCGTGGTGCAAGTCATACATATTTTGCAGTTTTTCTAATGTGAAAAAATCTCAGAAATCGAACGGAACCTTTTAGACCTTTGTTCGAATACGAGAAGTTGGGGTTATAGGGCCTTTTGTCATTTATATTAAATTTTATCATTTTCTCGTGCTTATATCTTTATTATTTTTCATTCAATTTTCATAAATTGTGCCTTGTTGAACGTGTAAAATTCTTAGAAATACAACAAAAATAGATTCGTTTGCGTCAAAATTCAAAAACATCAAATTTTTTGACTTTATCTCTATAAACCACATTTTTTCCATTAAATGTCCTAATACCTCAACTTCACCTATTTTTCCAGGTATGAAACTTTTCTTAAGTGATTCCTAAGCGCATTTTTCACTATAAATAGTAAATTAAATAAGAATTTTGTTGTTAAATGGAGTTAATATGTGCGATTTTATGATAAAAATGTGAAATCGAGACTATATGTCAGATAATTTGATGTTTCTGAATTTTACCGGTAACGAATCTATTTTTGTTTTTTTCCTAATTTTCCACGTTCAACAAGGTACAATTTATGAAAATTGAATGAAGAATAATAGAGATATATGCACGAGAAAATGATAAAATTTAATATGAATAACAAAAGGCCCTATAACCCTATAACTTCTCGTATTTGGACAAAGGTCAAAAAGGTTTCGTTCGATTTCTGAGATTTTTTCATATTAGAAAAACTGCAAAATATGTATGGTTTGCACAAAGGAGTAGAAAAATTCAAAAAATAGGGGATTTTGGGGTCAAGATGACCCAGTACCCCGCTTTCCCGTATTTTAATAGAAACAGGAGTATCTCCATTCAAACACTATGGTTATTTCCTTTAAAAAGAGGTATAAATTGTAATTTTCTGATTGCTACTTCAAAAGATATAGCATTTAATATATTTTTCCTCCATATTTTCCGATAGCACCAATTTCAAAAATTTCAAGCGAAGTGGGCGGGGGTCTAGAATTATCCAAATGATGTGAAATTGGGCATCTGAGCTTACTTTGACATTTGTCACAATATGAGAGGGGGGGCCTTCGAGAATTCAAAAAAAAATTTTTTTTGCAATGCCCTAATATTCATAATACACAGTTTCAGGAATTTCAGTATTACTTACTTTATATCGTTTAACGTGTGCCTCAGATAGTACAGCAACGCGCACGAATAATCATAACATAAGAATGAATCATCCGCAAAGAAGAAACTAATAGATGATTGTCATTTTATTTCTTATAATAATACCAATGTTTGTACACAATAATGTTTGTATTACGGAATCATCAACTACATAGGTATTTCGACAAATATTTCGTAACACTGCACACTCAATTCGGCTCGATAATTTCTCAACAGCCATGTAGTCAGCAAATTTAGAAACTGATAGATCAGTTAAGTGAATTTAGTTTGCTGATTTTCGATGAAATATTTTCCGAGTCTCAGCACTCAAACGTCACTCTGACTGAGATCTCAGTAAAATAGTCCACAGTAAAATAGTAACAGAGTCCCAGCTGTTGAGATTTCGGCAAAAGATACAAAAAAAGCTGGAATTCGGCAGAAAAATTTAAGTGTGTAATAACTTTTCATTGAATAGCTTTGGGAATGTCGTGTTTCGCCGGAATGAAGAAGAAAGTCAGTGTTACGAAATTTCAAAATCAGTTACCTATTTCTGCTTGCATTTACCGAAACCGACATTCAGATTCAACGCCTCCCTCATTCATTCACTTTCCAGCTGACTGAAATTTCATGCAGAATCGAATGCTTGAGTGCAGAGTAAATGTAAATTCATTCACCAATCAAAGCATTCATTTGTTATTATGTGGACAGTTTCAAGGCAAAAGTTAGCATCTTCTACATTTTCGAGCATAAGGGAACTGCGTAATCTATATTTAATGCACTTTTGATCAATAATCCCTCTCAGAGCTAGAATAGAAATAAAATTCCCTTTGCTTCTGAAACCGAACATGTCCGTACCTGAATGCGCTGCGTCGACCGAACGAATGACGATTGAAACGAACCAAAAATTTCATTCATCGCTGCGGGCGTGAATTGAATTTTGTTTTCTTTCAAGTTCAGGCAACGATGTCAATTTTTTTAAGCTCTGAAGAAAGTAATAATCAAATCGTTCATCTGCCGCTTGATTCAATTAAACATAAGCAACACTCTTGACTGTCGGCTATCCGGAGCTGAAGTTGCATTTTTTTACAAAGTTAGCATTTCAAAATTAATTCAACAAATCTACCATAAATTCTCGGCAGCCGGCTGCCTGCAGCAATAAACACATGATAACACTTATGAAAGTTACATAGATTGTATCACTTATCAAGGTGAATCCAGGTTTGTGTAACTCTTTACCACATTCTACCAACAAAAACTCTTTTCCGTGGCAAACGTGGAGATGCAGAGGTATACACGATCTCCGCACTAACGTTTGTTACACTAATATTCCTTTCCTTCCCCGATGACTGTAAGGATGTGACCGTCGCAGTTATTGGCATTCCAAAGTATAGAACTCTCGAAACGTGCACATTGAGGATGGATAGCTACTCCATTCGATGATTCTCTGTGGAATTTCGTTTGGTTTGGTCGATCGCGGAGTAGCAACTACGAATTGTATGGTCATAATGCTCATGCTTATGCTCACGCAAACTGCATTTTTCAAATTGGCCGACACGATAACTTGAAAACTATTCAACGGATTGACTTGATTATTTTATGAGAATACTTGATTTGTGTAGCCAGTCGACGATCTTGATATGTGCCTCGATTTGCTTGCCTAACAAGTTGTGCTACCATGCTTAATGGTTATCAGTTCGTTCCTGGATACGAGAAAACGCGCTAGTTACCAGGGAACGGTTCCGATCGTTGTTTAACACTCGAATAGCCACTCGTGCGATAGACTGTGCCACCAATATTTCGACATGTAGAATACCCGGCTCGGCTATGATCGACGGTATGGGGCTATTAACGAACGCACCTTAAGCACAACAGAAGCTTCGATGTCACAATTGCAGAGCCAATTTGCAATAGCGTTGACCGCTGCCCACGCTGAAGTTGGGCACCAATCGCTCTCATGACTCGAAGTCTTAATGCACATGCCGTACAGAGCCGTAGCGTGCGGTTGGCCGTGTTGGCCACCGCCAAAGGCGCCAAGCTTAGGGGGCGCTGAAATCGTGATCCGTTTTATAAAATAAGTGAGGATAAATAATAAAATAAGTCATGACAGAAGTGCCATTCCCAAGCACACACTGAATTATTGTTTAAAAATCGAACTGAAAAAGAAAGCCAATGTAGCTGATACCCCACCAAAGGCGCTAAAAGATTACGCTACGCTGCAGTTTTCTCGATGTCAGTAAGTGTTCTACAATATCACAAAGTTACCAGTGAACAACGTGTTTTGCAATAAGTTGAATCTTTGGTTAAAATGACCCAAAACTTTCGGAGTTCCTAGAAGCGTTTGAAGTTCCTTGTTTTATCGCTAATTACTAAGACTTTGTTTCAGAGCTTCCTTGAGCTTGTATATTTGACGACCTCTTAGGAGAAAAAGTTAAATCTTTATAAGTTATAAAGTAGTAGTAGTAGTAGTAGTAGTAGTAAAAGGTACCCACACTGGAGATAATCAGAGTCACGCTCCAGAGTCAAGTGAGCATAATGTTTTGTGATCGTGAGTGGCGTAGCTCTTTTTAACATTTCTGTAAAAAATGCTAAGAGCATTTTTTAAGGGAATGCTTCACATTCGTCGGATGCTTTTTGTACGCGGGGCATTATGTTACTGTTATGTTGACTCTCCTGCCAAAGTCCACCTGACACGAATTTTGAGAGGACACACCATTTTGTCCCGCAGGGTGCGATTGCCATTCAAAATATTTGCTCACCGGAGCAAGGGGTCCTTGAAACAACCAACACCGTGCTTCAATAGATTCACGGTGACTACACTGTCGCTCTCAACTTTGTGAGCGGGCATGTAGACGTGATCGTCATTCATAAAAGCCCTGTGCTTATCTGGTCAAAATATCTGACACCGCTGAATAAGTCGTAGCTTTGTTTTACTTGCATGTGCAAAAAGATGGGTGAATAATGTCTGGGACATAACCGGAATATCTTAATGGTACTTGGACCGATGATTCGAATGTAATGATATGCACCGTAATGAGCAATTCACAAACCAGCTCCTAAAAATAGTCTCATCAATGTATTGGTCTTGATGTACAGATATGGCTTATCGAAAAAAGTCTCTACCAATCGGAAAAAAATGTCTTATAATGTCATGAAATATCAGTATCTGGAGTAATCTCGAAAAAATGCTATGCTATATTTCACCCTAAGGAGAAAAATTGGGTAAACACTAAAATTTCTCACTAGGGCGAAAATGCATTTCTGGGACATGAAATTTTAATTAATTGAGATGCGACCTGAGTTTGGAAATGCAGCTTTGTATGTCTTAGTTATGCATGAAACGTCAAGATCTGGTGATAATTAAAAAAAAAATATTTTGCGAGATGATACAAGATCCGTTGTTTCATACATTTCTAAGACTTTTTGCATCAAAAAGATATTAAAAGCTGCCTTTCCAAACTTTCATATTTTCCAAGTCCCGTAAGGCTATACATAAAAAAAGTTTTCGAGGTGACACTAATTCTTGACGTTTTATGACCATCTAAGCTATTTTGCATCAAAACTACGAATTCGATTTTTAAATAACCAAAGAATTCTTGGTGTTTTTTCACGGGTGGAAATCTTCGCGCTTTTGACCTCTAACCTCGACCGATTGAGCTGAACTTTAGCATAGAAACTTTTTTCGAGGTGCCTGGTTATAAAATTCAATGGTTACTTTTTTCCAGTACGTGGCGCCATTGGCAGCCTGAGTCTCCTGAATAGATGCTTTCATGAAATGCGCGGCAGTCATCACGAAGGAACTTCGGTCGATTTTTTTAGAAATCGAGTCTTTCGGTATTTTTACAAGCTTCCAATCATCGGAAATGAATATAACTGTTGCTGATGGGTTGAACCGCAGAGGCGGGTCGAATTCCCAAAAAAAAAATCGTTAGCTTAGTAAACTGATATACACTTACAGTCTTCCGTAGCAATCCTCCGTCTGTCACCTTTAAATACGTAGGGTCAACTGATTTCACTCAAAAAAATAATCCGTCCGTCGCCTTCAAACATCCAGCTTCAATTGATATTAAAGGGCGAACACGAAATTATTGCGACACCGAAAATGTCATGCCAATTTTCTTATAATATTTAAAATCAAACCAAAATTTTAGGGTAGTTTTATACATATATTTACTTCAAAAATCAAAAGAAAAGTTAATCGATGGAGCCTTGAGTGTAAAATTGAACGCATTTTCGCTTGATGCCCTCCATCAATGTCTCTACAGTGTCATCCGGTACCAGTTTCTCAGTTTTTTTTCATTTTCTTAACATGTCCTTCTCGTCTTTGACTGTCTTCTTGCTCTTCCGAAGTTCCTGCTTCATCATTGCCCAGTACTGTTCCACCGGGCGCAGTTCCGGACAGTTGGGCGGATTCATGTCCTTTGGAACAAAATGGACAGAATTGGCCTCATACCACTCCAGTACACTTTTAGAATAGTGGCATGATGCCAAATCTGGCCAAAATAGCGGAGCTTCGTCGTGCTGCAAGAACGGCAAAAGGCGCTTCTCGAAGCACTCAGATTTCTAGATCTCGCCATTTACTGTGCCCTTTGTCACGAAAGGCTCAGTCCGCAAGAGCAGATGGCCTACCAAATGAGATATTTGGAGGCGAACTTCGACATTTTCTTCTTCTTAAATTTGTCGCCACATAGAACTTGCTCTTGCCGGTGAAAAACTCCAACCCCGGAATTTGCCTAAAATCGGCTTTTATATACGTTTCATCGTCCATCACACAGCAGCCATATTTTGTCAGCATCTTCTCGTAGAGCTTTCGTGCCCGAATTTTAGCCGTCGATTGTTGCCGCTCATCGCGGTTTGGGAAGTTATGTACCTTGTATGTATGTAGTCCAGCTCTTTTCTTTGCATTGTGGACGTAGCTCGGCGACATGCCGATCTTTTTAGCCAAATCACGGCTTGAGACGTTGGGATTTGCTTTAATCATCCGCTTTGCCGTGGTCTAACGTCAACCGCTCCTGGAACCACTTTAACACTCTGGAGACGGTTGAATGGTGAATGTTCAATATTTTTCCCAACTGCCGGTGCGACAGGTCAGGAAATTCCAGGTGTTTGGAAAGAATTTGTTCTCTCGACTCGCGTTGGTTCACCTCTATTTTCGTTGAATCGAAAAACACGACTTCGAGTTTGACAGCATGTAAACAATACACATCAATGAGAAAGTGTGCAAAATTTGGTTGATTTTTACCCAATGGTAAAAAAGTTATGCCCTGTTGAATGTATCGCAATAATTTCGTGTTCGCCCTTTAGAGACAAATTTTCAGTGATCTTATATTTAAAATTTCACAAAACTATAGTGTTCTGTTGGTGTTTCATAATGGTGGCTTTGCCCGAAATGTGCTGAAAAAATTTCATTCTTTAAACCTTATGTCTCTAAGGTACATTGAAATATAGGGTACTTCTCGGCTAGATTGTCTTGGAGATACTTAACTTCATATTTAATGCGGCATATTTGCTGAAAATGCTGCTAGCGCAGACAAATGACATATAGCGTGCAAAACTGAGTCTCCGCCAAGGGCACCAGAACACCACGCTACGGCTCTGATGCTCTGATGCATTGCTACCATCTTGCAATGTGCTTTGAAGTTCACCATCAGAACAGACTCGGTAATCCTTTGTGGACAGCCAGAAAGACTGGATCGGAGCGATATCGAAAGCCAGATGCCGCAAAAACGACGAAAACAATGGTCAGCTATTTCAAACAAAATCGCAACATCTCCGTCCGAGATGTCTCAAGAAAGTTGGGAATGTCGTCTACCACCGTGTATCGAGTTAGAAGTGTTGTGCATGAAGATACTGACGAAGTTTGATTTCGTGGCACAGGATCCAGAGCCGTAGCGTGCGGTTGGCCAACCTTTGGGGGGTGCTAAAATCTGTTTTATAAATTAAGTGAGGTTAAGTCATAAAATAAGCCAGGATAAGAGTATCATTCACAGGTACACACAAAATTGTTTTCCTGTTGGTCCATAATAATTGGACCTAACTTCAATACGGCGCTAGCTTAGTCCTGTTACTAAGTTAGTGTCGGATTCTGATGAGACGAAGTCGAAATGCAAATTCCATAACTAATGCAAACGATCCTTGTCGAAGAATACTCAATGCAGTCTCACCAAAACTGACACCATTTTGTCCCGTCCGGTGCGATTGTCATTCAAAATCTTCGCTCACTGGATCAAGGGGCCCTTGAAACAGCCAATCCTGTCCTTCAGTAGATCCACGCACGCCAAGTGCGAATTGATAACTACACCATCAATCTCAACTTTGTGAGCAGACATGTGAACGCGTTAGTTCTTCTGAAAAGTCTTGTCGCTAGTAACGCCATTTGTTTGCTTTAGACAAAATATCACAATTCTGAGCTTAGCTAGGCGAACTTTCGAGATATCTGACACAGCTGAATATTTCCTCGTCTTGTGGAATATTAGAATACTTACCTTTGATCCGAAGGAACATAGGATATGGTCGAACCCAGTTCAATGTGTTTAATTTTAAATGCAAACTCGGTGTCGTTCATGACGAATTTTGTTCAACATCCACTTTAGGATCATTTGGGTTATTTCAGGACAGTTTATTTATGCACGGGTCTAGAGCCAGACTCAAAGTGGAAACTGAAGAATATGAAGGAAGAGACAGAAACCGTGGGGAGTATAATCTGAAAGCAAAGTCTGAATTTGATAGTAAAGGAATAATGTGGTTTTCGCACGATACAGGGCCGGATGCAACCTATTTTATTAGAAACTTAGAATTAGAAAGAAGAATATGTGAAAAACTTAATCAGCAAGGGATAATAAAAGCATCTTTGTTTCACATGCTTATGTAATAAAATGGGTGGGTGCTGTCTGGAACAAAACCGGAAAACCGTGGCGGCCCTTGGACTGGTAATTCAAATCTATTGATATGCACCTTATTCAACAATCCACCAATAAAAGTTCCTAAAATTGTCTCTTCAGCATACTTGCTATACAGTAGAGTGCCAATATGTATGGCCATCCTGAATTTTTAAACCAGATGCACCTCAAGTATTGGCACCTTGAAAAAAGTCATGAAGAATTTTTTTGAATTGAGATGGGACTTGAGTTTGAAAATGCCGCTTTCATTTTTTTGTTTGTCAAATATCTTAGAAATCCATGAAATGTCGAAATCTGGTGTCAATTGGAAAACAAAACATTTTTTTATGTTTATTTGAAAATCTCAATTTTTTGCGAGAAGATACAAGATCAGTTGTTTCATGCATTCTTATGACCGATAAAACGAGCCTTTTCAAACCCCAGTTTCAACTCAAATCCAGAATGTTCCAAGTTTCATAAAGGCTTTCTTAAAAAAAATTCAAGGTGGCCTTAGATTTCGACGTCTCATTACATCCTAAGCCATTTAGCATTAAAAATTCGAATTATTTCTAAATATTCTAAGGGTCCTTTTGTGTTTTCTCGCGGGTGCAAATTTTTGCGCTTTAGCTGTTTTGCGCAACCTTTCAATCGTGTCCGATTGAACTAAAATGTTGCAAAGAGTTTTTTCGAGCTGTGCTAATGCTATTGAGCTGCGTCCAGTTATTAAAATTTGATGGTCATCTGTTTCACATACATACCATTGACTCCCTGATATACAGTATTCTGAATAGATGCTCCCTCCGTCGCCTTCAAACAGCTTGCGTCAACGGATTTCATAAATTGACAGTAAAACATTTGTGGCTGGAATTTACGTGACATGAACGACAGTTAAACATTATGTGGGGAGTACGTTCTTGTACACAAATTATATTTTGAAGGTTGAACTCCCAGGTTACACACAAAATTGTTTTCCTGTTGGTCCATAATAATTGGACCTAGCTTCAATACGGCGCTAGCTAAGTCCTGTCACTAAGTTAGTGTCGGATTCTGATGAGACGAAGTACTGAAAAAGAAAGCCAAAGGTAAACATCAAAGAGGCGTAAAACTGAGACTCCGCCAAGGGCGCCAGATGACCACGCTACGGCTCTGTCAGGATCACGAAAGCTACGTCAAGGCAGACTTGAAACAGCTTCCTGGACAAGAATATTATACATCGAATGGAAGAGGAAATGTGACAGATTTTCAAGTACATCAAGTTGTCGAAGTTTGCAAATAAATATCTCGTGTGGCAGGCAATCTGTTTCTGTGGCGTAAACAGCGACATTTACATCGCAACCGGGATCATCAACCAGGAAATTTATATATCAGAGTGCCTGGAACAGCGTCTGTTGCCTATCCTCAAGTAACACAATTATTCCGTTTGTTTTGGCCAGATTTGATATTGTAACATTACGGAAAAAGGCCATGGTGTGGAACACCGCGAACAACGTACAGGGTGTGTCCAAGGACATGAACTCTTCCAACACACCAGAGCTCCACACAATAGAGAAAAATATTCGACTATCGTCAAGCAGATCCTCAAGAAGACGCGAATCAGTGTGATGCAGTTCAAGATAAACTACCGTTCCGTGGCGAGGAGAGTGACCTAGGAGGCTGTACAAAACTTGATGGAAGGAGTCAAACGAAGGCCCGACAATACGTATTTGCTAAAAAAATTCGATCATCTATTAAGACGTTCCGGATTGAGGCATTTCATAAATTGATCAGCCCAAAGCAAACGAAAAGTTTAACAGTCGATACATACACTTAAATTTTCATAATAACTCGAACAAATTGCTTTTTTGAAACTTCATAAGCCCTCGAATAATTGGTAGCCATTAAAGGGCACACCCAACTTTTGTGAGAAAGGAGGAAAACAAACATGCACAATAAGCAGCACTTTCTAACAACATTATCGTTTATTTTAATCAGATCATGAATTATAAAAGTTGTTTCCACTCAACAGCGGGTGACAGAGCCCGAAAATGCGGAGAATTACTCCTTCCCCATTGACTGACTGTGACAAACGAGGACTCTCTCTGCTACGGGTGGATGAAATTGGCAAACCTCCCGCCGCCCTCGAAGCAACAAGCTCCGTGTATATGTATGTACGAGCTTATGATGCAAGAAGATGCAACACTCAGTTCCTCAGGCTCAGAAGTTCGTCATCGCGTGTCCTAACGACTTTGGCGCAGATTGAAGTTTTTAATGCGATTTTTGTTTGCTTTCTTTCGTACTGTAGATTTCCATAAAAAAGCACGTATGATGCTTGGGCTTCGGTTGTCTTGCTGAAATGTTATTGTTTGTATCTTAGGAAGAGTATCCCCCTCCATTTCTAAAAACTCACATAACATCGCTTTTTTCGGTTACAAGTGTGCGAAAATCATGGTCCCACGCGAGTGATGATGTGAATGTTTAAACTTTATGACTAAAAGCGTTCTCTTATAACGATCACCGTGATGGTTAGATAAAGTTGATGTGCTTTTTCAGCCATTGTTCTTCGTGTTATCTGTTCTTGTACCCGAACAATCATAAACGGAAAACCTTTGTACTTTATGGATGGTGCTGGATATTTCAATAAAATTAGCCAATTAACTATGCATTAATCATGGCGAATAATGTATAGTTTGCCTTTATGCTGTTCAACAAATATTTTACGCTTAAAAACTCGAATAATTTATTTTAGAATTTTGGGGAAATTATCTCCCAGTTTTATTACATTACTCCGTTAATTTCAGGCTATTTTTGCAATGTAATTTTTAAAACAATAGTACGCATTTAAGGTTTAACAAGAACAATTATTCTTGTAGTCGCATCAATATCCTCATTCGGGATATTTTCGAAAGGTTAAAGAAACAAAATTATTTATACTGTATGATGGCAAACAGCAGAACTGTTCAAGAAAAACGATAGTTTAATAGATTCAGAACTGTTGGAATAAAACTAACCAACTACCTGCCGTATTGCGCTTTTCGAAAATATGTAAGATTTGTGGGGGCAATATATTTACCCGTCGCCAGTACGCTGCAACCAGTTCAGCAGTGAGTGCAAACAAAACAAAGCAAAATCCATTCCGTGTAAAACAGTCCGAATAATAAAACACGTTTGCTAACAGTCGGTACGAGTTGTATCTTCTTTCACAGATACCGTGAGTTCCCCGAGTTGATTCCGTCTACGATCGGTGTTGGCCTGTCCACTTCGCTACTTGGTGGGTGTCCGCCGGTTTATCCCACAAGATTCAGTAATGCGAAACGAATGGTGCCAAATAATTCAAGACTACTCGACAAACATATGATTACGGCCTAAAAGCCAACTGTCAAAATCCACTTTGAATGGAAATTCCGGACAAACCGTTACACGCCAACCATAGATGTTGGTAGTAAACGAAAAAGAAAAGTTTTCTCTTCCCTAAACTGTTGTGAATTGTGTTAGACTAGTAACGGTTTGTCTGAAATTTCCATTCAAAGTGGATTTTGACAGTTGGCTTTTAGGCCGTAATCATATGTTTGTCGAGTATACCAAAAGCTAAATGCCAAATAAGAAGCAAAATAGTTGATTCCCGAAAAGTCGAAAACAAAGAATAGGATTTTTCTTTTAGTATGAATTATACGCTATAGATTTTCATAATTTTTTTACTACCATTTCTACAAGAATCAAATTATTTCTCATCCTGAACCGCCGATATCTTCCAAAAACTTCATTTAACCACACACAAATTCTTGCCTAGGTTGAAGGTGGATCCTTTGGGGCACTCTCCCTTCACCGGTCGTTTAGCGACACACAAGTTATCCTGGCGGTTGAATCCGGTTGGACAGCTCTGACCGAAAGCAACTGACACGAGGGCCAGCAGAAAGCCTAGCAGCCACAGTAACTTCATCTGCGGGTAGTTGATTGAAAAGAAAAAAAAAACAAAATATTATGTAAAGTTTAAACAGGCGAAAAAGTGGGACTAATAGCTAACTTACGATTACGGCTGAATTTCTTTAATTATACGACTCGCGAAAGATGCAGGACTGAACCGAAATTCGCTGCAATACACAGCTTTTATAGGATGGTGATAAAGCTGATAAATGTCTTCTTTGGTATTCTTTCTTTGGGACAGTTCAGTGAAATAATCTTTAACCCCCTGGAAATCCAGTCTAATCGCTGTTCCTAAAACAATTCAAACATTTTTGCATTTCATATATAAGAAAAGGATTGACATTTTTGAGATTCGGAAGGCCAACCTCAATTGATAAGCCTATCATTCGGATAGAATGCTACTGAAGAGTTATAGGGTGATGAGCTCATTTCGCCATGTTTCTATTATCACCCCATCCATTTGAAGCCGGTGGTTAGAGCAGTGTCTGCCATCTTTGTTCAACGCATAGAGTCAAATGGTAGTGCAAGAATAAGGGCACTCGATTCGAGTTTTCGTTGCGCTTAAACACGAGAATTTCATTGCTTTCTGCACATTTGTGTTATTACCTTGGTTCTTAACAACGAAGCAAAGCTGTTGATGTCAATTTATATGCATTCCATTGATTGTAGGCCGAGAAATTAATGAATTAGTGAGGCACACTCCTTAATATGGTGAAAACAGGCACTTTACCCCATACTTTTTATGCGGGAACATTTAGAAAAGTTTAGATTTGCTAAAGGTTTATAAAAACATTTATTGACGGAGTTATGGTTCCGTTGACGATAGTCATTTAATGTAAAGGGCAGTTCTTTTTCAGGGGGTCTGCTCATCAGTGTGCTATAAAAATGGTGGCGGACAACTGAAACTCCGTGCAAGATTAAGCTGGTAATTTTTAATCTGAAACAAAAAATTGAAATATTTTCGTATTCAGAAGAATTTTCTGCACAGATAAAAATCTATGATGGTGATTGAAAGTTGAAATTTCAAATATTTGAGTCATGTTTACATCTATCTATCTATCTATCTATATCTATAGCTATATGTTTGTATGTATATGATTTATGGACTCCCAAACGGCTAAACCGATTGCCGTAAAAATTTATACGTAGTAGACATTTGTTATGGAGCGTGTTTGTGTGCTATTAGCCGAGGATTATCTGCCCGCCAGATGGCGCTTCGGAACAAATTGTGTATTCCTCCTATTTCGTTGAAAGTCGCAGCAACGCGCGATGGGTATTAGCTAGTTTCTTATAAAAGAACTGTATCGAATTTACTCAAACTTTTAATATTATTTCCGTGGCCCGGTGGGCCGAGTCTTATATAACAATCGACTCAGCCCGACAATTTGGGACAATGTCTGTATGTTTTACCTTTCTCATATAAAGACAGGCTATGCAATCACTCCAAAAACCAACTTTTTAACAGAGGCCCGGAGGCCCAAGTGTCATATACATTCGATCAATTCTTCGAGATCGGAAAATGCATTTGTGTGTATGTATGTGTGTGTTTTTTGTACAGTAAAGTTTAAATAGCTTCGAAAGCATGGCCTGTAGTGAATTGGCACTGTGTGGGACTCACGACTCACGTTCGTGCCTAACCACTAAAAACACTCCTTACTCTTTTTTCGCCCTTCTTCCCCACGGAACTACATCACTGTTATTACTTCGTGGGGGGCTCGTTGCGCTTTTGTCGCCCCTCTTTCTTCTGCTCTATTTCGGAGCCTCAGTTGGTGCATGAAATGGCTCGACATTTGAGCTTTGGTTCAACTCTCGACTCTTCTCTTGCTTCTTGTTCCCATCTATTACGTACATGGTGACGCTGGTCCACATGAGCTGTATAGATGTTGATTTGCATGAGCCATTTAGCCCCTGTTTCCATGAGTCATTCAGCTTACAGCCTTATCACGATCTACGCGGATAGTTCCTGACGCTGAACTCACCCTACTCCAATAGTTCTCCGACGAAGGTATTGCTACCAACAACGATACCCGCTTCCTTGAGCCATTTAGCTCCCAGCCTTATCACGATCTACTCGGATAGTTCCCGGCGGTGAGCTCCGACTGAGAGCTCTCTGGAAGCGGAATTTCCCTCGGTACCGATGTCTGCTTCTTGAGCATCTCTCATTTTTGTCACGATAGTCCACGGCGGTGAATCTACCCTACTGTGAATTCCCTGGCGGTAGATCCCCGCTTCATCCCGATCTACTCCTGCGGTCGACATAGCCTACTCAACGGGCCAATCAATACGTACTGGGGTCTGATAAGCGATTCCGGGAGGAGCGCAGCTTCCAGTTCACTGGTGCTCCGACGACCCACTGCTAGCTTCTTACGTACTACCTGGTAGGGTTAAGGTCGGTACGGCGATTCTAGTGAAGCCTGACTTCCGGATTACGGCGCTACTTTGTTAGTCCCTTCGCCACTTTATTTGCAGTTCGAAATGTTGACAGCGTCCCAAATATGCTCGTTGTGGCACATTTCTTAGACGATATTGTCAACCGTTACACCAGGCATACTCCTTCGAACTTCTCCGAAGCTAGGGCATTCGAAGTCTGCGTGTTCCGGTGTCACTTGTACGTTCACACACTCCAGGCAAAAAGGTGACGAAGCAGTTCCAAACCGATTCAGGTACTTCGGGAAGCAGCCGTGCCTGGGTAAAACCACGTCAAATTAAAGTTCACCTCGCCAGACGCTGATAGTTCCTGGGTTTCATTTTTCTAGGTATTGTTACATCGGATAACCTAGTTACTGTTTCCGACAGCTTATCGGTACTCAAAATTTGAGTGACGCTGTCAGCACGAAGTACTCACACAAGAAGGCCCGTGTCGAAGTCCTTTATTTTTCACTTCCCCAAGCCAGTCCTCACTCTCGGTGTTACCATACGCCTACCAATGACGTAGTGGATCGCTTGGTGGTCACTATGTGTGTACTGCTCACTATCTCGCCAATTCATGTTATCCGTCAGCGACTGAACTAAAGCTCTCACAATCGCTTCTTCTTCCACCACTTCTGCCATGAGTTCCCGATAGGCCGAGCTCTTAATCAATGAATCTTTCTTCAGCTCGAACAGCATTTCGCCTTTTTGAGTACGCCTGGTTCTTGTAACGTTCTTCCCCAGCTCCTTCAACTTGGGATCCTTTCTCACCCTTTTGACAATCACAGCGTACGTCACACCACCGTTTGCTTTGACGACTAGAACGTCTCCCCTATGCTTCTGATGGCGTGGCCGAAGGTCATCTTTCTTCCTTTTCTTCTTTTCCTCATTTTCTTTCTGTTTTTTACTCCTCTCCTTGATGCAAATCACTAAATCCTGGATTTGTCCGTGCACGTTGCCCTTGCTTTTCACGAATTCGTAGAGTTCTTCGATTTTTTGCCTCAACTTCGTCACTTTAGGTAACCCAGACTGCTGGTCTTCTTGGGTAATGCTTGGTTTCGGCGTGCGCACCTGAAATCCTGGCTTTCCTTGGCGTCCAGTTGGTTTGTCGCCGCTCGTGCTCGGTATGGCCTCTTTAGGCTGCTCTCGTAGCTGGTGCTGTTTCGGCTGCACTTGTTCGTTATGCTGGGTCGGCTATCTCGCTAGCCCATCTTTGGCGAACGGGTTCACCACAGTAACTTTTTTCCTATTTTTGTTGTATTAGTCTTCTTGCATTCCTTTTTGGGTCCCAACTCCAAGCCGCTATCTACACCCGTAATAAGTAGTCGTCTCACATGATCCCATGGTTACCTTTGCGAGCAGTGAGGTCGCATACAAGAATTGACGCGGTCCTTCTTGGGGTACCGCGTTCAGAGCCGGATCGGCGCTAGTCAGAAGCCTTCAGCTGAGCCTACTTTCACCAGCTAAGGTGCCGGGTTTCGAACGTACGAGATCTACCAAAGTTTTATTGGGACGGGGGGCAGCCATTACCATTAGCCCACTCACCGTTTCGGGGAAGTGTCACCCATCCTTACTAGGGTAGAGGAATGGCGTAGCACTGTGTGGGATTCACTTACGTGCCCTATCACTAAAAACACTCATTACTCGTCTACATCGAAGTGTAACTTGGGAGGTGCTCGTTGTGTTTCATATCATTTCTGTTTTTTTCTCACGAGTTTTCCACAGATACTTCGGAGCCTAACTTGATCAATATATTTATCTCCCGACTTTTCTCTTGCTTTCCGCTATTCACTCCATCTATTATATCGTTTCAATCCTCTGCGTACTTGAGCCAATTAACTACTTCACTCGGATATTCTACAGCGGTATATTATCGCTAACCATTTAGCTTCTTATTCCATAAGCCATTCCGATTTTCGTGATTCATTTGGATAATCCCTGGAGGTGAACTCACCTTACTCCGACTGAGAGTTCCCCGGCGTAGGAATTTGTCTCGATACCGAAACCCGATTCCCTGAGCGGTGATGAGATTCCTCTCGGCACCGATGTTCGTTTCGTAAGCCCCAAGCCTACTCAACGGGCATACCAGTAGGTGGCAAGGTCTGTCGCCAATTTTCACTACAAGCAATTTATAAAATATTCATAAAAGATAACTTTTTCAAAAAGAATTTAGAGAATTCTATTTAAAACATTAGGTTTGAAAGCCCGTAACTACGCCACTGGTCGGATTCTTTTGCCGTAGTGTTCACTGGAGCGTTTTATTATATGATAAATTTGAATAGAACCTGGCTCAGTACTGGGGTCAAGCAAATCAGATAATGTCACTCACTGGACTTTCTCATGGATACGAAAAACGTCGGTAAATGTTATAATGCGGTATCCATGCGTGTTTAGATGATGATGCTATTCAAACAAGGCAACTTGGCCTGGCAACGCGTATTAATGTTTGTATTATCGGACAACACAGGTACGCAAAAGTGCATACCGTTAAAGATGAACTTCGCAACGGTATTCGTGTGCTGAGAATGCGCTCGACAAAACCTACCTACTTGACCATTAAATGCAAATAATCCAAAGGGTTACATGAAATCAGAACATTGGTTACGCACCCAGGGCAGATCCTTGCATACCAACTCTGTGATCAGCCGCTACATCACGGTAAACATTGCACAGAGGTTACTAATAAAATTCTACGGCAAGTCGTGTTTTGAAACGGTACAACGACCATTTGATCGTCGATAGTAAGGCAAAAAATGGTCAAAGCGAATCTCCGTATAGTGCGAAGGATCACAATTTGATAGTTTAAACTTTCAAGACAAAACCCAATATTTCAAAGAGATACTTGGGAAAAAAAACTACACGTACAAAGTCCAAAAGGCGCTGATTCGCAATTAATGCAGAATACAGTGGGAGAAACACGTGTGGAAGTCGTACACTTAGCTGTTGACGAACTCATATTGTCTCTTCATGGATGACGAGACTTATGTGAAAGTAGATTTCCGACAGCATCCTGGACTCCTTTTTCTCACCGCTCGTCATAAATTCGATGTCCCTTAGTGTGTTAAAGAGTAAAAGATGTCTAAGTTTGCCATAAAATACGTGATTTGGCAGGCAATCCGCACGTGTGGAAAGTGGAGCACTCAACCAGAACAGTCAGTGGGCAGGTGTACTTGAAAGAACGCCTCGTAAATTATCTACTGCCATTTTTTAAGTCTCACGATGGCCTTACGCTTTTCTGGCCGGATTAAGCATCGTGCCATTACTAGAAAGATGTTCTTGAATGGTACGAGGCTAAGGAAGTCAGTTTTATGTCAAAGTATCTTATTCCCCTGAGCGCACGGGCACTTCGGTCGATTGAGAAATGCTGGACCAGTACACACGGGAAACATCCTAAGGAAGTGAAATCACAAGCAGAAATGAGACAAAAAATGAATTTTCGCACAAAAACAAGTTGGTGCAAACGTCGTACAAGACCAGTGAGCAGTTTTTAGAGGTACGTGCTTTTGGATACTACTATGAAATTGAAAAAAAAAAATGAACAATGCAAAAGTTTAACAATAATATTAATTTTATTCTCTGAACGTTTGTGAAACGATCGGTTGAATAAGTGAATTTTGACGACTTTTATTGTGATTCAATTTGATTCCGTACACCCTATACTTTGCTGTCGATGAATGGTATAAACAACCTTAGATAGTTTCTTTCTGTTTGGGTTATCCGGCGGGATAACTTGTTCCATGAGTTGTCGAGCAGTATGCTTTCCCCCGAAGCAAAGGTAGAATGAGAATGTTTAATCAGTTTGAACTTCAAAGTAGAGCATGTCAATATGTACACAACATTTTCCAGGTTAACCATTACATCTCGTGTTGTTTCATATTATAAATAGATCAATAAAACAGCTTAATCTGATCAATGTATGTAAGCAATGAACTAATCAAAGCACCTCATTGCTCTATAAATGCAACGCTTGATCTCGATTCGCAAATCAGTCTTGCCTCGATCGCTTTACAGTAGTGCAATCTTTCATCCGAAAAGCAGTACATATAGTTTGATACCGTAAGTACATATCAATTACACTACGACTGCATCGGCATCCTAATCAAAAAATAAATAATCATCGACAGATGAAATTCCTGTGGCTGCTCGCCTTCCTGCTCGCATTGGTTGGCGTTGTTCTAGGTCAAGACTGTCCAGCCGGATTCGATCGAAAGGACAATAAGTGCACGGTAGACCGTCCCGTTCACGGTAACTGCCCCGATAATACTGCTTACAGTGTGGCGCTGAACAAATGTGTACTTAAGTGAAAGACATTGGATTGATCGCGAGCAAAAAATATTAGGTCTAGTGGCATTCCTCAGCTGTTGTTAAATTGAAAGAGTTGAAAATAATGGAAGAATAATGTGGTAGATCTAATAAATTGATCAAATCCAATAAATCGATTTATCAACTGATTATTAAATATTATCTCATTTTGATACTGGTTACCTGATTGTGGTAGATTTCCCCGAACTCTCGAAATGTGGTTATACTATCGTATCTCAACGAAACTTCACGCGATCCAAGCCAACTGAAAGAAAAGGTTTCCGGAAAACGGCGCTGGTACTATCGCTAATTTAACGTAACAGATATTGTCGTTGTTGTAGTTGTACTTTCTAGATCGGTCAGCAGTTCAAACAACTTAAGTCATCAATCTGTTCAATCAATTGAAATTTCCTGGCCTTATAAAAGCTTTTTGATTCACCTCAAGCTCCTGATAAGATTTCTTGAATAGCTTAATCACGAACAAACCCAATACTTCGTCGGTTCAACAAGAAAGTAGTCCAGCAAAAGAGTTTATGCAGGTCATGCCTGGTCAGTCACGGTTTCTCATCAGCAAAACAGAATTTCTGTACTTACTACTCGAGACACACTCGGATCCAGCCAATTGTTTGGGCGTTTTTGGATCTAGTGTACAACTTACACCAAGACGATCTCAGTTACTGACAGCGTTGCCAACTTTATTTTCAAAAAAACTGGAACCTCTCTTTAAAAAAGACTGGAAAAAACTGGATGACCGAATAACCAAATTTATCCTTGCAACAGGGAATGTAGTTTAGGGATGCAAAGTATTTTAAAATAAAATGGATCTATTTTTAATAAAACAGGATTCTCAAATATGAAGACAAACGTTCAATATGAAAACGTTCAGCTATTAGACAAAATAAGAAAGCAATTCTCATATAGCAGCGAATTTCTAGTTTAAGATAGAATAAAAGTGATCGCTACTATTTAAATATAACTTTTAGATAATTTCACATTACAAGTTTTAAGAAATTTGAAATGATAAACGAAAAAATTGGTACCTTCAAGCTAACGCACTGTGCCATATGTAATAAACAGACTAAAAAACAATCTTCATTTTAATTAACGATATCTGCTAATCTTGCACTCCATAGCATATCAATTTCTAATGTGTATTGAAATATGACAGAGTGCAGCAAAATATGATTACTGAAAAACAATTAACTTGTTCCCTAGAGAGGTTGTACTCTTAACAATTTCATTTATTTTACTTTATTATTTATTATTAGTTTATATAGTAAACTACTATTGTATTGCAAATAGTGAGGAAATAATTTTGGCACACACCTTTGGGAAAAAACTGGATAAAACTGGACAATATTTTAAAAAACTGGACGATTTACACATATGTCTGTTTGACTGGATCGAGTAAAAAAAACTGGAAGAATCCAGTTTAAACTGGAAGGTTGGCATCGCTGGTTACTGATGAGGAGAATCGGTAATATAAAATTCCAAGTTTAAAGCTAAACAATGTGCCAAGCACAAAATTTGGGTCAATAAAAAAATTGTTTCGTCGAAACTGAAGCTGGTAAATCGGGCAACGAAATGAAAGCTTGCATGGCTGCATTTAATGACCAATCCGTGGCTTTGAGTACAAGATGTTCTACAAAAGCTTAGCACCCAGTGGGCTAAAAACAATCAGTTCCTGAAACTTACATAGAACTTGGATCCATCCATTTCAATCCGAGTCATTCCGCTGCATACACTAATGTCTCTCGGTTCAGATCATAAACCAGATTGCATCAGCTTACGTTTTCCGTTACATTGACGGCCTACTTCGGAAGAGCAAAGTTTGACATGTCCACTCACGACGAGCTAAATATACCGTCGCTATTGTGCTGTCTTATGACAAACGCCATTTTTGGGAAAACTGAGTTAGATATGCCACATTTCTTGTCGAAAAAATATCTACAAAGCTAAGACAAGACGAGATAACTGGCCAGGGATACCAGGTATATTTTTCAAATGCCTTCAAGTTTCATAAAAAATCTCTTCAACGCAAAGATTCTGAATCGGTTATTCATTTTGAGCCAGAATTCTGCCAGAAATCAGTCAGACATCCGAACAAATTTGTCTTCAAAATGAAAAAAACACGTATTCACAACATTTCAAATCTATACCGTTTATTCAAAACGTAATATCTAACAAATGTAGGGTGACCATACGTCCTGGTTTCCCAGGACATGTCCTGGTTTTGCATTGACTGTCCTGGTGTCCTGGGAAATCGAGGAAAATGCTTGATTTGTCCTGGTTTTTCTCCTGTAAGCCTAATATATTTCTATTTATTCAGTCTTCGCTTTCCACTATGCTCCAGATCACAGTTACGACCGACCGCAATCAAAACTGCAACAAAACTTAATGCAGTTGAATCTCCCAATTAAACCTTCCGATGGTTTTTTTTAATCTCTCAAGAGTGCCTCGTCAATATTGATGAAACAATGGTTGCCAGCACTTCTTCTCGGCTTAAATCGTCTTTCAATCTGGGACCCGAAAAATTCCCTTTGGTACCTCTGAAAAGACACATCGGCGTTTTGGTGCTTCTGCTTCTACTTGAGTTCGCTTGCTAGTGGCTTTTTTCGTCTTACTGGAAATCCATTCCATAAAATATTTAGCAACTATCGTGGAATAATTTCATTGAGCGCTCTCTCGAGCTGCGGATCATGGAATTACTACAGGGTCGATACCAGTACCTAATCAGTCCCACTGCTTGTTAACAGTGCAGTGAATCAAACGAACGTTTTTACCTAAAGTCTGTTGTCTATATGTATCGTGCCAGTACTATAAACAAGCAAATCAGTCGAATAATAAAATTCGCCCCAAGCCAGTGAGAACAATAAAGCATCGTTACTTTCATCGTTGCGATATCGATCATTCATTACAAGATGTTTGAAACTCAACAGCAAAATTCAACAGCAAATTTGCAAATGCAGTTCAGTTTAGACTAATGGAAGTCGTCGTTACTGAAAACTTTGGCCATAACTTGCATGGCTACGCTATGGAAGACAACATGCAATACGTCGTTGAGCATGATAATGTTAGGACCAAGATACCCGTTTATATTGACAATGATAAGATTGATATGCGTCTGCACAATCTACAACTGGGTACTATTAATAAGTTTATTACAACCATCATGTCGGAATACGTAACGATGGCATCCTTTAAGTTTGAAACCTGGAGGAAATTTTTCTAGGTATTTCCAACGGTGTTTGTTTCGTGAGAATGCGAGTGACGGAACCTATTCCTTCCTATCTGAACTTTCAAAGCAAAACGTGTGACCAAATCTCAAATCACGTTGTGCACGTATGAAGGACAGACCCCTACGTACCCTACGTTGTTACACAAGAAGACACGCTACGAGAAACCATGTACACAAACCTCTAACGAATCAATATCAACTGCAAGCATACCCATCACACAGCCCTTCATCAACATCAACTAAATCACAAACCACCGGAGTAGCAGCTCAGGCACCAACGAATACTGGAACAACAGAACCTACGCACAACGTGAACGATCATTGTGATGCGCCTACTACTTCCCAATCAACTGCCAGCACCACCGATAATAAAGCAAATAACAAAGAACACGGACAAGCGATCGTAACCAGTAAGCCTCACAAACAAACCTCAAACCAGGTAATCGTGAAAGCCCATACAAGCCCATACGGACAAAGTGATCCACAAGCAACAAGAGGCAATAAAGTAAATAAATCTTCAACAAGAAATAAAATCTTTACGCAAAGTAACAAATCGCATACACAAGATCCGATGGATATACAATATGAATGAAATAGCTAATGGATGATTAGCATGCCTTCACGCCTGGACGCTGAACAGCGACTAACCGCTGAGTCTGGCACCCTACATAACAGGGAGTATGGAATGTCGCGCTCAAACCAGTGCTGCGAAATTTCAAAATCAGTTACTTATTTCTGCTAGTATTAACCGAAACCAAAATTCAGATTCACCGCCTCCCTCATTCGTTAACTTCTAGACTGACTGAAACTTCATGCAGAATGGAATGCTTGAGTGCAGAGGAAATATAATTCCTTCACCAACCAAAGCATTCATTTGTTTTTATGTGAACAGTTTGAAGGCAGAAGCTGGCATCTTCTACATGTTCGCACTTTTGCTCAATAATCTCTCTCATAGGTAGAATGGAAACAAAATTCAGTTTGCTTCTGAAACCGAACATGTCCGAACCTGAATGCGCCGTGTCGGGAGAACGAATGACGAGGGAAACGAACCAAACATTTCATTCATCGCGACGGGCATTAATTGAGCTTTGATTTTTTTCAAGTTCACGCAGGGATGTCAATTTTTTCAAGTTCAGGCTCAAACTGATATTATTTACACCGAGTTATCCGCCAGCTTTCATATAACAATCGATTAAACGGAGAAATTTTTGGTAACAACGGTAGGTTTTGCAGCTCTTAAATCGAGAGATAATGGTTGTCATTAGAGATTGCTAGGCATAGCGCAGGGAAGCTACCTGGGATCACTGATATTTCTGATTTATGTCAATGTGGTGTTTTAGTACTGAAAAATCCTCGCCGGTCCTGCACAGACCATCTCAGAACTTTTTTATTGTCGAAGCTCTGCCTGCCAGACCCCAGAACCTTTTAACTGCCGAAAACATGCGGAAAAGGCAATGTCGATTGAGAGGTAACGGGGGGAAGCAGTACCCTTTCGACTGTCCTGGTTTTTTACTCGTCTTATATGGTCACCCTAAACAAATGTAAACAAACTGAGTTTATTATGCCAAATAAAAGCTAAGCATTGACTCTTTATCGTCCACAAATAATAAAGAAAAATGAAACTCTTTATATGTTAATTTAATCTTAAGTCAAAATGTCACATATAGTATACCAAAACTTGCTAATATTTTGTAGATGTGATGTTTTGCGTTATGTTCCTCCAAGTCGACTGTAGTTAGCATGTTTTTCCAATGCCAAACCTCATAAACTCTCGGTTGTAATACAGCACATGAAATATATCACAACTACCCGGTCAGCGTGGCAAGCAAAAAGTTATCAAAAATTGAGCAAAGCGAAATTGATGCTGGCAGAGTTTCTGCGAGCATTTTGCGCGATTTGTGCGAGAATTCTGGCAACGAATTCGCTCAAATGCAACAACCGTTTCTGACAGAAGCGGTTAAACCAACCGATGCTGATCACTTTTATCCAGAATCCAGCCAGAAATGTACGGCCAAGATCTCTGCACGCTTCCTCTTTGTAAGATGTTCTGCTCGATTCGTGCTAAATTCTACCAGGTAGGATTTGCCAGGATCTTTGCACAGTTTATGTCCGAGTTATGCCAGGGTTTTGCTCGGTTCCTGTCAAAATTTGCCAGAAAATGCGAGCGAAACCGAGTTCGCCCAAGCTTAACTAACCCGACAGGATACGCGCAGAAATCTGACAGGGCTGCCAAACCAAGACTTACAGAAATCTAGCAGAGCGATCTCTGCAAGAAAATTTGCTCACTGGGTACAAGCCCGTCTCTCAAAACCAGCCTCCTGCTAGGCAGCCATTTTGTCCTAGCCAACATCTGCCTTTGTTCAAATCAAAACAACCCAATGCTATTGCACAGGCGACATGGGCCTAGATGCGGCTAGGCCCACATATGTTGACTACTGTCAAAGTCTGTATATCTCCATAGAGGATGACAGGAGTGACACCCTCCTGCTCAAAACGTCACAGTAAAATGTGCAATCTACAAACGGTGTTGCCAAGACCACATATGTAAAAGAGCATAATAGCAAAAGTGATCGGAAAAATGTAATAAAATAATAGTTATCAATTATCTCCCTAGACTATTTTCGTGAAAAACATGTAATATGCTTATACGATCCTGCAGTGAGTAAATGCAGAAGTGATAGTAGAATTAATAGCCTTCTGTGTGCTTTAATTGTTAAATAAATTAAAAAGTTGCAAGGAAATTTTGGTACGCGATTTTCTCCATTTGACGTTTCTGTTAAATATGATGTAATGAAAAAAGCTCTAGAAATGTCTTCAAAATGAAGACAAATCTTCAAATCTGGTACCTCTGCAACTGGCTTCTTATTTTTGGTTTTCTTGCTTTTTTGTGCCCTGCTGAATAATTGATGACAGTTGAATGTATGCAGCTACCCAGTTAAACTCATTCCGGAACTGGTTCGAATTTCTGAATGGAGTCATTATGGATTCCAAATCAAATGCAACAACCGATTCCGACTCAGAATCGGTTGTTGCATTTGATTTGGAATCCATGCTGACTCCATTCAGGATTCCGAATCAAATTCCAAATGGTTTGACCGGGTAGCGATGTTGGTAGTGCAGCCAATTTCTTTTTCATATTTAGATATGTCGCTATAATACACAATATCCGTTTCATTAACAAACATTTCGCCATATCAAACACTACATATTTCTAGCAAATCTGGCCAGCATATCATATCAGACCGCAAGAACAAAACTAACATTCATAAATCTATTCAACTAACCCTTCCGCCATCTTGCCATGTGAACGACTCGTTACAGAACAGTCTGCAGACTACACACTTTTAATTTAAGGAGTTCGAAAGCAGAAGTTCGTATGTCTTTTAGTTTTTCCTCAAATTTTTTTCAAATATTGCTTAATTTTTCGCCGATTCCAGGTGAAGGTCCCCGTAATAGATGTACATTTGTCGTTTTCGATTGAGAACTTAGACACTAACCCAGGTTAGTTGCTTCAAACAAACGATTTTAATGGAACTGAGTTGGCTTCATGCAAAACAGCGGTGGTGTGAGCGAAACCAAAATATATTTCAGGTTGGAACCCAACTCGATTTTCAGTTCAGTGGTACATAACCTAGGTTCGAAACTGGCTTCAAACAAACGGTTTGACAGCAGTTAGGTCCGAAACTGAGTTAGTTTCTGCCTCAAGCAAAAACGACAATACAACGCAGAATCACTAGATAATGACTCAACATCTCTATACATATTTTGTTTTCTTTTTATGCATAGGTCAGTGATATTCTAATCATACACGAGCATATTTGAATATTGCAAATACTATAACAGGCTAACGTCACAAATACACATAAAAATACAAATGTTCTTCATAAAGAATTAGGTAATACTTTCATGGAAATATTTAAGAGATGGCACTGCTTCAGTGGTGGCTATGGTGAATTTAAATGTATGGGAAAGATATTAAAACTTGGGATTTTGGAGAAACTATAATATTGTGGTTGTAAAATGAATACACATTTGATGCAGAAAAAATATGGGAACAGTTTGTAGAAGTTTATTTAGATACTTACTTGAAAATTTTCATATAAAATCTAAAAAAACTGTTTGCGTCCATACATTTTACTCATTGGTTTCCACCAAGAAAAGTTGAAACTCTTTCTCTCACAACTCTCTGTTTCACTCGTTTTGACAGCAGATTCCCTGCTCATCGCAATCGGAATGTTTTCTTTTAGAATTTTAGCGCAAATGTAACAACCGATTCGAAAACCGATTCATTTAGGATGGGTTGTTGCCTTCGGTTGGAATTCCATCATAAATCAGCCCATATTCCAAATCTCATTCCGAATGTAATTTACTGGGATGAGAATATTTTATGGTACGGACATCTATGTGTCGTCATAAAGAAGCTCTAGTTTCATGTATATTGCCGCAAGATGTTTAAAATATGGAAAAGCGCACCCTATCATATAACGTAAGCAGAAACGACATAAACTACTCAATTCGTAAAGAATCATATGAATTCTATTGACGGGTATTCGATCGGAATACTAATATATGAATGGTAAACAAATGATTAATATGTCGAGTCTTTATTCAAATATTTAGCGTTATATAAAATATTAAATATTTACGTGTATCGTAGATTCGAATTGACAAATTCAAATTATTTTATTAGGCAACTGGCTTTGAACATGATGCTAACACTGCGAAATGAGCCCTGTGGTAACGAAAACAGTATCCCATTAGTCAAATTCGAAAACGTCCTTTGGGCTCCACGCTGGCTCCAGACATCGCTTACTAGTTGACTTGTCTTGTCTTGTCCCTCTGGATAAAGACTCGACACGTCAATCGTTTGTTTACTATTTATCTGTCAGTGTTATTCCAATCGAGCACGAGACCTGTCAACGGCCCTCGTTCCAGAAGCATTCGAAGCGATTTTCTTCGGAGTGAGTGTTTTTGACAAGTCTCGTGCTCGATTGGAATGACACTTACTGATAAATAATAAGAATAAGATAGAGATGTCCGTAGAGTCTTTATCCAGAGGGATTCAGCGTCTTTAGTCTTAGCTACAAAGCGGCGTTTTCAGAATGACTGTGTCTAAGGATTGGCTCAAATTATCGTGATGCATAAGATGTTTTTGTGTGTAAAACTTTCTGAGAAACACAATGGCATAATCATTTTCAAAACAAAAATACGTGAGAAAAATGGAGTGGAATTTTACTCTGGAAATATAGCATATTTTGCAACACTGTAACCGAAAATAACTATTTTTTCTAGATTCCCTGACTAATTTCCTTTAAATTGCATCTCACCGATTGTGTATAGACCAAATAATGCCAAAAATATGAATAAAAGATAATACTTGATGTTTTTTCTATTGAAAATTTTCCATGCCCGATTATGACACGCCATACAAATTTTGTCATCTATACACACCTATGACACGTGTGAGTGCGACTTTTGTTTACATTTATAGCACAGAGAACAGACGTCCATCTTCAGCATTCAACTTGTGTAAAATCTCTAATGGCTTCGATGGTAGTTTGGATATCCAAACCAGGTGCGCTCCTGTCGACATGTTTTTTTGTGGCTGAGTTCGACAGAATTGACAGCGGTTATTCCTCTAGCGTAGTAGCGCACCTGGTTTGGATATCCAAACTACCATCGAAACCGTTAGAGATTTTACACAAGTTGAATGCTGAAGATGGACGTCTGTTCTCTGTGGCCAAAGTCCCAAGGTCGGCCAAAAGATGATCACCGCGCCATCGACAAATTTATCGGGATCCTTCCCAAACACATACTAACCAACATTTTCCTTTTTAGACTGGTAACAACGCTGATTCCGTCAAGCACCGTGGAATAGGGTAATAAGTTCAGAGTTTTTCGAAGACCCTTTGTCTTCTACCGCAGGATGTTTTGGAATTTTTATCATGTATATGTGACTTACTGGAGTCTGCGGCATGCTCGGATAGTGTTAAATTACTTAGTATCAAATGTTATCAAAACATATCGATCATTCGGAATTGGGTGTATTGACATATTAGTCGAAATCTCCCTTATTATCGCGGTTCCACGGTAGCACCTCCTGGCTGTAGTGGCAGCTTGCCAAATCTGGCCATAATTTCACTGGACCTTTGTGAGCCATAATAAAAGGTAGTGTACAGCTTCTAGTTCATCGTGTTGTTGGTGATGCAAAGCTCGCTTTTCTGTCCGCAGCTGCAAGTTCCTTGCCAGATCATCAGTTTCCGGGTAAGTTTATCGCCGAACACAAACTTCAATATACTGTTGTGACCAGATAAAACATTCCTTCACGGAACCTGTCTCAAACCCGAGGTATAGGCTCTACGTTCGGGTCAAGGCATTCGTTAAAACCCGCTCGTGCAACTACTGAGCACGTGTTCTGGCCACAAGATTCTGCTTTATCGCCCGTCGAAAGCTAAAGTGGCTGCAATATTTTGCTATAAGAGAATGGCGAAAAACAGGTTGGATTAGCAATCGTAAGGTTTGCTGATTTTGATTTCCACCGGAAACATCTTAATGTTGTTCTTTCTCTTATAATACACACATTTGTCTATCAGTCATAGGCCTTATTATCAACGTGAACTCAACTGTGTTGAATAATTGTTTGCGGAGATATTTAATTGTTGGTGGCTTGTTCATACCCTCCTTCTGAAAACAAAAATGGTTCACGTCGCGACGACAAACGAACGAAAACTTCCATGTCACCTTGACCTATTGTGATCGTTATTCTGGTACTTCAACTGATTACTCTGCTAATTGGTGTCCACTGCGTGCGGACGAAATATATAAGTCTATCTGTATATTCGTAACAAACGGTGCGTAAAATGGTTTTCATAGTATTGCGAGAAGACTTATTTAAGTCTACTGATTGTTTCCATCAGCAACAGAGTCGAAAACAGAATGAGAAAATGACGAAATCGGCATCGAATGATTTTTAATAAACCGAATTTCATAGTACATAACCCTTTAGGGTCCAAACAAATGCTCAGTGCTAGGTACATATGTATATACCAGGGACGCATCAGATGACAAAAGCAACGGTTGGGAACGAATTTCACATTTTTTGAATAAATGTCTAGGCAAATGAATCTCATCGCCGACTCGCGATATTTCGTTAGTAATTCACCAGTTACTGCCAAGAGATGCGTAGGTTTTTTACTCAGGCTTTTCAGGGACAGGAACAAAATAATTCAAAGTCAAATAAAACATTTTGAAGAAGAGCCATTGTTGTTTGCTTGAGTTCGAAGCACCTTTATAAAATATTATGAATCTCAATAAACATTTACTATTGTTTTCGTTTACTTTTTTTTCGAAATCCACATGCATTCTGAGAATGTTCCTACACGATCGCAATGTTTCATCGTTTATTGCTTTGAAAGTTGGATTTTTGATACACTTCGCTATCACACTTTTTTCACGGTTGCCAAATGAAATGATTGGAAATCAACAAAAAATAAATTTATCCATAAAATATATTATAAAAACAGCGAGACCACCAAAACTGATTTTCTATAAATGAGTTTTTGACGCGTAACATATTGTACAATGTTCATTCCAAAATCAAAATTTTGGACCCCTCCCGAAATTTTTTTCTGGATCCGCTCCTGTTTACAGTGCTCAAAATAAAAATATGTTGAACCTAGTGAATATGCCTGACGGAAAAGCCTGATATTGCACACTTTGGACAATGGCCTGCAAAGAGATACATCAATCAATAAGCTCAACCTACCAAACATCTATAAAAGTCTTGCCATGTCGAAAATCTCGGCTCAGTATTGTTTTTGTTTCGAGCGTTGGAAAGCAGAGGTTCTGAAAATACAATCGTTATCGTGAGTTCAATATAAGTTCAACCCGTGTCGGTTAATCTGAATGTATGTCTCTCCCTTATCGGCAGATGAAGTTCCTGTGGTTGCTGACCTTCTTGCTGCTGGGCGTCGTTAGTGGTACTCTGGGATTAAGCTGTCCCCATGGATTCACCCGGCAGGCCAACAAATGTATCGTCAAACGGCCGCCCAACGGAGAGTGTCCTCCGCGGTCTAAGTTCCACGAGGGACGGAATGTTTGTGTTTATAACAACTGACGGTGGATCTGTACGGTGATGGGGAGTAAATGTGCGTAGATTCGTGCTTCCGGTGCGTCCGTTTGGATCGAGAAAGTTTAACTAGAATGGTTTCGTGGTTAAGAGGAAACCATAGCGTCTTTACGCAAACCCTATACTTAGAGATGTGAGTGTTTTCAGTGAAAAGCTGTCCGAAACATTTTTCTATATGGCATGTGAGGAAGATCGTTGTATTGATTTAGAATAAGTGCTACAAAGTAATGAATAAATTTATAGTTCGAGGTTTTCATCACAGACTTTTTCCTCAGTACAACCGGCGTCTTATGTACCGGCATATAGCCAGTACTTGTTACAGACTAATAAACATAACACTCGAAAATAATGCTTTGCCCACTTTAACGGTTATATTAAATATAAATAAAAGGTGGAGCTAGTGTTCTGGGAAAATTGCCGAATCGATATTTTTTAAGGAAATTCGCTCATAGTGTTAGTCTGTTAGGCTGTGGTTTCATTTACTTGGTTATGTCTACAATGAAATATTAATTCTTCAAAAGGGCTAATGAGATTTTTGTAAACAAACTTATTTCGCTCATTATTCCGCTGCCGAGTTGAATTTCATGCAAGATACACTTGAACCAACATCTTTACCCTTGGTAGAATCAATGTCATATGTTTTCTATGTTGAAATTATAACAAATTAAGAGAAATCAGCAAAACAAAAGTTTGTTTACAAATCTTATTAGCCCTATTGAAAGGTTGATATGGGATTCCAAAACCATTTCGTTGCACAAGCGTATTCTTTGCATTAATCCAAAGATTATTACAAAAACTCCTAATGTACTGTTTAATAAATCAAACATCAACCCAAATAGACGTCGAAAAAAAGTTACAAAAGAGAATCTAAAAATCTCGCAAAGGAAAAAAATGCTAGTGATTTGTCCAAATTTCAAATAATGATTTATCGCAACGCAAACACAGCTTGCTACGAGTAATTAGTCGTTAAAGAAGTAAAATTATCAAAGAGTTGGACAATGCGAAAATGAAGAACAGCACTGCCCAGTAGCAGGAACAAATTTAAACTACAGAGTACAGTCACTTTATATCACAGACTTGCGGAGAGAAAAACAGTAAAACTAGCAACCATGAACGTAAACTGGCATTACGGAAGCTCCCATCATAGGGTCCTGTACGGGAAGACATTGCTAAATGAACCGTTCCTGAGGTCATCCCGCGAGATATAACAAACTCGGCAAAATAGTTTCGACTGTGGCCCAATGATCTCGAAAAGCTCATGAAGCACTGCAGTATCTTCTGCTACGTTTACCACAACAGCACGTAATGTGTACATTGAATTGTATTTCAGTCTTATTTTAATTTCGGAACATGCTTCTAATAAACGGAGATCTTCCACTCTTTTGTAACCGTAGAGACAAATACACAAGACTAAGTGAAGAGTTAACAATCGGGTCGAAATTTTGTATTTTGAAGCTTCTTTTTACCTTTTCGCGAAGGAAGAGGATTCAGATACTCTACCTCAACCACATGAAGAATTATCCGAAGAGCGAATGGATATTTTTGAAAATACTAATCGTTTTTATAAATTAACCCGTCTTTGAATCTACGCAATACACCATCGCCTCCAGGCATCTCCGAAAGAACACTAAAGCGAGCAGATTCTTCTCGCATGAAGAGTTCGAACATTTCATGAATGGGAATGAAATGAAAAACGTCTTTTATCACCTTGCGTACTGAATTTTTTGCTACTGAATTGCAAGAATGAGGGACAATTTAGGTCACTGTGCGGCGTCCACAGGACTATTTCTTTGGGTTTTGGAACGTCACCGTTTGCTCTAATGGACAGATTCGTTATATTGTCGTGATATGTTTTAACATACGAAAAGGGATCAGATAGCTCCAATGAGTTGATGAAATCAACCGCATATCTATTATCTTCCGATACAGTCATCCATCGTAGAAATTGTCGTAGCTCAGCTAAAACATAACGCTGATAATTGTTAAGAACTTTACAGCTAGTTTCGAGCTTCGAGGAACGATTGAATCCTGCTTTCCCGAAGAGAACCAGCAACCCGCAGCGATGTTATAGTATCCGCAACTTGCGCCTTCAACTCGTTCAAACTTATTGGCTCAGAATAGAAATTGGGATTGGTTATGAGGACTTTCTGCGTATTCATTTTGATCTACTTGCATATTCATATCCGGATCTGAGAGAGGACATTAAACCACTGAGAACTGACATACAAGTCAAGTTTTCAACTTGTGTAAGCAATTAAACTGTCGCTTTGAAATGACAAGAGCAAGTAGCAACTTGCCTCTGGTCGGCGCTTCGATCGGCCAGCAATAACTATACGGGACTTCCATGCAAACTTGGATGCAATGGTGACTCACGCATGCGAACATGTATGCGATGGTGATTTTCAACGTATTTTCATTCAAATGTTTACACATGTTTTCAGAGAAAGTTTGTTCTAGCTTATATGTCTGTTCTCTGTGATTAAACAGACACCGATGGCGATGATTCATTACTTTCAATCAATACATTATGGCTTCGATTAATGTGACTCCAAAAATTTTTGAAATATGCGAATGTAATTTTACACACACCGCATGCGATCGGAACTGTTCCGATCGCATGCGGAATTGTCTTGATTCCGTGGACTTCTGACATATGCAATCTGAATAAGTTTGCCCCTCCCGGCACCACCAGGAAACAGCCACGCACGGGATATCGAACTATTACTACTATTCTTCATTTGCTTAAAAGGTAAACTTTTACTTTGATTATTATTCTTGATTAATTTAAAAGTTTTACTTTCAACCTAATAGTTGGCGTTGGTTGTTTTTTGCTAAGAGCGGTACCACTCTTACTTTTACCAATATTTTTTTCTGTGTGTAATATAACATTCTTTAAAAAAAATCATTGTAATACGTAAAAACGTTTTTTTGTTTTTTAAAATAAATCTTATGTAAACATAGACAACTATACATAGGAAAACTGCGGTTGTTTACGTCTGGCCTATCAAGACAACACCTAAAATGAAAAAAAAAACTATATTCATTGCATGGTGTTTATGTCAAATCAAAATAACCCTGCGGGAAAAACCGGGAAAACATGTATTCATTTTTTTCTGACAGGGCATCATTTGTCGTGAAATTCGATATGTCAAATGCTTCTGATAGTATCAAATCAAGACTGTCAACATATTTCTTTATATTAAATTTATATTTTATATTTACGTTTCCTGAGTTGGAAAAAACATTGTTGTAATCACGAAAATCATCTTTATCGTTGTATGTAATAAAAAAAAGATTTTTTTTTCTCATTTAATGACCCAATTACACTTATTTTACGTTTAAAATCTCAAAGTCCTCTAAACGTGAATTGAAGAACGTTGAATATTTTGCAATTACACTGTGTACACTAGTACATTGCCTTACGCAATGTATTCTAATACATTGAAGTTTTGTGGGCCAGGACAGTAAAATTGGTACGTTGTAGAAGCCTATGTGCATCCAATATAATTCCAAAACACAAACTTCTAGACCACAGAGAACAGACATCCATGATCGAACAAAAATATTTAAAAAACGTGTGTAAACATATGAATTAATATACGATAAACACTAGCGCTGCCAAACCAACCAAATATGGAGCTACTGACATATGAGCAAGCATATGGATGATAGACCTCTAGTGAAAAATTGTTCCCAAACCTGAGGGGTAACCTACCAGCAAATGAGTGTTTGGGAACGCGAATGAAAACCGGAACTAGTGTTCTGGGAAAATTGCCGGATCGATATTTTATGAGGGAATTCCCTCATAGTGTTATGTCTGTTAGTCTGTGTTATTATTATCAGAAGACTTGTATCATTTGGATGAACGAGGTCGAATATTACCCCAGATTAAATTCTCTCAAAATTCTTCATTTTATTTATTTTAAAGAATTCTAACAGAGAATCCCTCATACATTATGAAACAAACCCTAGAAAAAATTGAGATCGAGACAGTTTAATAAGTTGACCGCGAGAAACTCAAAAATTTCCATTTCACAAAAAATTGAATAACTTTGACAATTTTCATCAGATTTGAATTGATAAGGGCTTATTTCCATTGGCTATTAGCAGGCTTTAAGTTCCACTAAAATATGATTTTTAGAATTGCTTTATCTCGCCATAAATCTTGACCAAACATTTATATTTCTTTAAAAATGAGGAAAAATTAAGAAAAAAAGACCTACAAACTCGTAACTAACGTCAGAACCATTAGTCACACTAAAACAAAAAGTTCAGACATCTAAAAGTATACACCTTTAATTTAACATAATGATATTTCGTATACGTACTTTTTATTTCAAAGGTGAAATTATTTTTTTATATAACTCAAAAACTGTTCTACTGTGAATTTTTTGGACTTCATTTTCGAATTCAGCACACGATTTTGCATTAAAATTGACTACCAGATTACTTAGTTCAGAAATGCTGTAAACTAGTGTTACTACCTTTCAAATGTCACCCATATTGATAGTGGTTTCCACTGTTTTGTGGTAACCGTAAAACGCCATGTTGGATTTCAAAATGGCACCAATAATTAATTTTCAGCTTCTACTAACGGCTACCTTTCATATGACACCCGTACTGAAGGTGGTTTTTAGTGTTTTGTGATAACCGGAAGGCGCCATCTTGGATTTCAAAATGGCACCAATAATTTATTTTCAGCTTCTACTAACGGCTACCTTTCATATGACACCCGTACTGATGGTGGTTTCCAGTGTTTTGTGGTAACCGGAAGCCGCCATCTTGGATTTAAAAATGGCGCCAATCATTAATTTTTAGCTTCTACTAATGACTACCTTTCAAATGACACCCATATTGATGGTGGTTTCCAGTGTTTTGTGGTAACCAGAAGCCGCCATCTTGGATTTCAAAATGGCGCCAATCATCAATTTTCAGCTTCTACTAATGGCTACCTTTCATATGACACCCATATTGATGGTGGTTCTTACCCACTAAGAACGGTTGGTTTCAAAATTGTCCAAGGATGGACGTTCGTTGGACCAATTTGGACAACGTCCAAATAACCGTTCAACGAACGTCCACCCGCTTGGAAGAAAAACGGTCAGCCAGCAAAAATCCGTCAGGATTCCGGCAGCTGTCAAAATTATCAAAATGGCGCTGCCAGAATTCAGCTATACTCCTTCCAGTTATGGCAGGCAGATTCGCCTCACCGGTTCTGTTTTGTTTATCGTTGCTTCATTTTCGCCATATTTACATTTTTCCAAGAAGGATAGTTTTGGCAGATGAAAAATTAGGGAGAAGCAAAGATTTTGGTTTCAAACATGGTAAGTAATATGGATTTCATGTTTCCAGACATGTTTTTATTATAAATTTACATAAAATTTAACAAAATTAAGAAAAAATACAAGCAAAGCCTGAAGCGGTACAAAACCGGTCCTGCCGGTGCGTGCCTGGCAGAAAAAACCGTTAATAACCGTAAGGCGAAAAATTCTGCCAGAAACGGTTGTTGCATTTGAGCCGGCCGGCTGGGCAGCGCTCTGCCAGCCAGACCCCAGAAATGCTGCCAGACTTTTTATTTCGCAGCCGGCTATCTTGGGAGAATTCTGCCAGGCACGTCCGAGCGGGCATCGTTGCCCGCTCGGACGTGCCTGGCAGGATTCCCCCCAGATAGCAGGCAGCGAAATAAAAACTCTGGCAGAATTTCTGGGGGTCTGGCTGGCAGAGCGCTGCCCAGCCGGCCGGCTCAAATGCAACAACCGTTTCTGGCAGAATTTTTCGCCTTACGGTTATTAACGGTTTTTTCTGCCGGATTTCTGCCAGGCTCGCACCGGCAGGACCGGTTTTGTACCGCTTCAGGTTTTGCTTGTATTTTTTCTTAATTTTTTTTTAATTTTATGTAAATTTATAATAAAAACATGTCTGGAGACATGAAATCCATATTACTTACCTGATTTGAAACCAAAATCTTTGTTTCTTCCTATTTTTTCATCTGTCAAAACCATCCTTCTTGGAAAAATATCAATATGGCGAAAATGAAACAACGATAAACAAAACAGAACCGGTGAGGCGAATCTGCCTGCCATAACTGGAAGGAGTATAGCTAAATTCTGGCAGCGCCATTTTGATAATTTTAACAGCTGCCAGAATCCTGACGGATTTTTGCTGGCTGCCCGTTTTTCTTCCAAGCGGGTGGACCCGTGTTGAACGATTTTGAAACAATTTTTTGGACGTCTCAGTGGGTAGTGCCAGTCATCAATATAATATATATTGGGTACCTAAATTTTGAATTATCCGAACGTTACGCAAATATTGGGTTATCTGCCCTTTATAAATTTTGGGTTATCCGCTCAGTACTCAAAAGTTGCGTTATCCGCTCGTTACTCAAATTCTGGGTTATCCGCTCGGTACTCAAATTTTGGGTTACCCGCTCGGTACCCAACGCTTAGGTTATCCGTAACCCAAACTTTGGGTAGGCCCCACACTACCCAAAATTTAAGTTCAAAGCACAGAGAACAGACGTCCATCTTCAGCATTCAACTTGTGTAAAATCTCTAACGGTTTCGAAGGTAGTTTGGATATCTAAACCAGGTGCGCTACTGTTGTCATGTTTTTTTTGTGGCTGAGTGCGACAGAACTGACAGCGGTTATTCCTCTACCCAGTCAAACTAGTCCGGAACCGATTCGGACTTCCAGCATGAATTCCAGCTCAAATGCGTCAACCGATAGAGTCGGAATCGGTTGTTTTCTTTGAGCTAGATTCCATGCTGAATCCATCCAGGATTTCGAACCGGTTCCGGAATCGATTTGACGGATAGTTGGGATAGGTTGGTGCGGCGGCGCTAGTGTTTTTCGTATATTAATTCAAATGTTTACACACGTTTTTTAAATATTATTGTTCGATCATGGATGTCTGTTCTCTGTGTTCAAAGCGTGTTACCCAAAAGTGAGGAGATGCACTTTAGTCCATTTTGGGTAGGTTTCTACCCAAAATTAGGTAACGGCTGGTAAGCGTCCCGGTCAAACCATTCGGAATTGGATTCGGAATCCTGAATGGAGTCATTATGGATTCCAAATCAAATGCAACAACCGATTCCGACTCAGACCCAGTGAGCAAATTTTCTGGTAGAGACCGCTCTGCTAGATTTCTGTAAGTCTTGGTTTGGCAGCCCTGTCAGATTTCTACGCGTATCCTGTCGGGTTAGTTGAGCTAGGGCGAACTCGGTTTCGCTCGCGTTTTCTGGCAAATTTTGACAGGAACCGAGCAAAACCCTGGCATAACTCGGACATAAACTATGCAAAGATCCTGGCAATTCCTACCTGGTAGAATTTAGCACGAATCGAGCAAAACATCTGACAAAGATGTGGCAGGAAGCGTGCAGAGATCTTGGCAGTACATTTCCGGCTGGATTCTGGATAAAAGTGAGCAGCATCGGTTGGTTTAACCGCTTCTGTCAGAAACGGTTGTTGCATTTAAGAGAATTCGTTGCCAGATTTCTCGCACAAATCGCGCAAAATGCTCGCAGAAATTCTGCCAGCATCAATTTCGCTTTGCTCAACTTTTGCTAACTTTCTGCTTGCCACGCTGACCGGGGAATCGGTTGTTGCATTTGATTTGGATTCCATACTGACTCCATTCAGGATTCCGAATCAAATTCCGAATGGTTTGACCGGGTTAGAGTGTGGCCAAGAGGCCATGACGTATCCAAACGAACATGGAATTTGACGTATACACAATAGAAATATGTCAAATTTCATGTTCGTTTGGATACGTCATGGCCTCTTGGCCAGACTCGAACTAGAGTGCTCCCAGTTAAGCTCAGCCGGAAACGAACTGGAATTCTGACTGGTTCCAGTTCGTATTCCAGCTCCAGTGACACAACCGATTCTAGTTAGAATCGGTTGTGTCACTAGAGCCGGAATGCGAACTGGAACCAGCCAGAATTTCAGTTCATTTCCGGCTGAACTTTACTGGGCTAGTTTAACCGGGGGGTGGCTTCAAATATGCGTGTAGAGTAGAAAAACTCTAGTAAGAGAACTGCGGAGAGAAAAACAGCATTTTTGGCAACGTATGCCCCGGCATTGTATGGCAACACGTCCAATGTTATAAGCATAGGCAATAGGGCGCTTCCCAGTTAAGCTCAGCCGGAAATGAACTAGAATTCTGGCTGGTTCCAGTTCGTATTCCGGCTCCAGTGACACAACCGATTCTAACTAGAATCGGTTGTGTCACTGGAGCCGGAATACTAACTGGAACCAGCCAGACTTCCAATTCATTTCCGACTGAGCTTAACTGGGTTGCAGAGCGCATACCCAGTTAAGCTCAGCCGGAAATGAACTGGAATTCTGGCTGGTTCCAGTTCGCATTCCGGCTCCAGTGACACAACCGATTCTAACTAGAATCGGTTGTGTCACTGGAGCCGGTGCACGAACTGGAGCCAGTCAGAATTCCAGTTCATTTCCGGCTGAACTTTACTGGGTATGTATTGGTGAGCCGTTGGGCAGGCAAAAATGACAGTTGCATATAATGTATATGGAGCGGATAGATTAATTTATTTTAAATGATTAATTCACAATATTAAGAGCAAATATGAGAAAATGTAATGTATTTTAGGAATCACAATTAAACATTCATTGCATAACATAATGTTTTCTATCGTTTGAACCGGATACGCGGACAAAATAAGAAAAGCATTGCCAAAGCTATGCTTCATACCGTTGGAAACAACGAGCATTCCAAAAGATTTTTGCAGAAAAAAATGTTTTTTATTTCAAATTTGTGAAGTATCTTGTGCATCGAGGGTTTATGCATACAAAAAAGCTTCTAGACTTGAAAGGTTTTAGGGCCTATACGAATTAAGGAGTGGGTAAGGGTTTCAGTATAAAGAAGGCACTTTTTGCGATTTTTTTTGGAAATTTGAGTGAGGCGAATTAATCAAAACTTGTACATTTCAATATTTCATTTCATTAACATGCTGTAATTTTTTTATGCAAAAATATTAACAAGCGAATCGGAGGCGAAGCTTTTCGTAGAACGTCTCTTCAAAGACTACTGGACGGATTTATTTCAATTTTTGCATATACATTCCATGTAAAAAATACCTACCCCCTACGTTGAATTTTCGAGATAATTTTTGAAAAGTTTTGCTCGATTCGCTTCAGTTAAATTTCTGGAAAATCGCAAAAAGGTGTTTTTTCATACTGAAACCTTTTCCCCGTACTCTCACCTCCTGATACAAGCTTTAAACATGTTGAATTTGGCTTTCTTATCATAAATAGTAGGGTGAAATTTTATGCTATTTCAATGCATATTTGTAAAATGTAATTTGTAAAAAATATAAGTTTTATTTTTATAGGTTAACAATTATGATATCTGAAGTGTCAGTAGATTCCACAGGAGCAAACCAAATGTTTCTTACGTTTACATACTTGGGTTTGGAAAATTTGGTTTGATACCAAGTCGGTCTACTTCAGTGCATTTAGTATTGTACATTTCCCTACGATTGAACCGAGCAGTTCTGGACAATTATCCGTCAGCGAAAAGCGAAACCATACTTCCTCATCACGATTGTCCTTTTTGCAACCATCAACTGCACATGTTCTAAACGGGAGTTTATATTAAAAATCTTCAAATAATCCTTTGTGTTTACTGGTATATAATCACAGATTATTATTATGGAACTGAGTGGATTTATTGTTGAGAAGAATATCATTTTTCTCGAACTTTTAACTTGCTGCATGGAACGTAAACATGCAATGTGTGCCCAACAGATGCTTTGACTGTGTGTGTAGCAAGAGCCCTATGTTCGTTTGGATTCGTTTTTTGACAGCTAAACGCGAATCCAATCGATCCAAAATGGAGTCTCCGCAGTTCTCTTTCTAGAGTTTTTCTAGTGTAGCCCTCTAGTTAGAGTCAAAGAGAATAGGAAAAGAGATGAATAGTGTGAAGCCAAAAATACCCTATTGAGCAGACCAATTGTGCAATGTAAATAAATATTACTCATGCCTGAGTTGGAGAAGATAAGTATTGTACATCCATCGAAAAAATAAAAAAAAATGTCAGAATTTAGTTCAATCGTGATTGTAAGGTGCAATTTAGAGTATGTGTTTTAGTAAAAACAAGCTTTAGAATTATTTCATTTCTTTGTTTCGAAATGCACATCATTTGACAAACAAATCCAACGATCACCATAGAGTTCTAGGCAAATCATTCTACACACACCACTTGAGTGGTTTGTTTTCCTCCAGCTGTCATATGTAAAACTGTCAGCCAATTTAATCATTAGAAATAGCTCGCATAAAGTCTTTATAATGGTGCTGAAACATTCTTTGTCGCTGTAAAAGTCATTCCGAAGAGGTTCAATGCCGGTTGGACAGGTTCCACCATGAAAATAATCTAATAAGTTATTTTCGATTTGTTTTTCTCCATCTGACAGGTGGAGGAAAACAAATCGTCGAACACACTAATACAGTTACAGATTGTCAAGTACTATATACGGTTTGCTTTCAAAATATAAGAGAAGTCATTTAAAGTGCTGCCTGTGGAAGCGGTTGCCAAAATTCTAGTGTTGAAATCATCATAAAAGGAGTTTTGCCGTTTTGACTGATTTTCACTCTTCGTCTCTCTCCCTATTCTATCTGTTTAGAGTGTGGCCATGAAGAAGAAGAAGACACACGGCGTATCCAAACGAACATGAAATTTGACGTATTTATATTGTGTTTATGTCAAATTTCGTGCTCCGTTTGGATACTTCATGTGTCTTCTTCTTCCTCATGGCCACACTATAACTAGAGTGCTCTAGCTCCCATAAGCTTTGCATGGGCTTCCTCTTGCATTTCCCCTTTCAAAACCCTCATGCTCGTTTGGCTGCACTTTTTTACAATTCGATAGTCTGTGTACACAAAAAAACATGCTTAGTTAGCATACTTTCTATCTGCCTCTCGTTTCTCCTGCTGTGATTTTCATGCATTTTCTAGCATTTACTTCTAGTAAGCATTCAATGAGTGGATAGACCGAATATGTGCAATGCGTAAAATTTACAGCAGAAGAAACGAGAGGCAGATAGAAAAGTATGCTATCGATGCATAAATAAAATTCTGCATGTATCCAGCTTTTTATGTGCCATAATGGCGGTCTAAATTGTTTAGTTCGTAATACGTTTAAGTGCCCTTTTTGACAATAATCGTTTACGCCGGCTTGTCCAGTTGAGGATGTCGGGCATTCATTGAGTAAACATCAAACGTACTGGACTAACGTAGGATGACTTAATCTTACTGCCCGAATAGAAATGTACAGTAACAAAACCATGATTTTCACTGTGACAGTACAGTAATTTTACAATAATTTACAGTAAGTTCTAGTGTTTGACTATAATACAAAAACAATAAACTTTAACGTTTCTACAGTTAATTTCAATAACACTAAAAAAATCGATTTTTTTCTCGAAAACAGTAAAATTTAATATGAATTTATTGTATCAATTTTTTGCTGAACAATAAAATTGATTGTTACATTAAATTTTATTGAAAAACTACTGCGAGAACACCGCGTTCAACAATGTTGAAACAGTAATAACTATAATATTTATTGTTTTATGATTGTTTGCAGGGTAAATGCTATTGTAAAATTCTATCCGGGTGGGCGGCTGACTTAAACGATTATTGCCAAAAATGGACAATTAAACGTATTACGAACTAAACAATTTAGACCGCTAGTATGGCATGTAAAAAACTGGATAAATAGTCTGTAATTAAAACCAGAGATGATCCCAACAAACAACGAAAGCTGAACAAGCCTTTTATCAGAGAGAATAGGCTGAACAAGAACTGTTTAAGCCATTATCCAGCTAAATTGTTTGTTGGGATGTTTATAGAGATGCGTGAAGACTGAAGCTAAAAGTTCCAATCGAGCCAACGGCTCCAAACGAGCAATGTTAACAAAGATGGCGGTTATAGGAAGTAAAGCGTGGGGAGTATTGCGATTGAACTAAAAAGAAATTCTTGTAAATATGTTCATATATACGAGTGTACACACTTATGTTTTTCTGCCGAATCTCAGCTTTTTTCGCATCTTTTACCGAAATCTCAACAACTGAAATCTCAGAAAATAACTTTTTAGCTGAGATCTCAGTAAAAGTGACGTTTGATTGATGAGTCTCGCAAAATTCTTGACCGAAAAGCAGCAAACAAATCTCACTTTACTGAGACATCAGCTTTTAAATTTGCTGACCACACAGCTGTTGAGAAATTGCGGAGCCGAATAGAGATCTTTAGGAGTGTGCGGGTTAAGGCATATTCTGATGCAGATTAGTACCGTGAGTTAATATCTCAGTCCTTTTTAAATTTTTTGGCCCGAAGCTATTGAAAAAAACATTTTTTAGTTTGTTTTGTTTTAGGACAATAACACATCCAAACCCATGCGACTTGCACGACACTATAGGTTGCCTTATCAGATCTACCATAGTTTGCAGATAAAACTTGGGATGGCAGACTGCTAGCGGATTGAAAAAGTACCAGATCATGCTGTGTGGGGTGCTGTCCCGGTTAACAATGAGGCGAACGAGATATTTGCAGATACGTCATTTAGTAGGACAACTGTCAGTTTGCTGGTTGAATTTAATTTGGTTTTTTTTAAATTTAAAAATCATAAAAGAATAATTAAGGTTTAAGAATGATATGAGTGTACTCGTAAGGACACCCGCTATCAATACATATGAAAAACTGACACAATTTTTCCAAATTAAAGATCCCTATTGAGTGTGTAAACTTTATATTCATACATACTAAAAAAAATTTATGATGCAAATAAAATACGAGTAAATTAAAACACATTAAAAACTACAAATCCATTCATCGACAGTCTGGACCCTCATTTCATATAGCTGATAGATGCAAAGTCTGAAAATTATTAACTTATCGACTCGTTTTCTCCTAATATCGTGACATTCGTCATAAATATAAATTTTGAATTACATCACCAAAGTAGTCAAATGTGCGAAAATATTGCTATTACTCATCAACTGCATTTTCGAATATTTCCTCTCTAGTTCAAAGAAAAACATGTAGATAGACTCCGCAACGTAAATCAATGCATTTTCGAATTGCATGATTGAGTATTTTGCAAAATATTTCGAAAAAATAATTCGTCAAGCATTTATTAAAACTAAATTCACACAATATTCCTGATTGCCTAAACTAGCAGATAAAATAACTTGGTAAACCGTTCAGCCAAATTTACGGTTTTTCTCTCCGCGTGTCTTTTAAAGCATCGTCTTTGATTTTACTGTGACGTTTTGAGAGACGGGCTTGTAGTTGTGATATTGCGCACTTCCCACCAACCTGGACTCCGCACTTTCAAAGTGCGAGTGATCAAACTGCTACTGAAAACTGCGAGCTGTCAAAACACATGTATTTCAAGTGATAGAGATGGTACTTTGATAGACAGACCAGTCGAGCTACACAGTCTATGAGAAGAATTTAATAGAAAAATAGCAAGTGCGCAGTGCGGTTAGAATCCAGTTTATAGTGCCACAAACAATATATTTCATGTGCTGTATTGCAACCGAGAGTGTAGATATGAGGTTTGGCATTGGAAAAAGATGCTAACTACAGTCGACTTGGAAAAACATCGCAAGGCAAAACATCACATCTACAAAATATTAGCAAAACTTTGGTATACTATATGTGACATTTTGACTTACGATTAAATTAACATGTAAAGAGTTATTATCTTTCTCTATTATTTGTGCAGGATAAAGGATCAATGCCTAGCTTTTATTTGGCATAATAAACTCAGCTTGTTTACATTTGTTAGATGTTACGTTTTGAATAAATGGTATAGAAATATCCGAACAATGAATAACAGGTCAAAACTTATTTGGCAACTCTGGTCGTAGCACAGACCAAAACCTTTTCCTATGATTTTCTCCCTCACCACAGGAGACGCTGCAATCGTTATCTGCTTCGTTTGTCAATGACAAATTGTCATTTACGTCTGACATTTTCAGAAATAGGTAAATAATCCAGTTCAGACAACACATTCGCTACTGCGTTCGTCGGCGTAAAAAAACTATTTTGCAGTGAGTCGGTTCTGCCGGATAAAGCAAAAGAATGCTTCCATCGCGCGCTCAGCTACTGGGACGTTTGCTACAGCGCGCCGTTGCATCCCGCGGTACAGCAATCGTTTCTAAACAGATCATCCGTCGAAGTCACGAGTAAGTGCCGCATTTTGTCACGGAACATTATGTAATTTGTTGTTTCCATTCCCTTTATATTAATTAAATTTCTAATTTCAGTGTTTCATACCGGGTGAACGGTCCAACGCCGTCTTTGGCGGCCCGCGCCGGAGCTCAATTTGCCGGAGGTTTAATGTGGTGGTGGGTCCTTTGGCATCTGTTCCACGAATACGAACACATTACGGTTTGTTCCGCCGTTTTAGTTTGTCATGCAGTCGATCCGAGAAGTTATGATTTTATTTGATTACAGGGAGAGTTTGATTATCCTGACCCGTCGGCTTGGACCAATGCTGAGCTGGGAATCCCACCTGATGATTACGAGGAATAAGTGGTCTAAATTTTATTATTTTCTAGGCAAAAGCAAATTAATGAATTCATCTGCTTGTAACAAGTGTTGGTTGTAAATAAAAGCTGTGAAGGAGCAGCAAGAAAGATGCTTAAATAGTTCGGTTTAAATTTACTTACAGGCGGGTGGGGTATAGTTCTAAGTCGTAAGTCAGACCAGGATGAATGGTCAGGAATAAAAGTTCAGCGCAAATCCTAAGAATGAAAATATCAAATGTGTAAAATTCGGGCTGAGGTAATTCAGCGAAATAAACGCTAGTTCTCTCAAAAAATAGGCAATGACAGCCACATATGCTTGAAGATTGGTTAATAGAAAATTCGTATACAGGAATGTCCAAATATCCAAAGCTATAATTAAATTATATTCAAGACTAATCATTCGCTAAAATCACTGAGAATTTGGCTGTTTTGTTTAGAACCGAAGTTTAGGCTCTTAAATTAAGACCCAGGACCAAATTTACACTGCAAATGTATAGGCTGTTTTACATTAAAATTTAATTAAAGGGTTTAGCGAAGCATGGTCTACCTTCCGTCTTTTATTTTCGACCACTCAAATTTTATTATTTTTTGCTGAGATCAAAAAATTTAATAAATCTTAAACAAGAAAAAATATAGTAAAAATAACCCATCTTCCCCTTTCTTACATACAAGTATAATAAATAGCGTACAAGCGAAAGTTGCTGTTTTTCTAGCGACCACCAGATGGAAAATTGAACGTTCTATTCAACTTGATGTTATCGTGCACCAGGTGGCAACACCAAGATACACGCTAATTTCTACTAATCCCTTTTTCGGGTATAACGGAATGATTGGCGATTGTACGTTGAAACAGCTCACAGATAGCACTGGAAGCAAAGTGTTGCTGATTTCATTCTGTTCTGTCATAGTGCATGTATTTTCTCTAACGGCCAATTTCTTCACCTGGATGAAAACCGATTTTTGTTGAAAACCGGTTTTCGGCTAATTAGTCACCAGCAACTCGAAAACTGGTTTTCATCGAAAACCGGTTTTCATCCAGTGAAGAAATCGGCCGTAAGACAAAACAAGACAACTAGTAAGCGATTTCTGGAGCCAGCGTGGAGCCCAAAATAACGTCTTCGAATTTGACCAATGGGATACCGTTTTCGCTACCACAGGGTCCATTTCGCAGTGTTGACATCATGATCAATGCAAGTTGTCTAATAAAATAATTTGGATTCGTCAATTCTGTATCGTAGATATTTAATATATTAAATAACGCTGAATATTTGAATAAAGACTCGACATATCAATCATTTCCATATCAACTTTTGAATAGGGCTAATAAGATTTGTAAACAAACCTTTGTTTTGCTTATTCCTTAAATTGTTATAATTTCAATCCAGAAAACTTAACTCAGTTTCGGACCTAACTGCTGTCAAACCGTTCGTTTGAAGCTAGTTTCGAACCTAGGTTATGTGCCAATGAACTGAAAACCGAGTTGGGTTCCAACCTGAAATATATTTCGGTTTCGCTCACACCACCGCTGTTTAGCAAGAACCCAACTCAGTTCCATTAAAAACGTTTGTTTGAAGCAACTAACCTGGGTTACGGCCAATTTCTTCATCTGGATGAAAACTGGTTTTCGTTGAAAACCGGTTTTCGGCTAATTGGTCACCAGCAACCTGAAAACTGGTTTTCAGCGAAAACCGGTTTTCATCCATTGCAGAAATTGGCCGTTAGTGTCTAATTTTCAATCGAAAACGACATGTAAATTAGAGATGGTCGGGTTCGGGTTTTTAGACCCGAAACCCGGACCCGACCCGAACCCGACGGGTTTCGGGTTGGGTTCGGGTTCCATAAATTGAAGCTTCTCGGGTTCGGGTCGGGTTCCGGGGTTTCAAATTTGAAATTCTCGGGCTCGGGTCGGAGCCGGGTTTTTAAAATTTTGAACTTTCGGGCTCGGGTCGGGTTCGGGTTTTTCAAATTAGAAATTGTCGGAGTCGGGTCGGGTTCGGGTTTTGAACAAAACAACCCAACCATTTCTTGACGCTGTCTATAAACAAAAACCAGTCTCTTTTTATACTTCGTGATACGAATGGAAGACACATATAACCGTACCAAATGGTAGTACCTTCAAATCGCTAGAATTCGTCGTATTTTCTGGTGCTCAAATATAGTATTTTTTCATTCTTGTATAAAATTCTGCCTCTTCAGATTCGCAAACTGACTGAATTATTTTATGTTTTAAAAGAACATTCATGAGAGAGCATTCAACAATACGTGTTTCACATCTAAAATCTCTTTGCGATTTATTTTTCATGATAATTAGTAATAAATCAAGTCAACAGGAATTTATCGGAAAATATTGGTTCAACTTTCTGTTTTAAAATATTAATTTCGACAGGTACTTTAAAACCGATACGTAGGCCGCGGTCAGGGTAAACGCGTAAAACTCAGCTAAAGCGTACAGCAAATAGTATCTAAAGCAAAACGAGTAGTAATCTACGGGAAGTAGAAACAATAAACACCAATCTATTGATCGGCTCCTGACAGTCGCGAGAAATCGAACAGTGGGTATTGCGAGTGCACTTAATGGTAGTACTTTTTTGCTACATATTGAATAATAATTGGCCATTAACCCTACGACGGTTTCGTGACTTTTTCTGTAAGTAAACAGTTTTGTGGGATACATTCGTACCCCAGAACTAAAATCGCTCTAATATGCCTAATTTTTATTATATTTTATAATTAAATTGGACAGTGTTATTCTAAAACATACAATTTTACACAAGTTTTTCGCTTACTCTGTATCGATGCTTTGCTTTAAAAAAAGATATAATAATGTTTTCGGAATTATGTAATTATGACAAAACATTAACGTAAACGGTTTTGTGGGGTACATTTGTGCCCCAAGGAAACTTTAAGCGGATACTGTTAAGTTGGTCAAATGCAACAAATAGGTTGTACCTGCTTTAGTGGAAGTTTAATAATAATCAAATTGATTTATGATAAAGATTGCTTGCAGTTAAAATAATCTGTAACCATTGACTAAAAAGGGCGGTGTAGCCCGGGGACGATTTCACAATTCCCATATACTGAAATCACAAATTTGGTGGTACTGCTGTGGCCAATTAACATAGCTAATTTAATACATGTGATAAATCATACAAAACTGCCTTTCAGGAATGGTTTTTGATACAAACTTAGAAATTTTGGTTAAGTACGGCGGGCAAGGTTGTTTGAAACTGTTACCATTAAGTTTTTTGTTTCCCCATGAGTTAGTGAGTTGGGGATTCTACTCGCCAGTGATTCGTTTTGCAATAGGCAGATATAACTCAACACGTATGGTGCTACTTCAGATTCAAGTGATTCTACTATTCTAAGATGACCCTAGGGTGCCTAAAATTAAAAATCTTCGAGATCTTTGGTGGATTCTCCATATTAGCAAGTTGGGTTCGGATCGGGTTTCTCAAATTAAAAATTTTCGGGTTCGGGTTTTCAAATTTTAAAATTCTCGGGTTCGGGTTTTACAAAATTTTCATTCTCGGGTACGGGTCGGGTCCGGGTTTTCTAATTTTGAAATTTTTGGGCTCGGGTCGGGTTTTTCAAATTTTATAATTTCGGGCTCGGGTCGGGTTCGGGTTTTTCAATTTTCAAGCTCTCGGGTTCGGGTCGGGTTCGGGTTCAAAAAAATTGAAACCCTACCATCTCTAATGTAAATCTATTACGGGGACCTTCACGTGGAATCGGCGAAAAATCAAGCACTATGTGAAAATTTTTTAGCTTAGCTTAGCTTAGCTTAGTTGACCGCCCGTGAGTTTCCCGTGATTGATCAAAGCCTGTTGAAATTGCATATTGAACCAATTGTATGATACTTGGGAGTAGTTCATCATACTCAACGTGCAGACGTGAGACTAAGATTATAGTATGATCAATAACGTAGATGGCCACGCCCATGCAGGTCAATTTTGGGATGGGAAGGAATGTTAGTTCAACACTTGTGACTATTATGACCGAGGAATTCTCTGCATCATCCACAAGTGTCACAGGATAGGATTGGTGTTAGTAGGTAGGGAGATGAATCAGGATATATCTTGGTAGATATTGTGATTTAGCTAAGTACTCACGCGCTTTGTCTTTTCATTTTAGATCAAAGTTTTCAGGTGTGCGACCTCCAGTAGAAATATGAATCCATTCAAATAGGCATTTTAAAAACTATTCTTCCGTGGGGCGTTATGAAAGGATAAAGCCGCGTGGAATATGATACAGGTCTATTCATCTATAGACAATATGGTCTAAGAAATATGTACGAAGTCGCTCGCGATCAATTTCCGAGAATTCGAAACGAACAATTTGAACTCCGAACAGCCGGCCATCGGGAGTAATGCTTCTTATTAACACGTCAATAATCATTTTCAAAGTTTGCAGTACAAAGAAAGCGTACAAATGTGCTGTAAACTCGAAACTTTTTTCGTAGATCGCTTATTAAACCAGAATAGTCTGCCGAATCATTTTAATTTGAAATGATTTTTACTCTAAACTTATAAAATACTGATTTGTTATACTTTTTGAGTATATTGTTCGGTTTTTGGTACAATAACTACAAAAAACCGAAATTTGACTTTACCTTATTTTTACAAAGCTTCGTATAGTGTCCATTTTTCATAAAACAAATAAATCTCAGATTTGAGCAAGAGTAATAAATTACAAGTGAGTTTTTACTTTTCTTTACATTGGGATGCGCCAAATTTAGTTTTAAGAGTTTGTTTATTTTAAATACTTTTTTTGTGAAACTAGTTGGAAATTATTTCAAATTATTTTAAGCTAAAATTCGCAACATTTTTTTTTATTGTTCAATATTCCAACGTGTTAAAATGGATGAAACTTTTTGTACATTGATAAAGCACTCAAAAACAAAACAATTTTAGTAGTTTTAAAGGATTTCAGAATCTTTTATTTATTTTATTGAACGCAAATTATACGATTTTAAATTTTGGTTACTCGAATTTTACAGTACATTGAAATACTTTGTATAATACCAATTAACATCTATTTTATAATGAGTATCTTTCCAGAATTAGTTTAAACAAACATTTGAATGAAAAACATTGACATCAAAAACTTAATGTGGGTGAACATGCAGGTTATCAAAGTCACCCCGGAATACGAAAACGGACTTCAACTTGAAATCGTTTTTGGAAAAGTAGCTGTAGGCGGACAATTTTAGGTAAAACTATCCAATCTTGTTCTCCATACATCAGTACATGGTTTAAAAATATTAAACTTGAAAAAAAATGTGTTGCGTCTAAAAATATGCAATGATTACTTCGAAAAGTGATCAATGTCACCCCCGTTAACGGTATAAAAGATATCCCAAATGAATGTGAAAAATTTCCCTGCGAAATGTTAATGACAAGTTGGCATTTCCACTCTTCCTATCAGACACATTCCCATAATTGGGTTAAATACCAATTGCAAACGACAGGTTTATTATGCGTAACTAATATAATAAACACTACGACAGGGGATCCCTCGGTGATCCAGAAGAAGAATGGATGGGAGAACAGCAATACTAGCAAATACCGACTACCATATGAGCGGTGCAAATTCGAACGAGTGACGTAGAGTACTGCACTGGATGATTTTGAAGAAAGGACCAGGAGTTCGATTCTACGAAGTTTTAGCTTTCGATGCCCCTACATTTTCTCACAAAGTTCTGGAATGTTAAGATTTTTATCACTGTTTAGGAAAGCAAAAGTATCATAAAGCTAGAGTCAGGCCTTCATGAGACTTCAAGAAGTCACTTTTGGAGGTATTCGTAAATGTTGATTTGTTGGTAGACGGTTCCAGATTCAATAAAAATACCTAATTTAACACATCTACAGATCGCTTGCAACATAAAAAACTTTTTGCGCAATTCGACAGCTCCATCTTAGGCCAATTCAATAAAATTCCTACATGAAAGTTTACTTTTTTTTAAAAAAGCTTTTATAGTTAAACCGTGGCGTGGAAAAGCCGGTATATATATGCTGTTACTTAGTGTAGAATTAGATTTCGTCCTTTACGGCTATTATACAACCGCCAGAAGAAACTTAAAACGTTGGTACACAATCGAGAATAGCGAATCAGAAAAGATGACTATATGTCAGTGATTCACTAAATACAGAATGGATAAAGGTTATGATGTAAAACCTTAAGGTCCGTCCAGGTTAAGTCTTCGGTACGGAGCAATACCTCGACCTAGGAACTCCTAGCATGTTGTTAGTCGCCTCTTACGACATGGGAGTAGTTCCCAGAGCTTCTATTCTTGACTGAAATAGTGCAATGCACCATTTGAAAAAATTTTGAGGAAAAACTAGAAGACATACGAACTTCTGCCTTTGAACTTCTTAAATAAAAAGTGTGTAGTCTGCAGACTATTCTGTAACGAGTCGTTCACATGGCAAGATGGCGGAAGGGTGAGTCGAATAGATTTATGAATGTTAGTTTTGTCCGTGCGGTCTGATATGACATACTGGCTAGATTTGCTAGAAATATGCAGTGTTTGATATGGCGAAATGTTTGTTAATGAAATGGACATTGTGTTTTATAGCAACATATCTAAAAATGAAAAAGAAATTGGCTGTACTGCCAACATCGCTACCCGGATAGAATTTTACAATAGCATTTACCCTACAAACAATCATAAAATAATAAATATTATAGTTATTACTGTTTCAACATTGTTCGATGCCAAGTTCTCACAGTAGATTTACAATAAAATTTCATGCAACAATAAATTTCACTGTTCAGCAAAAATATGATACAGTGCATTCACACTTAATTTTACTGTTTTCGAGAAAAAAATGTATGGAGAAAAACTGATTTTTTTAATGTTAAGATACATAACCACCCCCCTTTTTCACTGTAAAAGTCTGTTTTACATTGAAATTTACTATAAAAACGTGAAAGTTTATTGTTTTTGTATTGTAGCATAACACTAAAACTTACTGTAAATTATTGTAAAAATACTGTACTGTCACAGTGAAAATCAAGGTTTTGTTACTGTACATTTCTATTCGGGTAGCCGCATACAGTCAACTGTCATCAATTATTCAGCAGGCACAAAAAAACAAGAAAACCACAAATAAGAAGCCAGTTGTCTCGTCTTGTCTTAGTATTTTCTGTATACATTGGTAAAAAAATAACTTTTAAACTTTTTTAACTTTTAAATCACCAATCAATTTATTGATAATTGTTCATGAAAATTAGGGAAAGCCAATATTTTATTAGATGATGAGTAACAAAACATAGTGGTTTCTAACATTATTTCGAAGAAATGTATAAGCCAAATAGTTTCAAATGGCTGTAGTTTCCGAATAATTGCAAAAAAAAAAAATAAATATCTTACTCGTTCCATTCATATTTTGGCACTGGAGAAGAAAATTAAGTTTTTGTTGGAAGCTACGACTCACTTAAGCCGAACCGAATCGGTGGGAAAATCGGGAGGATTTTTTATGGGGGCAGTTTGAAATTACTGTAAAAGACATCTGGCGGAGGATAGTTGAGCTACTTTTTCTCTTCGCTGGAAGTTTTCCTTTTCTCTTTCTCTTTGATTTTCAGAATTCGGTGGGAAGAGAAGAGAATCTTTTAAAGAGAAAGACATTTAAGGTTGGTTTTTCCACACCGTATGTCAGATCTTCATAAAAATCAATCAGCGTATTTAGAATGTTGTTACAGTACTGCTGATTGATTTTTATGAAGATCTGACATACGGTGTGGAAAAAAACTGCTCTTTTCGTTTGCGAATTTTACCCTTTCTCTGTCCAACCTTAAAGAATTTCTTTTCTTGAAGACATTTTTGAACGATTTCTTATACGCTCGGAATTCGGCTGATGTATGGACAAAGAAAAGTTGTATTGTCGTCGGTCCCGTGACCTGGGTATCGCGCTCGTTGTTGCTACAGTACGTTGCGTAGGCGACCAAGCTCGGTATTCCACAAAGGAAAATTATAATCTGCTTTTCAAATGACACGTTCTTTAGGAACATTATCGCTATGAATCCTCGTAGAACACCGCGTCAGCCTGTTCGTTTCCATCCGGCATCTCGCAGCCCAATTTGCTGCCTTTGAGACATCATCGAGTAGAACATACCCATATTGTTGAGATTATAGAAAATTTATCTAAACTGGAAGTCGCCATCTTGGATTAAAAAATATTATAGAGAATTTATCTAAGTCGGAAGTCGCCATCTTGGATTACAAAATGGCTCAAGACCCGAGAAAGTCCACGCTTGTCCAAAAGGAGGGGGTGGGGGTATTGGAAATGTTTACGTGAACTTTTCATTAAATTTTTGTCTTTTCTAAGTAAAGGAAATAAATTTGTATCGGCATTGGTGAGAGCGCTTACCTTCCATTTTTTTCAATATTTTGAAATAGTCAAAGCGCCTATAACAGCATAGTGAAAAAATTTCTGTCTGAATCTTTTGTATCAATCTTCTGTGACTTGGTCAAGTAGCATTATTTTTTATTTGAAAGTTTGTGGTTGAAATTACGAGCCAATCCAAGAATCCATAGGTTACGTCAATTTTGTGTTATTAAGATGAATATTTAAAACGTAAATATAAAAGATCATAACGTCGTTCAGAAATGAGATATTTACATGGAAATTGCACAAAAGACAAGAAGTATACGATATTCTGTGGTTGAAATCTGAACGATTTTCATTGCCCTTCTTCGCCATAGTAGTCTAACACATAGGAATTTTTTTTGAAAACCCACCTTTTTTAAATTATCATAAAATGGGGGAACATTGATCTTTTTTCTAAAGTTTTTCGAATAACTTTCTTCAAAAATCAAGTAAATGTAACAATTTGCATTTTTAAAATAAGTACTGGCACACAAAGATACTATAGAAATAAATAATATTGATGTAAATTTTCATTCGTTGTTTTCGGGGTATCTTTGATCAGTAAAATATGTGTATCGTAATGAGAAATAACGTTTGAAATTATGTGTAAATTGCATATCCGTAGGCAATTTCATGACCCGATATTGTGTAGTCTTGTAAGAAAAACAAAATTACGGTCGATTTTATCGAACTTTTTGGGAAAATAATCGAAATTAAATAATTAACAACAAAACTCTCGTATTTTTTAAATGGATTATTGGACAACAATATTTACAATTTCCAAAAATCTGATTAGTTCAGTTGAAGTTGATTGAAATCATTAGTATACGAGGGATTGTTTGAGCAGATTAGAACGATGCAGGAGAGTTGTATCATTTTCAATTTAAATTTTTTCATAAAGCATACATTAAACGACGAAATAATGATTGCCGATAAATACCAAATATGTTTAGAATATGGATTGCTTTTTGTTTCGATGATTTTGTTAGAGGGAATGATCTTATCATATTTTACTGAAAAATGTCTCATTTGATCAAATTTACCCCGGTGATCAACGATACCCCGTTTTACGGTACCTGAAATTTGTTTTGGAAAGTCCGCGTAAATATCGTAGAGAACAGGAATTGGCCACGTTTGTCCACGGAGGGGTTAAAAAGGAAGGTTTTTGTCCACGTGGTACTGTTCATACTGTACTGTACTTATTCAAACTTTTTACGAACTTGGTTCGTAAACAAAGAGATATTTTGAATCTAGTTCGTAAAAAAGAGTTACGTTACGTTACATTAGTTACGAATACTACTCAAAAAAAGAGTTCGTAAAAGAAGGTTTCAGTGCACTAGTTCGGAGAAACTCTGCTTTCCAAACTAATGGGGCGTGCAATTATCATATATTTTCAATCAACGATACAATTCAATGGATTTATTTCCGTCTTTTCACCGCTTCCTTCGCTACTAAAGACGTACAAAACAAAACAAGTCAAGATTCCGTTCTCGTTCGTTTCTACGAAAAAGAGTAGCAGAAATAATAACAAGCGTTTTTCGATGTCAATCAGAAACTTCAATCTTGTTCTTGTAAGCATCCAGTCATTTTCGATACTCATTTTAATTTTCATAAAATGAAATTAGGGTAGTTTGTAACGTATGCGGAATAAAATTTGGACAAAATTCAAAAGGCAATTTTATTTGTAGAAAACCGTTTATTAAATGTTCTCTCTGTATGAAAACATTTATCATCTTATTAACTTAATGTAGAAAAAAATGAGCCCATTCGAGAAGCTTTATGATAGTTTACAGGAACTTTTTGCAAAGGAGTCATTGATGTTGGCATATTCTTAATTTCTTTCTTAATTTTGATTATCACGTTAGTTTGTTTTAGGTCGAAAATTATTGGCATATACTCTCTGCTTCAAATTATTCCAGAAATCCTCATTTGGGCGAAGTTGTGATACATTTGGAGGTTTATCAGCCTTTGGTACAAAAGGTATGCCGTAATCTTCCAATGCGCCAAAACTTTTTTTTGGCATAATAGCTAGGTGCCAGATTGGGCGTTCGCTGCCATTTCGTTCACATGGTATCTCCTAGCGGGTCGAAATTAACACTGGATGTTTAAAATAAGTGTGCCTAGAGTATGACGTTTAGTATGATGCCTTGCAACCGATTGCATTTTTGTTTTAATGCTGGAAGCGTTGTCCAAATTTCATTCCGCATACGTTATTATAAAATACAATAAGAATGCAGTAAATATGGCACACCTATTAGGCTTTAGCCTTCCAATACCATAGCCAAATCGTAATTTCACTGAACCACATAGCGACAAGATAAAAAATGTTATTGCTAATTTAATTTAGATTCCACAGCATAACATTTCAATGTCGTAAATGCCAATTTCGTTTTCAATCTGCGGAGCAAAACTTTGATTTGAATTTACACTTATGCTTTGTCCTCTATGATGTTATCGTTTTCCACCGCTGGCAAAAATCGAATTGTGATTTTATCGTTTTCGTCCGATTTTAACAAATGAGAAAGACAGTTCACCGCTTTTGCCTGAGCATTTGTCTGTCTGATGTGTACCAATTCATATTTCTGTTAACCAGTTTTTCTTCGCGGCTACCTACTATAAATAAATTGATTTATTGAAAACTTTTTAATAATGGCATCTACCCACATGTCTACAGTTTGTCGAATAAACATCCCATCCTCAAAACGTGAATGAAAAACTGGTGATAAAGCAGTCAAAATTGCTTCATCTCTGTGACATAATAAAAAAACACCCCGCTTAGAAACCACGCAATCTCCTGCTCTCCACACCCTGTTTCAACGCTTCTGCACATGCTGTCGCACATTTCCAATTACAATTATGTTTTCAAGGTTTGCACAATACCGTCTGCTGTGTCGTAACCACACCCACACTCCCACGAACAGAAAGTATTTAGCTACTAACAGACAATACTGGCTATTGAAAAAATCTCCTTTGTTTGCACTGTCTGCAAGCCAAGGTAATCAGACACTTTGACTGAACGCAAAGAAGTAAACAGTGGCGGCCCGCCGTGCGTCGTCTCGTCGCATCGTCCTCACGAACGGCGGTAACTAAGTAGAAAGAAGTTCACCGGCAGCATACCTATAGGAATGGGTAAAGATATGATTACTCCCCAACCACTCATTTTCCTGCCCATTTAGTGTACCTACAAAAAGTGTTTTGTCGTGCTGCAGTGCGACGCGACCGTCGACTGGCCCCGTCTTGTGCGGCTTTGGAAACCATCATCACATTCGCCACCACCACACAGAGGGGGTATGAACCTTATTTCATGAGTTTTATGTCTCCCTCTGCCGACATCAACAGTTCAATTCGGACCAGCTTTGGGAAGGTGGAAAAGGGGTGATTGTGGGTGTGGTGTATGCTCGGTGAGATTGAACAAGGACGACACCCGATCGTTTTCAATGCTTCCCCTTTGCAGTAATGCCAGATACAGGGGGAGAACAAAACGTGGCATTGATGTATTACCAGATGTTCAGATTTAATTGGAAATGAACATATATTATGGCTTATTGTTGTTTAGATTGGAATTTTCGCTGCACAAATTTTGAATTATTGCTTTTCAATGTTTTTTAAATAGTAGTGTACACTCAAGTTTTTTTACGCGGTTTTCATTTACGCGGATTTTGAAATTTACGCGGATTTTGAAATTTACGCGGTTTTCATTTACGCGGATTTTGAAATTTACGCGGTTTTCATTTACGCGGTTTTCATTTACGCGGCTCTTATCCCCCGCGTAAAAAAAACCTGAGTGTATAATGTATAGGTTTTAAAGTTGCATAGCTTCTGTCAAAACATATAGTTGACTGGATAATGTTATATCAAACTGTCAAACTATACATATAAACTTATTTCATGTAACAAATAATGGATAGAAAATAACGGCATCCAAACTCCGACGGGTATGTTTCTATTACTTTAGGGAAAGATTCTATTGTCTTTTTGGTAACAGACCACGCAATTGCGCATTGCGGTATTAAACCCATATTACCGCAAAGGTAGTATAAGGTGGAGTGACGAATTTCGGTAACTATATATGTATGTGCATCACACAACCAAACACTTTTTCAGTTTATTTATGTACACAGCACAGACTCCAATCCAACTACTTAGTAGCTAGTTCATTCTGTAGGGTTACAGCACCCATCCTCGACACACTACCAGTTTTCAACTATCCACACAACGTTGCAATTTTTATATGGCAGTAGGAAAGCTCGCTTTGGGCAGAGAATTAGTGCTCTTCACCTACGAGAACAATTTGGACGGCAAACTTCAGATTATCTAATTTACTGAGCCCTTCGGCTGCCTTGTACCATTTAGCACCACTTCCTCGTTGAGGACACAACTTGAACGCGAACTACTCGCTCTAGCCCCCGACGATGGGCCTAGCCTACTTCGACGGAGAATTCCCCGGTAAAAAAAGTTCTCTCGAAACCGACCCAACCAGCCAGGTGCCGAGGTCAGTTCGGCGATTCTAGTGGAGTAGGGCATCCGGTTCGTTGGTGCTCCGACGATCCGCGACTGGTGGTGTCTCGTCCTGGTCGACTCAGTCTAGTCCCGGCGATGAATTTAGCTTACGCTGACGGAGAGTTCCCCGACGAAAGAAGTTCTCCCGATAACGATTCTTCTTTGGTTTTCGATATATTTCTCTTGGGTCAACTTGTAGGCTGCCGTGGTTGATCCAGCGATTACGGGTGGAGCGTGGCGATCGGTTCGATCTGACAACTCATACTCGGTGTTTTGTCGCAGTCTACTCGACCAGTTCCCGGCGGTGGATCTAGCCTACTCCTGCGGAGAGTTCCCTGGCGGTGATTGCTCTTCCGAAACCGTTGCTCGCTGTTTATTACGCCATTTTCGCTGTAAGGCGGTCATGATTTGCATCACCACTCTGTTGACCACGTTCCACGTGTTTACGTCGCTTGTCATTCTGTAGGCTACATTATCCCGGTTGATGCCCAGTCCTCCTATTTTTAATTTGCTCCCTGCATGCCGGTTCGAACCTTGGACATTCGAAGATCACATGCTCCGGTGTCTTCTCGACGTTCGCACACTCCGGGTACAATGGTGACGTTGCGTGCTCGAACCAACGAAGATACTTCCTGAAGCAGCTGTGGCCCGACAGGATTGGTGTCCTGTGGAAGGTCACCTTTCCAGTAAGTCCACCTTCCCTTCTCCGTATTGTCCTATTCCTGCTGCCACGTCGCCATCGAATTGATTCTCACTGCCTTCGTCACATTTCTGGTGTTTCTTCGATTGTAGAAATCATCCAGACGATAACGCATACTACCTTCGGCGGTATTATTCTGAATGAGCGCGTAACTCGTACGGCCACCAGACGAAACGTCCTGTTCAGTTTTTCGCGGTTCCGCTTGATTTTCAGCGCCGCACCCCAGGCAGAAACCCCATATTGCAGTGTCGATGTCGCAACACTAGATAGCAGACGTCTCTTGCTGCTTATTGGGTTGCCTACGGTTTGGCACGATCCTCGCTATTGCGTTCGTTGCCTTCGCCGACTTTTCGCAGCCATAGTCGATGTGGTTGTTGAAGCTCAACCAGTCGTTGATTACCACTCCCCATTGGTCCAGGGCACACTCCGATGCCGTCACGTGCCCTCCGACGGTGATCTGCATCTGCTAAACCGCTTTGCAGTTGCTATTGGTCAGCACATCCACATCCGTCTTGTGGTGAGCTATCTGCAGCTTGACCACGTTCATTCATTTCTCGATAGCGTCTACTGTCTCCGACACCTTCTCTTCATCTAGTGGCTGTCCCATCACCGTCAGTGACACGTCGTCCATGATTTCTTGGGCAGCCGCAGTACATCCTGTTCCTCCATACTGTTGGACCGAGAAGGGAACCTCGAGGAACGTCCACTGTGACTCGCATTGACTACTGCCCTTCGTTCGTCTCGTACAGCAGCACTCTACTCTGGAAGTAGCTCTTCAGAATCTGGCATGGTCATTCTGTGCAGCGCTGCGGCGATAGCTTCCCAGTTGGCGCTTTTGAACGTATACTTCTCAGCACTCTCGACCATTGTCCGAATTAGTTCCAATCTCGATATTTCTTTGTGGAATCCGAACTGCATCTTGGACAGTCCGCACTCACCCTCAGTGCGCTTCGTCATCCTGTTAAGGATGTTTCCAGGAGTTTTTCGAGTGTGTCCAGCAAACATATAGGCCAATGCGAGGCTGGATCGCTCGGTGACTTCCCTGGCTTTGACAATAACAGCAGCTTCTGTACCTTTCTCATTTCGGGAGAATTGCCTTCATCTAGACACTTCTGCAGTATCACTCTGAACATGTCCGGATATGCCAGGATCGCAGTTTTCAGCGCCACGTTTGGTATTCCATACGAACCGGGGGTTTTCTTTGATTTTATTCGCATCGAAGCTTCTTTGAGTTCGTCGTTAGTCACTTGCTACTCGTCTGTGTTTGTTCCTTCTTCTTAGCCGTACGGTGTCGGTGACCAGGAAAATGGATCGTGCGTCGGAAAGAGATCCTCAACGATTATTTTTAACTTACCCCGGCACATTTCAGCTGGCATCGACTGGCCCTCAACTTCGCCATCACGACTCGGTACGGATTGGCGTCTACTTGTTGTCGTGACCAGTAAGTAGTCGATTTTTTTAGATTTCCTCTTGAGCTGCTGTCGTTCTTTTGCGGATTGTAAAATTCCAACTGTCCATTGCAAACGTCGCCAAGTGAATGAAAATTTCTTCAAGTTCGAAATAAACATCATATGGCAGCACACTTCGATCATTTTTTTTTTCTGTTGTCGAATGTTCAGCTAATATTAGTCGATAGTTTCAATATAATTTTCAGTATCATTCTCCATTTGTTAAAATTATGGTAATGATTATTATTTTTATTACTATTTATATTTTTGATTTTTTTTCAGGTATTTCACAGACTATTTGAATCGAAGACTTTTGAATATTAACTTTATTTCTATACATATTCCCTACATTGCTTACCTTCTCTACCTTTAACAGTGAATGGTACATACAAAATCATCGTTGTATCGAGATGTTTTCTGAATGTTGCCTCGTTCTCGTAAAACTCTCAATTTAAAGTTCTCCTCAGATTGTGAACTCGGAAAACCTTGTTCCGTATTTTAACTATTCTCTTGTAAAACATATGATTCTACCTCAATTATATACTGAATATCATCTATTGGATTCTGATTCTGATGATCGAAAGGAGCTCTCCTGAAGTTATAAACGTTTCCGGCATACTGCACTTCATTGTTCGTTCCATACAATTACTGTATATTTGATGTCAATATCGCATTCTCTAGCTCCGAGTGCCGCGTCCGCGTAATGCTTACTCGTGCGCTAGGCTTAACAGTCTTGCTACTTTATGCCCGTTCGATCCGAAATCCTGGATTCTGATTCACTCCATAGACTGGGGAATGTTCCGCGATAGCTCGAACCGACTAACGACTTAGAAGGCGTTACGCTTAATCGCGAATGAAGGATAAATGTACTATGGTTATATAGCGCTGCAATCCTATTTCCTAGCTTTTGCATTCAATACGAAGAGTTTTGTGATCCAAGACTTCATACGTTTCATAATTTTTCGTAAACTTATCTGTATCTAATAACAACGCGGGTCAGAAGAAACTACGCATAATCCTTGATACGTAGTACCTTGGACAGGATCACATTTTCACCCCCAAACACACGATATCCAAGATAGTGTAGTTCTTTCTTATGTACAGTGTGATAAATCAATGGTTCGTTTCGATTTCTTCGTTCACATTCATATGCTCATTGTCTTGCTCAGTTGTCTTCTCGATTTGATCCCATGAGATCTCCATACACCCGAAACCTAACGTGTAAAGACAGGTGTTGGAATCTATTCGACTTAGATGCGTTCGACTGTATCTCTCGGGAGTATTCTGACGAAAAATGGTACACATTTCCATATCGTCAGCATGTTTTTCCCAACTAAATTATTTGCTCTCAAACCTATTTTTGAGATCTCCATTTATATATACTTATTTTTCAAAAAAAAAAAAAAAAAATTAACAGCCAGTATATTCAAATAATTGCCAATGCCCAAAGGTCTGAATTACTTATTCGCTCTTCCATCAGAAAACATCTGATCGGTTGTATTCCGCAATTTCACGGAAATTTAAATAATTTTTTTTCTTTCGCCTTGGAATTTTAATGCACAAAACATCACTTTTGCGTAATGCCATTTATTCGTAAACTTTTTTTTAAATGTTCATTTAACGCCCTTCCGACGATAAATTTTAACAATTTCTTTTGACATTATTTTTCCAACGCCCTTCCGTCGTGGATTTTTAAAAATATACATTCATCGCCCTTCCGTCGATGATTTGCAATAATTTCTTCTAACAATAGTCCTAAAATTATTCACGTTAAATTTGTAATCCAGAATTTTTTTTATCGTCCTTTTTAATTCTAGTTACCGTGGTAACCGTATTTTTTAAATAAATTCCTCAGATTTGCTTTCCTTTTGCACAGCACTTTTTATTGCATTAAAATATGTTCACTTTATTCAATTTACCTCATTGGAGTGTTCCCTGCGGCATTGTCGTGACCAGTAAGTAGTCGATTTTTTTAGATTTCCTCTTGAGCTGCTGTCGTTCTTTTGCGGATTGTAAAATTCCAACTGTCCATTGCAAACGTCGCCAAGTGAATGAAAATTTCTTCAAGTTCGAAATAAACATCATATGGCAGCACACTTCGATCATTTTTTTTCTGTTGTCGAATGTTCAGCTAATATTAGTCGATAGTTTCAATATAATTTTCAGTATCATTCTCCATTTGTTCAAATTATGGTAATGATTATTATTTTTATTACTATTTATATTTTTGATTTTTTTTCAGGTATTTCACAGACTATTTGAATCGAAGACTTTTGAATATTCACTTTATTTCTATACATATTCCCTACACTTGTCAGCACAGCTCCTTATAGAAAACTGGCTTGCTAAGCTTGATATCCCGTTTTAAAGCGGTCTTAGCTTCCTGAAACGTCGCTTGCGCTCCTCTCTCACTCGCCGATCAAGCTCTCTGGGTCTGCCTTCTGGCTCTGAGACAAGCAGCATGTAACGTACTGAGTTGCTCATTTAACCAGTAAGCTGGACGCCGTCTACTGCGTGGTTCTAGTTTGCGCGGGATTGTAACGCCACTAACCGTCACAATTCTTCTTGTTAGATCAGCCGCATCAACGTTCTTGATTCTGTCCAGCCGAAGTGACGCAACAAAGAGGTCTTTGTTGAAGGTTTTCGTCTTCCACTTTCGCTTGCTGGTCGTCCTTGCAGGGCTCCGTTGGTCGATGCGGTAGCGAATCGCCCAGTGGGCTCTATGGGGATACTTCTCGCACACTCCAGTCCATGTTGGCCGTCAGTGAAGGACTACAGAATGTGGCGGAATTTCTCTCGGTATCGATGTCCGTTTTGTGAAACAATTAGCTCCCAGTTTTGTCACGATACCAGGAGCCATTTAGCTCCCCGCTTCGCCGCGATCTTCTCGTTGTAGTCCTCGGCGGTAGACCTAGCCTCCACAACGAGCCGACCGGTAAGTGTCGAGGTCTACCGCCAATATTCAATACAAGGAAATATTCTCACAAGATATCTTGAGCCAGTATTTTGACAGAAAATAAACAGAATTCTAAGCAAATGATGGAACACTTTTCAAAAAGATACATTCTAACAACTTTTTTACTATATGTCATACTAAGAAGTTTACTTATATACAAAATCGGTATGTTTTGGTATAAGAAATAAAAAATCGATATTTTTCGAGACGTTATCGGTATAACGATAATGGGTGTAAAAATCCGTATACCGCTAAATCGGTGCATCTGGCAACGTTGGTCAAGATACGGAGAAATGGATTCCATAATTCCATACACTCGCATTGACGCTCTATTGCTCTTCTTCGAAATACTTGGAATTGGTTTCTCAATATTTTGTAAGGTATTCCGTCGATTAAAGCAATGCAAACTCGGTTTTTTACCTTGTACAAAAAGTATACAACTTTTTTAACCCATTCATGCCCATGTTGTTTGTGGACAACAACGTTTTTAAACAGCTATTACTTTTGATTGAGGCAAGATTTGCTCACAAACACAAGTAAGGCTAATAAATGTGACTATTGCGTTTCATTTAAGTACTAAGAGTTACAAGGATCAGTTATTGCAGTTAATCTGATTGGATTACAATCGAGCAGTGTTGTCAGGGACAGTTTACGTTGACGACGCAAAATGAATCATACCGGTATAATATGAAGCCATCTGGCAACGCTACTTTCAGGTAAAAATGCGGGCCCTGAAATAAGACCCAGGCCCAGGGCAATTGCCCCGACTGCCCCTTTCTCTCATCGGGCCGCCTACATCTAATTAATTGCCAAGAACTATACGACCATGGATGATAACCAGGGGTGACATTATGGAACCATTTCGAATCAATTTTTTCTCACAAGTTTGCATACAATAAACCTTTCGTTTCGAGATGCCTAATGCCACCCCAGAAGCCGTCTTCTATTTCTATTTCTATTTCTTTCATCCTCTTTCTTCTCCCCATTTTCATCATCTCCGAAAGAACCTCATTTTCGTCATCTCTTGACCAGCCCCTTTCAACTGATACCCATATTGATGGTAGTTTTCGCTGTTCTGTGGTAACAAGAATCCGCAATCTTGGATTTCAAAATGGCCTTAATCGTCAATTTTCGTCATCTACTGACCACAACCTTTCAAGCGAATACCCATGTTGATGGTGTTCTTCGCGGTTTATTTATTTATTCGTCAATCAATTGTAGACTACATTATACAAATATTAATTACGTATATACTATACTGTATACTATTCCGATGTACTATGATGCCGCAAAGAGTTGAAAAACCGTTTTAAACTTGTTCGGGGCATGGTAAGGTTATACACAGCCATCATCTGGTTTAGTGGTCCGAATTTGGTCCGAGTTTTGTGGTTACCGGAAACCACCATCTTGAATTTCAAAATGGCCTTGATCAAGAATTTCTACCATTTACCAACACGACTTTTCAAATGATTTCCATATTGCCGTCATCTTTGATTTCAAAATGGGTTTAATCCTAAATTTCCGTTACGTACACACCAAAAAATTATGAATTTTATCGCTGACGTAATTCCAAATTTCACACAATTTAACAAACCGTGCTTCACAAAATGACGAGATATGCCGTGTTCTGTCTAATTTTACATGACAGTTGTACTTTTCATGTACAGTGGCATAAAATTATACTCTTAGAAAAAAAAAGTATTTTGCTATCCGATAGCAGGATTTTACATGTTTTGATATGTAAAATGTTCTAAGGAAATGCGAACCACTCTCATTTTACATGTAATGTATGTTTATGTGAATTTGAACGATCTTTTATGTGTATCTTCCAAGATGTAAAGCTACAAGATTTTTTTTACTGTGTACGCTTACTACCATTCAGGACAAACGCCATATGTGGAGTAAAATAACGCGATTTACGAGATTCAACATAATGTAAAATTACAATCAAACGTAAAACTATGTCCTTTCGGATGCTCGTATATGTAAGAGTCAGGAGATGCAAATTTACGCGATTTTTTCTAGACGTGTAGCACCAGAAACTACCACCTTGAACCTTGGACGATTTCAACTGTTTATACGAATCTCATTTGACTTGTGTTCACCGAGTCAATTGAAAGTGGTATTCTGGTTGCAGTTGAAAATCGAAATAGTGAATAGCCTTTCGGTTTTTCTCCTATTTTCAGCTTGTGCAACTAAAGCGCAACTGGTGTAGATGATGCGCAAGTTGATTCTCTAACATGTACCGTAAACCGGGGTGACATTGATCACTTTTCGAAGTAATCATTACATATTTTTAGACGCAACACATTTTTTTTCAAATTTAATATTTTTAAACCATGTACTGACGTTTGGAGAACAAGATTGGATGGTTTTACCTAAAATTGTCCGCTTACAGCTATTTTTCCAAAAATGATTTCAAGTTGAAGTTCATTTTCGTATTCCGGGGTGACTTTGATAACCTGCATGTTCACCCACATTAAATTATTGATGTCAATGTTTTTCATTCAAATGTTTGTTTAAACTAATTCTGGAAAGATACTCATTGTTAAATAGATGTTAATTGGTATTATACAAAGTATTTAAATGTACTGCAAAATTCGAGTAACCAAAATTCATATAATTTGTATCCAACTAGAATAAAAGATAAAAGAAAACCTTTTAAACTGCTAAAATTGTTTCATTTCAGTGCTTTATCAATGTACAAAAAGTTTCATCCATTTTAACATGTTGGAATATTGAACAATAAAAAAATATTGCGAATTTTAGCTTAAAATAATTTGAAATAATTGCCAACTAGTTTCACAAAAAATGTATTTCAAATAATCAAGCTCTTAAAACTAAATTTGGCACATCCCACTCTAAAGGAAAATAAAAACTCGCTTGTAATTTATTACTCTTGCTCAAATGTGAGATTTACTTGTTTTATAAAAAATAGACACTATACGAAGCTTTGTAAAAATAAGGTAAAGTCAAATTTCGGTTTTTGAAGCTTTTGTATCCAAAACCGAACAATATATTAAAAAAGTATAACAAATCAGTATTTTTGGAGTTTAGAGTAAAAATCATTTCAAATTAAAATAATTCGGTGGACTATTTTGGTTTAATAAGCAATCTACGAAAAAAGTTTCGAGTGATCAAAGTCACCCCGGTTCACGGTACACAAGATGCACATTAGTTGCCCACTCTGCAAATAGGGAAAAAAGCGAAAGGCGCAAGTTCAATATTTCGATTTTCAACTGCAAGCAGAATATCTTTCCATTTGACAGGATCAAACGAAGGAGGATGAATATCAACTGCGACTCATTTAAAAGCGACGGTGAATGAAGAGCAATGAACTGAACACTAGTTCAATAAGTTATTCGGCCATTAGGCCGAATAAATCAAACAGAGTGATAGATGAAGTGGTTGGAACTGAAAAGAATTATCAATTCTAGTTTTCAATGACGGGTGATTTTGTTAGAACTTTTAAAACTTATAATAATAATGTTTAGCTTATTTACACCTTATTTCTCGTTGCATATTTACTGACTGCATGAAATAAAATAATGACACCTAATGTGGCTACGTAACATCGCTTCAAACCGGGTGCTATCCGACATCTTTACCGCTCCGTCGGACTTAAACTAGTTAATAGATCATATGTTTGAACAATCCAGGCAAATGAGAAGATAACAAGTTTACTTGCGAGGGGCCGCCGCTTCCGAAGCGGGGGTCAGCGGCTACCTCGTCCGGCGTATCCTCAACAGCTTTCCGCTGCTTCGGATCTTTGGTCTCGGTTATGCTGGCTTCGCTGCATGCAGTATAAAATTCAGAAAGTAAATAATAAATATGTGTGTTTCTGGCGAAGTATATGACCCGACAGTGCGACGTGTGGTAGCCACGTTATGCGTTAAAATAATTTATTTTTTACATTGCGTCGGTTACGATGTCCGGCCATTAAGCCGTTAGGCAGAAGGATATTAAGCACACAGAATCTGTCTGTAATCAAAATAATCTGTTCTATTACAATTTAATCATTCATGCATAAGCTGATCAACTCTGACGAAAAAATCCGCACACTATGCAGCAACGAAGCGTAATCGTGAACCACACTCCGGCAAGTTTCATAAAATCATTTCGTCTACAAACTTCCATACATGACTATCAATTTTGGCAACAACTTGCAAAGTTATTTGTTTTTTATCTGCGTATATACCCCCTTAAATCAAAAGCCGTGTGGTGTCCGGCGGGCTGAAATCTTTTTGCACTATTTCAACCAAGAATAGAACCTCTGGGAACTGCTCCCATGTCGTAAGAGGCGACTAACAACATGCTAGGAGTTCCTAGGCCGAGGTTTTGTTCCGTACCGAAGACTTAATCTGGGCGGACCTTAAGGTTTTCCATATTACCCTCTTTCCAGTCTGTATTTAGTGAATCACTGACATATACCTTTTCTGATTCGCCTTTCTTGATTGTGTACCAACGTTTTAAGTTTCTTCTGGCGGTTGTATATTAGCCGTAAATGACGAAATCTAATTCTACACTAAGTAACAGAATATATTAATATACCGGCACTTCCACGCCAAGGTTTAACTTCCAAAGCTTTGGCTTAAAAACCGTTTTTAAAAAATGGAAACTTTCATGCAGGAAATTTATTGAATTGACCTAAGATGGAGCTGTCGAATTTCACAAAAAGCTTTTTATGTTGCAAGTGATCTGTAGTTGTGTTAAATTAGGTATTTTTCTATTATATTTGGAACCGTCTACCGACAAATCTACATTTACGAATACCTCCAAAAGTGACTTCTTGAGGTCTCATGAAGGCCTGACACTAGCTTTATGATACTTTTGCTTTTCTAAACAGTAATAAAAATCTCAACATTCAAGAACTTCACTTTGTCAGAAAATGTAGGGCCATCGGAAGCTAAAACTTCGTAAAATCGCACTCCTGGTCCTTTTTTCAGTGCAGTACTCTACGTCACTCGTTCAAATTTGCACCGCTCTTATGGTAGTCGGTATTTGCTAGTATTACTGTTCTCCCATCCATTCTGGTAGTCAAACGGTGGGATAGCAAAATTCTTACAAGTTTCCTATCTCATGCCTCCACGCGATTCTAAGTCTATTGATGACATTTGGTCCTTAGACCGCAGAATGAGAGGGTGCGAACAGAATGAGAGGGTGCGAACAGATCTAGTCGAGAAAACATTGCCGTAAAAATGAATAGTTGATCGGAAATTAGCCCCAATACGACTAATCTGACTAGTATCTATGAACACGGCTCAATACGTATTGAAAATTCGCCGCGTCTGTTTCTATGAACCTAATTTAAAGCTCCGTCATTGCTAACAAGCCCGTGCATCAGGTTAACAATCCTTTATATTTCCCTTCAGTGTTCGGTATTATCGCTCGTATACTTGTATTCCACAAACAATCCGATATGGAAAATAAGAAATACTTTCCTTGATTTATAACATCTCGCGCTATTTTTGCCAGTATAATATGCTGTCACTTGGTAGTTTTCAAGCCAATAAATATATCGTAGAGAAGAAGTAGCGAGTTCTGTCCAAATACTGTTGCAATAAATAGTGATCCGGCCCATTACGCAGATAAGATTAGCTTTTCCAGGCAATACTCCCACGATCGGCTGTGTGGAGTTCAAATTGTTTTTGTTTAGGGAACATAGTATACTCTCGGTAGCCGGCTGCCCAGAGTTTAAAAATAACCAAAAACTAAACAAGATCATCTCTTTTTCGAGTGATCGTGCACTCGAAGACTAACTAAACAACTACCTAATAAAATATGCTTTACAGGTCGCATCGTTTGCTTGGAGCGAATCCTAGACCTGATACCCTTCCAAACCACCAACTCCGCGACACCTATGGAAGAGTCTGATGAATCGTCGTCCTTCCGTTAAGTAGGTGGAGCATCAACACTTCCTGTCTACCTTATCCTTTATCCTTCCCCGTGAACGATGGAGATGGGGGCGGCCGGCAATGATGGCTATCATGCTGTTGAGGTTTTAATATGGGTCGGATTGGTATGAATTCCTACTTACCACTTCCTAAGCAACTCTTATTAGATAATCAGCAGTCAAACATGATGAAGTCAGTGTGCAATCCGCCAAAATCATCGTCACAACGCAACGCAACGCAACGCAACGCGTATATACCCCCTTAAATCAAAATTTTCCAACATTATATTAAACTACTTAAAAAATAAAGAAACCTTTCCGAAGACATCAAAGTGTCAAAGTGGCAAATATCAATGCCGGCTTTTTTGATTCCGTCCCACTGTGCGTCGCTTCAAATCGTGTGCTCGGACTTAAATTGAAAAACAAAAGAAATTTGTATTATAGCCAATCAAAACAATAAGAGGTTCATTCAATCCAGAAGCAAAAATTTAGCTCAATCCGAGAACTCCCGTAAGCTGTGCAGGATAAGCTTCGGTTCCATTTTCCTCCTCTCTATTAAACATTTATTATTTATAACTTTATAACTAATTCATATCCTTCTTATTCATATATTCGCGAAGCATATCCAACAAAATCGATGAGGTTGAAATAAAACATAATAACAATGTAGTAAATAGTAAACAGCATACGGGTGCGTAAACAATTCGTACCAATTTTATGAATTTTAATTCGATGGGCATGGTTTTACCCATTTAATATTTTTGGATCTGTATGGATGTACCATTTAGTCAAACCGAATGTTCCATTCCTGTCGGAGGTTTTGATGAACCAGATAAGTTTGAACAAGAATAGAGGGCTTCCCCTCATCCTTAATTTTTTGAAAGAATTCATTATTATCTTCGCCAGGAGTAAAGAGCTAACGTAAGCGTAAGGTTATGAGTAAATTATTTATAAAATATCCAGGCAGGACTAAGGCGCAAAATATGCCATATCCATAAAATCATGCTGTTGATTCCCTTAAGGAATTTGACATAAAATTAACGATGTTTTGACATTAGTATTTTACTCCGAGCGAAGATATCAATGAATCATTTTAATGTGTGAATGTTAATAAATATTGATCTATTTCATAATGCTTTCAGTGTGTGAAAATAATAGAATAGCTATGAGAAGAAAAGAAGACGTCACGTGTGTAACTAATCTCAACAAAAAGCAGCCAACTTCCGAAATGCCAACCGAATATGCATTCGGCTTAGAATTACTCATGTACCAAACGGCCCACAGGTTAACTGAAAATCAATGACCGAAGACCAATGGCACTGCAATCACGTATCCCAATCAGTCGGGTCAACCGATAATAGTTCACTCTTGGACTAGTTTGCTGTCTGCTGAATACAGCGCACGTGACATCGGTTGGGTGATTGTTATTTCCCTGTTGAAGTGCTCAGCTGGCCTGTTAAATGTGTTTTGGTTATCAGAGTCAAGATGCTCATCTCTCAAGTAGCACTTTTAGAGAAGAAAAAACTTTCCAACTTTCCAAGCATAAGAAACTTTAAAAGTACGTGCTTTTCAATCGTACGAGTTCCAAACTGTTCTTCAACCGGATGGAATGAAACCAGCAAGTCTGGAGTCACTGCCCAAGTCGTTCCCCCCTCGTCCTACTACAGTGAAGGCGAAAACGGGGTGTGAGTGAAACTGTTAGAGAACCGGCAATCTTTTAAATCCGGAACAAACGAGGAAGATGTGACACTTGTATGACACTATAAAGATGTTTACTAGCCTTAGTCAAGTTTAACCCACACGCCACGAGAAGCAGTACCAAATAACTCCAAGATTGAGGGTGTAAAGGATGGTTTTTGCGAGATCGTTCGCACACAACCCCTTCTCACTACCTGCTCCATCCTTCCATCTAGTGAGAAGGGAATAAGCGAGCAAAAATAGAGATGAAAGCAGAAAGGTGCAGTCCTAAGTATGTTTGCACAGTATGTTCTCAATGTCTGAAGGAAAAGTGAAGACAACATTTCGTGTGTAGTATAAATTCAATCTTCATCCCTCATCTAAAACCCCACGCCCTTTTGCGTGCACTCTCGGGTCCATCAGATGCTGCTGACAAGCACGTTCCGTCGGTAAATGATAGTGTTCTTTCCGTGGCACAACAGCTCAGGTATGGGTAATTTGGTTGAATCGTGAGTTACGGTTCGTTGCACTAATGGTGGAACCGTCGGTGGTGGGAGGGAAAAGTGTTGAAGCAGAAATGGTCTATCATGCAAGTATAGTGTCTAGTTTGAGTAAAATTAAAGCTCTAGCTCTACCGTCTCGTTGCATCGGTGCATCTCGTTTTTCGATAATAAACTATGAGATTTAAAGAAATAGAAAAAAAATATATTAGCGATCTGACTCCAAATTAGTTATTGGAGAGGTGTTTCGAGTTCCTCTCATCAGAATCCGACACTAACTTAGTAACAGATTGAACCCAGGTCCAAAAAAATTAAAACACAAATAGTGTCGGATTCTGATGAGAGGAACTCGAATCGCCTCTTCAACAAATACTTTAGTTAAAGGGTTTTGTGCCCTTTACGCGCAAATGTGATTTAAAACACTCCTTAGTGGAGAGTTTTTTATCTAAATTTTCTCCACTAAGGAAAAATATAGCATAGTGAATCTAACTCCTCTTACATAAAAATATCACTTCCATCAGCATATTGTCAAACAAACAACAACCACAAAAGAAATTTATCCATAAAACCAAAGATAACACGTGTTAGGCACACTCCACCGTGACAAATAAACACAGCAAATGTTCATTAGAACTCATGAACGCCGGAGGTTCCCTTCTCACCGGAAATAAACTTTAATCAGCCGCCCGATATGATGTGGACCATGCTGTAGGGCTTGAATGAAAAAGTTAGTCCTTTTAATGCTACCATAGTCCGGGGCGCCGATGGAGTAATAAAAAAGTTTGAAACGAACTGATTCCGTGTGATAAAATACTTCACTCACTGGGCGCTGTTAGCTGGCGTGCGTGCCAGCGTGGATCACAGCAAAGGTATTTAATGGTGTGCTAATTTGAAGAAGATGGATGGAAAGTTTAGGGTTACAGATGTTACAGCTTCGGTGTAATTAAATATGGCGAATGAGAGGGTAAATTTTGTGGATGCATTAAAAAGCGATGTTGTTGAAGGTGAATTGTGAAACTTCCGCGATCTTTTGTTGATAATCTGCTTACCAAGGATTTCGCTTAGAACTAAAAATATTCTTGATATTTTTTTATGCAACGAAAGCAGGACTATGAACTAAAATCATGCGCATTATAATCGTGGTCAATTTTTCTTCCGTTCCTATTTTTCATTGAATATTTGTTGTTTTTTTGTGAACTTAAGGTTCGACTGTGAATGCCTTGAAAAGGAGCAATGTTTGAAAACAAAAAAAACAGTTTTCATCACTGCCCTTTACATAATCTTTATGAAAATCAGTCAACGTATTCGGGCCTTTGGTAGCGTACAATTAATTGATTTTCAAACCCCGGTTAATCGAGTCAAATTTCTTTGTGTGTTATTTCATGAACTTAAGAGGATGTCATCATTAAAATGATCAGTAAGTTAGCAAAATTTGGATTTTTTGTAGTCCAAGGAAAAAACATAGAAGGAAAGAATTTTAGGATACAAAAATTTTATATTTTCGTCTTCATTTACAATTTTTTTCAAGACGAAAAAACAAGATGGCGCCCGTAGTGACCAGGGCCGGTGGAACACTTTTTTCCAGAGTGGGTAGTAGGATTCGGAATCATTTCTACCCGTACTGGCGAAAGTTGAGGCATGGCGTGTGTAAGTGAAAATTTCCTGATAATAGCTGATGGCAATTCGAAAACATCCTGTGTTAACGGTCTGTATAACCGACGGCTCAGCGAAAACATGTTTGTTGATTACTGATACTACATGGAGCATTTGTACAGCTAAATCCCAATTACTCCTTCCTTTTAAATTTCCCTTCCCTGCGATAGAACCTTCTTTGATGGGTACTGAAGCCCGCATGATAGTGTGGACCAGGCATTGAAATTCTCACCCACTTACGCGAGAAGAAGCTTATCCGATGTCCAACTTTTCCGAGAGAAGATGAGTCGCAAAATTCTCCGTCTACACAAATTGCGTAAGAATAATTTTCCCGATAAAATTTATCTAATTTTTTCCTTCTCACCGGAGAAGGTTTTAATATGTTATTTTCTTGGAAATCAATAAAAGTGTCAAAATATACACTTCATTTCTAAGAAAAGCGACAAAGAAGGACGATAGACTTGTTTTTTCGTGGTTTGAAATAGCGGTAGCAAGGCTTAGATACATGCACTGCCGTGGCGTGGACTAATGGGAAGGTAGCTCCGTCGATCAATATCCTTCTAGGCTTAATCGGCTTTGATGGCAAAAAATCCTTTTCAATGCGAACCGGCTCCTGGATGGTCTACTTCCGGACCAAAAATAAGCCATTTAGCATCATAGATATATTGCATGATTTAACTAAAAAACACTCGGGCGTGTCCGAAGAAGTATTTTGTCTACGTGCCTGCCCGGGATGTAGAGATTGATAGTCTCCGAAAGGGGCTTTAATTACGAAATATGGGGTTGGCTCCTTCCAGTCGCTTTAGTCAGTCAGTATGCAAGCAATTGCGTTCAGCCTTTCTTTAACGGAGCTGGTCTACCTGTTCGCTTTTTTTGCACCACGCGTCGTTACAAACAATGGAGCCATAGAGTTACCCATTGTAGAAACAAGGAAAATGCGGAGAGAATTCTGAAAAGGATTTCTTCTGTGAAGAGACTCCTCATGAGCTGTCGACATATTCCACATATAAATTATACGGAGAAAAACTGAAGCATTCATTTGAGGAACGCTCCGAGAGGAAATGCCAAAAGAGGCTACGCCACCAGCCACGGCAAGATTCTAACAATCCCATTGTGGGAATATCTTCTAATGTGTCTGTTAATATTCGAAAGAGCAGAATCATTTCCTCTCCTAAGCTTCCTTGTAAAGGCCTGAGAATGTCCCTTGATGGGTGCGGTTGCAAAACCGACGTAAGTGCGTCGGTCCTATTATTTTCCTAGGTTTTACACAATGTGTTTGCATTATGTAAATCCTAGTAAACTTCCGACGTAGTTCTTCCACAGTTTTAACATGATTCGCCAGGGTTGAGAATACACTATGTAGGAGCGTTCTGTGGATCAAAACGTGCTATTATTTCAATCGGTTTAGCCATTGTTCGGTACCAGGCACTAAAGTTGTCGCTTTTCAAGTTACTTTCAACTTAGTCTTCAACTCTCACGATATACTACGTGTCCACTACATCCGAAACAATCGAATCAAAACAAGAAATTCTTCCAGTGGAACCGCACAACGTTTTGACAGGCTTGATGCTCTACATGCGATTCAAGGTCAGACGAAACTAGTATATTCGGCGTGAACAACCGTGGACGGTCTCCTACTCCGTGGTGGACAGAGAGTGCGTAGAATTGTAAACGAAAAAGCCTTACGGAGCTTTCTGGATGTCGGATCGCCCGAATTTTTACGAATATACGCGATGTTAAAAACGCAAATGAAAAACTTGATGAAGCTGAAAAACGCGGTTATTGGCACCGGTTCGTCGACGGATTAACGAGAAATACAATATTTAATTTATTTTTTCCCTGTGCACTCTCTCTTCACTTTCCCTGATACGGTCTTTGCGGCTGATGTTGGAATTAATCCCTCTTATGTGTATGTCTTTTGTCTTTCTTATAAACACCCAACTAGTGTTTCTCTTTACTTCAATTTTTATTCAAATAAAAATTTTAAAAAGGACAATTTGTATATCTAGTATTTAAAAATCGATTTTTAGCCCTTTTTTACACTTTAAGGCTTCACTAAAAGTAGTGAATACAAAGAATTTGTAGATTTCATACGTCTTGCCTCCAATAAAATGGCGTTCTTTTGAGAGGTCAAAAGATGGAGTCTTTAAATTGAACCGTTTTCAAATGAGATTGCACGCAGTTTTAATAAATCAAGTTTTGAAAACACTATGAATTATTCGTGGTAGGATGTCAATATTTTGTAACAATTACATGGAATTTTGGATTCGCTAATATCGCATCTGAAATCAGTTTTTCGAAATTTAAAATGGCCGATCCAATATGGCGAACCCTAACTAAAAAAAAAGTGGTATTTCAGCCAAAATCGAGGAAAAAAAAGGTTTTTCGTTTTATAAACATGAATTTGAGTTAATATGTATCGAAATAAAAAATGGCGATGCCAATATGGCGAACTAAAATGTCACTTTGACAATTTTGACCAAATTTTTTCACTATTCACCGTTTTCAGTGGTTGTTTGATAATTCACGATTAGTTTGCGATACTTCTATAGACGAATTAGGCGCCAAATCGTATTCAGAGTTGGCAACACCCTCTCAGATTCTAGTGAAACTTTCTGTACACGAAGACTTTGTCACAAAAAGCCACTTTGCATATTTTGTTTTTCCAAAAATGATCTAGACTGTCTTTTGAAAAGGGCCAAACTTTTGTTTCCAATTTTTTTCAAATGGCTATAGTCCAAAAATGACAAATCCTACAAAAAATTAAATAGATCGAAAGTTACAGCGCTTCCAAGCGCGCTTCGTTTACCAAGAGCAGTGGTAATTTGAAATGTTAAACTCGATTTTCTCGAATTGTTGTTTTACTAAAAATAGTTTTTCCGTGATCACGATTACCGAAAAACTACTCAATCAATTTTCTTATTTTTTCAATTGATCGTAATTAATTCCTTTTTTATTCAAAAATTGTTGTTTCATAGATAAGAATTTTTCAACACAATTTTTAGATTTTTTACTAAAAACGTTCTCGAATGCAGGAAGAACATATTATTTATTCAACTCATCATTAAGGTACGAGGAATACTCATACACTAATAATTTTTTTTGAGTTTTGGGTTTTTAGATGATCTATTGGTCTCCAATCGTGATCAGCGCAAACCTCTTAAATAAAAGAGGGTTTCTGGGAAAAGGCCATAACTCCGCCAATTATCAATTTATTTTTATAAACTTATGCTTGTTTATTTTACTGAAAAATGTACTACCAAAATATTATAAGTTTGATGTAATGAAATCATTCCTTTATTTCTTTACTCGAATTCAAACTTTCTTGACATTTTTATCACTAAAAGGTGTGTAACCCCTTAATCAAGAATCCCATTTAAAAGAGTTTATGTCGTTAAACAAATATTCTATTATTACTTTTTTATTTTCTTGTTTAGTGCTGAGGAAGAATTAGAGAAAGAAATAACCACCACAACATTATGTACTGAATTTTACATATTTATTTATTTATTTTTATTTTTTACATTTGGCTTAAAACTACCTTCATGAATGCTATTTTGTATTAATTCTAGTTTGGCATACCAGGTAGATGGGTTGTGAGCAGGGATGCCATTATGCCAGATTTATGAGGTCCCAAGTTTTACTAAAATCGATTGATGCAAATTCTATGAAAACTAAAATGTATGCCAAATTTCGATGACTTTGGGGTCACTGTCAAGTGCGAGCTTTTACCAGACATTTTTAGTTGAACTGCCAGATTTTCTTTGAAAAATAATGGTAACCCTGGTTGTGAGGAGGGGTCAGTTCGAGTGATCACATCTGAGTGGGTTATTTTAGTGTGTCCAACGCGTAGGCTGCTGTTTGTTACCCCCAATCGGTATATTGTTCCGGTTCTCCCTTGATTTTTTGTAGGTTACCGAGTTAACCCCTCCAGTGGTTAATGAAGTGAGTCAAGGTTTTTGATTTGAAATGGAAGATGATATCCATCGATGGGACTAATTCGGTCAGCAATCATTGGGTCTGTCTCCCGTGAGCTGCCAATCAGTCCGCTTCCTCATTCCCGCTGATCCCGCAGTAACTGGGCACCAAGCATATTGTGGTCAACGGTTAAGGTTTTATGGTACTCTGGAAGTCTCTCTTAAAGCTTAGATTGCACTTGTAGTGAGCTATAAAACTTGAATTGTCACTTGGGAGGTGTTCTCTATAGCCTGTATGTAAGGGTGACGTGACGTTCCCGTTTCCAGGGCGGATATTACAGACGGAGGCAGACAGGATGACGGTCGGTATACCATCTAATCTCCTTTCAATCGCGAGACTTGGGACGGCAACGTTTGCCGAGAATATGGAGCAGCTTGTTGGGAGACGGTAGGCCAGCCAGACCAGTTGTTTTTCCGCAGACCCCCACTCCGAAGCTTTCTTGCACCTTGGAAGCGTCAGTGTAGATCCGGACGCAGCTCAGGAATGGTTGATTCATCAGCTCTAGGAATTTTGCCTGGGCTACCTTGGGGGGAGGATCTAGTCGTAGCGACCTGAATAGGTTGGAATTGGTGTTCGGGCTTCTCGTGCACCAAGGTCGATCCCGGGTCCTGTGGAGGTGAGTTATTTCTGGGTGCCGGTGAATTCTAGGAGTATAGCTTGACCCGTTTTGAGAAGGGCACAAGTGCTACCAGAAATCCTTTCGAGGAATCCCAGGGCGCGTCTAAGTATGATGGTAGCGGCCGCCCACCGAAAGAAGAGGATACCGACATTGACACAGGCTACTTCGATGGGAGTGCTCGGCCTTAGGTTAGAAGCTAGCTGATTCGTTTCGTTGTACAGGGGCACAAGAATACCGAGGATTTTTAGTGCTCGGTGGAAATGGATAAGTGCCCCTTTGAGTCTGACCGGTCTGTTAGTGGCTAGGTGATGGGATTTGCAACAGTGAGATACTTAGCATTTGGCTGCGGCTTTGTTGAGTTCACTGCTTCAGCCCATCCTTCGATGGTGTTTACTGCGGCTTGGAGCTTTACCCTTACGATCGAGCGATCGATCCGCCCACCACAACGTTTATGACGTCGTCGACATTGACGGAAATATAAACTCATCCGGCAAGGATGCAAAGAGGGAGTTGATGCTGACTAAAAATAGTGTGACGGCGAAGACGGATATCTGTGGAATACTGTTTTCTTCTACATTCGTTTTAGACTGCAAACTGCATGTAGTTCCCAAGATTTCCGGTGGCTCCCCAGCTAGCTCGTTGCCAGAGCTTGCCGGAAAATTTCTCCAAAAGTTCCAAAATGGGGTCCGGTCCCTCTCCCATAGCGAAAGGCGAACTGGCGCTGGTCAATATGGTAGTTTTCTTCGAGGTAGTTTATAAGCCGTTTGTTGGCCATACGCTCCATAGTTTTCCCTATGCTGAAGGTTATCAGGCCAATCGGCCGAAAGCCTTTCGCTGTACGGAGAGTGTCACCATTCTTTGGTATGGGAATTACAAGGGCTGTTTTCAAAGAGAGTGGAATGGGTTGGCCATTCCAGGTGCGGTTCAAACAGTTCAACAGCATGCTTCTAGCCTCTGGTGGAACGTGCTGTAGCATAGGGTAGCCGACGTCATTCAATCCGGTGGATTTGTCGTGGACGGTAGCGAGTACCGCCTTTTTCCTGTTGAAAGCGTTCACTCTCCTCCTAAGCTTGGCGGAGGAAACATCCTTTGAAGAAACACGTTCCAGCTCTTGATCTTCGAAGATTCAATGGCCTTTCTGACCAGGTTTCGTGACCAGCGAATGTCGTTAGGCGTTTGATTGTTCATGGGATGGTCTTCTTAAGTATCCGGAGTGCTTTCGGCGGACTTTTATGGCTTAACTGACCTCCGAGTTCATCGCGTGGTTTGAGGTGGAGGTTTGCCACTTGTATGAGGACTGCTACGCTTAGCGGCCTGGACGAGTTTAGTCATTAGTTGATCGGGTGTGTTCACGGTCTGGTGCAAGGGAATCCGAAACCCAGTTCACCCGGTTGTATAGCCAGTGCCGACGGCGAGTCGTGGCTGGTGGTGTATGACGTTATTTGAGTTGGTCGCTATTTCCGGGGTCTCTGAGAACGGACCAACCATAGGCTCCTGTGAGGTCCGCGGAGCAGAAAGATATATCCAGGACTGAGGTGTATTGCCTCGGATAAAGGAGCTTCCGTTGTTAAGTAAAATAACGTTGCATTCTTCCGTGACCTTGGGTATTTGGTTGTCCCGTTTGTAATTTCTACCTGATCCCCACAGCGGATGATGGCGATAAAAAAAACTGTTAAAATCGGGGGCTGATTAACACGGGTCTTCGATATACAACTCTCATTCAGGCTTTATATCACAAAATTCGGTATGTTGCCAAATGGCAACAGTATGCATTTAAGGGTTAAAATATCGGCAATATCGTTAACAAACAGTAAAAATGGCGGTGATCCGAGTGTACTACCTTGAGGAAAGCCAGAGATATGTTCGAAAATGAATTCGATTGAGCTTTGGGAATGCAAGCAGCAACTTGACGATAATCGAGATGCGATCGAGGCCAGTAACAGTACCTAGTCGTGCAGTCATCTAGACCTTTGTGAGCCGAAAGAATGAAAACATTCGAGTTCAACATGTTGTTAGTTCCGTAAAACTTGGTTTTACGTTCACAGCTACTAATTTCTTGTCAGATCATCAGTTTCTGGGTGAATTTATCGGCGAAAACAAACTTGGATTTAATGAAGACATCACCTCATGCTGTGGCCAGAAAAATCGTTTGTCTGAGAATCTGCAGTAACTACGTCGGGTTTGCAGCGTGACATTTGTGGGATAAAATTTCTGTTTATCGTCTTCTTTCTACAACTGTAACACAAATGCAAATAGAATGTTGGGCTTTATAAGGATTCTGTTATAATTTCGAAGATCCTTAAATAATTAAATAATCAAAAACTTGGTAATTTACATTGAATGGATATGTCGTTTGGATACCAGTTAAAAAGATGTTCAGAAGGCATCAACATCGGGGCACTCATAGACTGTGTGAAGAAGAGGAAATTCAAGTGAGATTGTAATTGCTCATACACTTTACCGCGGCTCATACCCAGCAATAAGATGGCAACCTACCATGAAAAAAACATCAGCAACAGGTTCACGAACCAGTTAATTTTATTTCCATGCTCATCACACTGAATGTGATAACAGAGTCAACTTCGAAAACCAAATCAAAATCACACGTACCCATTGCTTCCCCAAGTGTACCGTAGCTAATTTCACTAATGACGCCCATAACCATAAATTCATTGAATCCCAAATGACCCCTTTTGTGTTGCATCGCCACTGCGAAAGAGCGAAAAATTTTCTGCAAAACCGCAACGCTCGTCCCTGATCCGTATCCTTGATTTAATCTTTTGTTCGTGCATGATCCTATAATCTTCCACGTGAACCGAAAATCCAGCCTGGATCCGTGGCCTGTAGTAGCCGACAAGGCTGGCAAGCGAGTCTGTGAACACGGCAGACAGCACAATAAAATGCTTTTCCGAATAGTCCACATCCAATGAATGACGTTTTTCTTTCTCTCTACCAATAGGGAATTGACCTGCTTTGTGCCTCCCCGTCACCACCTGCCACACACTGCAATATCACAGCCAAGTTTATATCGCACTTGTGGAGCAAAGTATCCGAACTTCCTTTCTACGCTAGATCCGAGATCGAGTAGGACTGCCGAAAAGAACGTTATTATTACACATCCACTATCCAGCAGGTCAGGTACGGGAAATCGAAACGTGAAATTGAAAAACTGACACTGCTTTCGGGGAACTGCTGGTCAACTATAAAATCCATTATTTTATTTTCCCCTTTCCTGATTCGGTGCTTCTGATGGTTTTGCTTTTTCGGATGGCACCGTGGAATGGAGCTGCGGGAAGGCGGGCGGGCGGTAGAAGGTATTATCTCGTTATGTTTGCCAACTGCAGCTCGAACTCGATTCCGGGCGGGGACACTTGAGGCTATATTTATTTTCCATTTTCATCGGTTTTTTCGGGGACAGCCCAGGATGAATGTTTCGTAACGTGCCGAGGATGCTGGTGATGATGGTGCTCGTTACAACTGGTTGAAAGGCTGTGTTGGCTGGCTGTCTATTTTTAATTAGAAGATTGGAGATATCGGCCTCATTACAGGACCGAGAATGGCTATAGACGAATGTATTGTAAGCGGCTGTTCTGGAGTATCGGTAGTAAGAGCTATTGGGATTGAATAGAGTCTCGTCGGTCTGACTAAAATCTCATTGTTCGGTCAACAATTGCCAGATCTTGATTCATATGATCACTTTTCATTAGGATTTGCCAAGCTTGCCATCTTATCGTCTCATAATTTTCTCGGAGGGAAAGGAGAAAGGAACTGGAAAATAATAGGGAAATGACAACACCATACAATCACAGCACAAAACGAAAGAGTTAACAGTCTGGATTCCTATTCCACCAATGAAGCCACTAGCTCTTTACAATATTGGATTAGGAATAATTAAGGTCTAAAATTCACAATTGCATTACTGCAGTGTCGCTACGTATCAGATAATATGATGTTCCATAATCTGTTTCACAAAGATAGCACGAATTATACTCAGGATGTTTAAATATATGCGTCAATCAAATCAAATCAAATCAAAAACAATCTGTTTACAAATTTATTATAGAAATCACTAGAGGTCAGTCGCGATTATCCGGGAAAAATGATTCGATTATCCAGGTGTTTCAAAAAAAAAAAAAATCAAATTTCAACTAGAAGAGCTAATTATAGTGCTAATTCGATCATTGCAGTCAATAGAACTTTTTTTAGGGAATGGGTGGACCATCTCTGATTCGAACAAAACTTTGCAGTTGTTGATGGAGAAACGCGTATAGTTTATGAAAGGGTCGTAATCAACAGAAAGAATTGTGCTTGTTGGAACAATGTTTACAATATCTTAACAACTACTTCAATGTTAAAAGTTGTTGTTAAGAAAATTTTGTTACTAATAGCTTCTCCATGATACAACAGATTTTTTTTCGTGTATATCATGATAAACCAGTGGTTTTCAACCTTTTTCGTTCTATGTACCCCTTTCCGAATATTGATCCTTATCATGTACCCCTTTGGTGAAAACTGCTAACTATACTGTCAGAAAAAATAATTTTCAATTGAATGAACGCCATAGTATTTCAATTTGAGCTCTGTTCCTGAACTCTCTCAGTCAGCATTTTATTCTTGACTCACTGAATCAATATGTGCAGGTTTCCTACAGGAATGTTATAACAAGTTGAAATTTACCCCGCATAATTCACGCCCTACGTCAGTCTAATTCCCCCCTGGCGGTGAATTCACCCCCAGTTGAAAACCACTGTGATAAACGTTTGATTGTTGATAGGTCATGATGGAAAAATGCGAATAACGTACAAAAATGGCACAATTTCACAAATTAATTGTTTTGGTTGAAACAGAAATTCAAATATCTCGAAATCAATCGTGTTTCTGAAGATTTTCGTTAAATAAATTTCGATTTAAAATGACATTTAGAATCACATTTCGTAATAAAATTATAGTTTTGTCTGTTAATTTGTATGAAATTAAATAATATGTTTAAAGTTATCGTTAGTAAAGCTTTTTACATTTCTTACAAAAGAAGTGTATAAGATTCGTTCAAACTTTGAAAACTTTTTCCTAGCCCCGGAGGGCCGAGTCTCATATACCAATCGACTCAGCTCGACAAATTGGAACAATGTCTGTATGTATGTCTGTGTCTGTGGGTAATACATACCCACTGGGTATGTAAGTATGTACCATAATGTCATACAATTATCTTAACAATGGATGAACCGATCTCAATGAAACTGTTTTCAGATGAAAAGCCCAACATGACAATTATTTTTGTTTTTCGATATGTTGTTTACTTTCTGAGACATGGGCGATTTTGTCAAAACACAACATTTTTTATGTAAATAATTTTCGAACAACGCAATCATGTTGCGCAAACTCCATAGAAATCTTATAAAATTCCTTTCTAACAAGCTATAGATTGTCAAAATCCATTCATGAGCGGCGGAGATATTAATTATTTTGTATTTTTATTCCTCGAACAATTTTGAATATCGGGGTATGGAACCACATCAACGTGATTCAAGGAATTCGATTCTGAAAACAACTTGTGAATTACCTCAATAATAAATAAACTATTCCTCAAAAGTTAAAATGAAGGTTTTCTTCTTAAAAAAAAATAATACGTGAATTGACTTCATAGTGAATTTTTTTTAGAGTTCTTAGATTAGGCGTTGCATTCAACCGTGAGGTAGATATAGGAGGATATATTAATTCATAGATCTTCTAGTAGTGAGATAACAAATTTCTCATATTATTATACTCGCAGCATCACCGAGAGTAACTGTATTTTTGAATTCCAAAATTATTGGGAAAACTTGGTTTCTTTTGCAAGAGTTATATGTAATGTGTAATAAGGGTGGTAAGGAAATAAATATATCGCATAATATACCTCGAAATATAAAATCACGGCCCTAACCATTATATGGGTCATTCCACGCGAAGTTATCAAGGCACAAATAATCCACCTTCACAGATTTGAACCAAATTTGGAGGAATTGTTCATCCAGGGCCTATATATAAAACCCCAATTTTTGTGTCAATTGAACCACCCCTCGGGTCATGGGAGCACACCCCGTTTTGACAAATTGCCAAAACCCTTGATTTTCTTTCGATCATATCTCTGGTTCTATTTACTTTATAATCAAACCGCAAGATGAACTTTGAAGAAAATAGTCTAGAAAAAATATAAATTTTTGGCGGCAGTGTTTAATATTAAAACTTAATTTCTCTCAATACATATATTTTAATTTTGAAAAATATAATGCCATCGTTGTGGTTCCGACAGGATGAAGTAACAAGTTACTTTACGCTCGTCCGGGCATGCCGTAGACTCAGGTGATTCACATTTCTAATGCCAAAAGATCCTGTCTCCTACGGTAGATGATAAAGGGTTAAGTCGCCGGCAAACTCTAAGCTTGCCCATATGATCCTTTCCACGGTTCTCCAAAACTTTCTTCCTTCAAGCCCTTGCTCTCCCTTGAGTACTATGGCCTGGAAAACTTTTTTTATGTTTTTAGCGACATTCAATTAGCAAGGGACTGGAAAATAAAGTATATTTTTAAATATTACCCAAGCAACCAGAAGCTCGGATAATACTTAAAAAGCACACTTTAAAGTTCACATAAAGTTCTTAGCGAACTTTCAAGCTGCTTAAGCTTTAATGGAACTTCAAAGCTGCTTAAGCCTCTATTAGAACATAAAACATTGCAAAATTACTTAAAACGGGAAGCTTATTCAGCTCCCTTATACGAACTTTTGATTACTTGGGTAATATTTAAAAATATACTTTATTTTCCAGTCCCTTGCTAATTGAATGTCGCTAAAAACATAAAAAAAGTTTTCCAGGCATTTTTACATAAGAAACACTTATAATCTTAATATAATATAATATAAGGGAAAAATCGCAATTTCCCATATACAATCGAAATCGCACGACACTAAAAAACCAATTTGAGTATTCTGATTTCAAACATGGTTTTTCGTGAAGTAGACGAGGAATGATGAAAAACTACGTTTTTGGTTTACTTCTAGCAGTACAGGGTCGATTTTTATGACCGTTTGAAGATTTTCTCAATTTTGGCCTATAAAAATGGATTTTTATATGAGAAAATGCGAGTTTTTCCCTTCAAAACGGTGTATCTCAGGATGCGCTCAAATTATATTGAGATTATAAGTGTTTCTTATGTAAAAATGTCTGAGGAACACGATGGCATTAGAATTTTCAAAATTAAAATATATGTATTGAGAGAAAAAATCACTTTTAATATTTAACTGGAAACGCATGGTTGGCAGCACTGCCGCCAAAAAATAATATTTTTTCTAGACTCCTTGAATAATTTTCTTCAAAAGACATCTAGCGGTTTAATTCTAGAGTAAATAGAACCGGAGATATGATCAAAAGAAAATCAAGGGTTTTGGAAATTTGTCAAAACGGAGGGTGCTCCCATGATCCGGTGGTTCAACTGACACACAAAAATTTGGGTTTTTATATCTTGGCCCTAGATGAACAATTCCTCCAAATTTGGTTCAAATCCGTGTCGATTTCAAGTTTGCATCTTTTTTGATCACGTCGCGTAGAACACGAAGTTTCACACGACCCCCCCCCCCCTCTCACTCTCACTCACTCTCTCTTTGTCTCTTTCTTCTATCGTGTTCGTGGAAATTGTCACGGCTAACATTCCTGCTGTTTCTCTGTTTCTACTTTCAAATGTTCACACCCTCAAGATAAAAGGAGTATCCCTTCGAAACGTTGCACTATGGGTAGGCAGGTGACCAAAAATCGAAAACTACATCAACTCCCATTTAATTCAGTTCTATACAAAGCTTTTATATACATTATAATTAAGGAAATTTACGGCTATCCCAGAAAAATATTTAACTTAACTGGGTAATATGGATGTTTGAAGATGATTTTTTTTAAAAAGAGACATTCCACGTGCGTTATTTAAACTCTTCGTATCTCTATTGAATTTTCAATGAAACATGCTCAAATATGTCATGTTAAAAATAAGAACATCTTTTTTGTGACGATATTATTGAAAATATATATTCATTGTATTGGTATGAACTATTATGAAGAATAACGGATCAAAGTCCAAAAATATCCACGAATTAGATACGGGAAAAGAAGTCTCCTAAAGACCCCACTCTCGATGGGGGATGCAAGTACAATGTTTCTTGAAACTTATCGTTGTCCATTTTTGCTCTATACAGAGTATAATTCAATTGATGTTTCAATGGCAGTCACAATTAGTAGAGAGGCGTTGGGTAATTCAGTGCACGTTTCGTTTGAGTTCTCCGCGTTGTATAAGTAATTTAGCGAGGATTACAATCAGAATTTATGAATTGGACAGATAGTTGATCTGCCTACATTTTTGCCGTACACATTACTGTGTAGCACCCTTTTCATGACTAATGTAACTAGACACATATTTATTCGCAGAAAATTAAGACTTTTAATGTCAAGCATGTCCATCCATCAAAAGAAGTTTTTATGTCCAGTGACACTTTCAATGGCCACTTGAGTTTCCAACAATTTTAATACTTAACGTGATAGTTTGAATCATTTCTTTTTCATAGAATTGGTTTGTATAGGAATCATATTTCCTGAACGAGAATTCCTAACGAAACAATATGAAAGCTTAAGTATGACTGGAAAGAGACTGCATTATAATCAACTGAATGCACGGCTTTCGTACTATCGACATAGCCTAGACACTTCACACTATTTACTTCCATGCAAATGAAAACATTGAAATATTTACCTCTCTCATTTACGAATCGCATTCACTCTCTGTCGCTCTCTGTTTAAGGGGCTTAAAAGCACATGTCACCTTGTCTCACTTCACTATTTCGAATTGCGCGTATTTACATATTCTGTACAAACATCTTTTTTTCGGGAACATGCGACGAAAAGATAACTTTGAATTCCAAAACCAAATGAACATTCTATGTTTCTGAAAACTAATTGAGGTCTATCAATACAGTAGAAACACCAGATAATCTTAAACGGCGTCGTAAAGAAGAACTAAAAAAAGAAAAGCTGAAAACAAAAAAAGAATGGAATCCTTAAAAAGACAATTGTATATAAATTAGGCTTTTTTCAGATGAGGGGATTTTCAAAAACATTTTATAGCTTTCTGATACAATGGTTCTCAATTTCGTACAATCCGGTTTATTCATTTACTTTTTTCTAAAGTATTATTTTAATTTCATTCTAAACAGTCAATTTTTTCAGTTTCTTCATTTAATGGATTATATTCGTCCTGTTTATTTTATTCATTTTGAATATTTGACTAATTTTAAATACATGATCATAGCTTTTTAAATATTTATTTCATTCAGAATTCATTTTGTTCATTTGGGTTCATTTTATCTATTTCATTCTTTGGATCCACTCTGATCAGATTACTCTTTTCATGCATTAACCGTTATTATTCATTTAACTTATTTTATTCACTGTTTTCATTCTATGCATTCTATTCATTTTTCTGGTTCATACATGTTATTCAGTTTCTCCATTTTTATAATTTGATTTTTTTCAGTTTTATTCATTTCATTCAAATTATTTATTTGACGCAATGTATTTTTTCTATTAATTTATAACATTTTAACATCGTTAAGTTTTTCATTTTAATCAATTTATTTCACTCTGTTCATTTTCTTCTTTTTATTCAGAATTAATACTATTAGTTTTGTTTATTTGATTTTTTGCATGGAAAAATTACAGACCGTTGTTGAAATTATACATTATAATGTACAAAAGTTTTGTTCGATTCGCTTGACCCAATTTTCTAAAAAAAATCGCAAAAATGTGTGTTTTTTTACACTGAAGCCCTTATTCCCTCGTTTAATTATTCTACTCATTTCATGAATTTAAAAACCATTGATTTCATTTTTTACTCTATTTTTTTTCGTTCGTTTTATTGATTTTCTATAATTTATTCATGGTTTTATTCATGCAAGAACTTGTTAGAAACTGTTTTTATCTCACCTCTAGTTGGGTGCCTACTAAGCATGAGTTCTGCAAATTAATGAATGATTTAACTGTGATATGTGTGATAAATGTCTAATCACACTGCTATGTAGATTAAATCGGTTTTTACTGATAGTTTCTCCATTCCACAATTGCACTTAAGAAATTTCCCTTTTCCTTAGGTTTTCATTGATAAAAGATAAGAAATTAAAAAAAGTTTTTTTTTGTAATTAATTTGTTTAACATAAATGTTTGCTTTTGTGAAATAAAGCCACATTTATTGCATTGCCTATTTTTTAGTCCAGAATTTTTTACTTCCTATAACTCTTTCTCAGATTATTTTACTGTATAAAATACGGTATTCGGACATTTTTTTTTTGGAAAATGCTGCATGCACAAATTTCTACACGCTTGTAGAAAAGGTCTCGAATAAAAATGATCTCATTGATCGGGGAAAAATTTTAGTCTTCCATGCTGGTGAAGCGTTTAAAGATTCATCGGAATCATAGATGGTTCAAAAATATGTTGTGACCAAACCCTTAACCGCAGCCTTGCAGAAATAAAAAAAACCGTTTCTGCACCTGTATGAATTATTTCACTTAAACTACTCAGGTTCTTGTTTGCCCGGCGGACCCTTGAATTCCGGATGGTGGCCTAGGTGCCCTGAATTTCGGATTTTCGTAATACAACAACAAAAAAGGGTAAACAAACAAAATAATTACTAAATTTACCGACTTTTATTCACCTCCTCTTCACTGCGCTTTTTATGGTCCGCTGGTGCTGACGATGGCGGGAAGGCGGAAGTTTTCTTCCGACCAGCCGGGTCAACAACGCGGCTCCGTATCTGCGTTGGCTGCTCCGGAAACGGGCCGTAACTTTAGCCAGGGAGGTGAGCGAGGCTCATTTGTTGGAACCTTCCTAGCGACGTTGGCGACGAATCGCCGGATTGTCTACTCGCCGTAAACGATCCCGGAAGTCACCGCAGTCAACTTCCCAGAGGAAACCTTTGTCCGCCCTGCTTCGTTCTCCTTGACGGTGAGAACGCTACTGTTGTCACTTGGGTCCTTTTTATTTAACCGGAGAAGCGAGCGGCTCCTTGGCAATTAGCTTCTGTTATCCAGCGACCTAACATCACAAATCACAGAGCACCCGGACCACGGGCCGGCACTTTTCGACAGGACTTTTCACTGTCTCACGCGCACACTAAACTGTACCTGTTATGGTGGCGGTATACTGCCCCGAAAAAGGATAAACTAATTTGGGCGTCTGTTCGATGCCGTGGTCCGTCACTATCTGTACGCACAGAACCGTTCACAAACGCGAAAATGAATAAAAATTTACAACTTTAACGTGAACGGTACAAAACAGCGGTCAGCATAATTTTATATAAACAAAAACACTCTACGGAGTGTATTGTCAAAAATAGGTATATTTGCCCTCAGTGCTAAATTGTTACCCTGACGGGTTACAAAGGGGACTGCCGAATGATGGCTTCCAACTCAACTGGTGGCTTTATTCGAACTCTACTTATTCTCTCAGACACTGGAAACGAAACTTCACAGGGTGGTGCATTCTACCGTTGGCAGTGGCAGTGCTGATCTGTAACTTCATCTGACCTATAACATCGCTACCACCTTGAAATGCAGTCACAATTTTAATAATTCGGACGACCCTTCGTGGAATTCCTCTTCTGTAGTAATGCTAGGTGCATAGTTGGAGTTACTTGAAAAGCAAAGATCGGGAAGTCGTCAGTTCTTGTTGGCGACGTGATTAATTTGGCGTAATAGATTGGGACTATAACAGTTCGATGATACTGGTCCCCAAAGCACTCACAATTGGATGCGCCGTGAAATGGTGGAACACTGCAACGAGCGCTCCACCGCCGGTTTTCTTCTGACTTTTACGTGAATTGAATCCATTTAGAAGACTTGGCCTTGAAAGCTTACAGAGATAGAGTATTTCTTGAGAGTTTTTTTTTTTCAAAAAGACATATCTGCAATGAGTTACTCTCTTTGTTTACTTTCTCTTCTGTTAATAATGATCACCTTAACATTTATCCCTCAACTCTAATGTTAATAATGTCACCTTAACATTTATCCCTCAACTCTTTGCATAATATGCTAGTTAAAACCACCGTCTTTCGATCTGTACTGTAAAACAAGTGAAAAATATTATAGTGACGCCGTAAAAATCGAAAGAGAAAGTAAACAAAGAGAGTAACTCATTGCAGATATGTCTTTTTGAAAAAACGCTCAAGATTTTCGCAAAGGCACTTATCAGAGAGAGAGAGAGAGAGAGAGAGAGAGAGAGAGAGAGAGAGAGAGAGAGAGAGAGAGAGAGAGAGAGCAACAACGTCGTAGTATTCATCTGAACATGCTAATAAGTAGTTGTAGAATGTGCTCATACTTTCTGGTAGCGGCTAAGTAGCTAGACCACTTGTTGAATAACTGAAAGCGGTCCACGTTTGAATTATGTATAGTTGAATTATACTTGCTACTTGTGGTAGCTTAGAAGACCCATTCACTACTCCAGTACACCGGGCCAAGCCGGTGGTATGCTGGTTGCGATGACTCAACTGTGCACCATACCATACCTCATCATCACTCCTATAAGGAAAAAAGCCGACTTCTGTGAGCTACAGCATCTCGTTATAATAATGATAAACATTTGATTTGTTACTTTTTGGGTACAAGCAGTACAACGATCCTGATGTATTGAGACTGGGCACGGCTGGCTCCCACTTCGGCAAAATCAACATTTTCTCTTTTCAAAAAACAACAAAAACTTCGCTTACAGATGGCTGAATCTTACAATCTTTCAAATTAATTGCTACTTTACTGATTTTAAGAGGGCGAAACCACCTGAAATTCATGCATTTTTAATCCACACGTTTCCCACTGCAGGAAAAGAAATAACGGCTCTTTCCGACGAAAGTTTAAAATTAGTTTATTAAATTCTTTCGGTTCCATCCCTTACATTGACAAGCTACGCGCAAAGAGATCGCTACGTGTGACCATGATTTTGGGATGCACAAATAATTATCAGTAGCTTATGTATTGAACAATAGTTTATCAACGGGCAGTACAATACAATACAAACTATTTCTTTTAGTTCGTTGCGATGGGTGTAGCAAAGCGCACTGGGTTACAGCTAGTACATTCTAAAAGTAGTGTTAATCTTCTGAAGCGAACTGAAATCTATCTAAACACAAACATCAAAGTTAGCTGATCCACAACATATTAAATTTCATAACTACAAGTACCTATTTCGTTTTCTTTGAAGTGGAATATTACTCCTAAGCATGGCTATACCATTCGGAATGGAAACTTTGATCCATTTTCCCTATCACCCCATGCAGCCTGCCTCCGTTCCACATCGAATCTCAACATCAAAGCCTCCGGCGTATCGTGATAATTGTATTCCCGTATGCTTGAATAATAAGGCTAATATTGGAAAAGGGCGGAAAATGCATTCATTCATGATGCGTGATAAATCTTTTCGTACACCTTTCGTATCCACTTCTCCTCAGCAGCCCAAACGCGGTACATGGATTGAACATGGATTTGAATTCCTGCTTTACACACGCGCTACCTCCGCCAGCGAGGGTTCAAAACCTCCTAGCAGTTCCGTGCGCCAGCGGCAAGGGGAAAACGAAGATGAATTGCTTTCGAGCGCCTTTTCCCAATCGAAACGAAAAGCTGCGAAACGTGTGTATCGACTTATTTTCCCATGATAGCATTTTACGCTTCAATCGACTGACGACGAGGGACGGAGGAATCAGAGAAATCAGATTAATCTGAAGCTTTTAAGAATCGCTCCTTTTTTCTACTCCCTTTCCGGACTCTGGATGTGCACGCGCGCCCGCCGCCGGAGCCGTTCCAGGCCAGATTGAGTGGTTGGGCAGAAGGGGGTGAGCTAACTCGATTGCATGTCAAGTGGATTTTTCTTCCCCCGTCAGAACACCATGGCTATTAACTAGGGTGACTTTGTGTTGTGATTCTTATCTTTCTGCCGTCTGTATCTTTTAAATTTGATTGAACACTCTCTGGGGACATTATAGGCAACAGGCATCTGAATTGTATTTTCCAGTTCAAGTTACTGAAGAGGTTTTTTTCATGTTATCACTCAAACAGATTACTCACGTTTCTTATTGTATAATTACTGGAGGATGCAAGGGTGTTTTAAAGAGAAGAAAAATAGATGTGGACTTCTAACAGGTTGGTTTAGTAGTTAAATAAATTCCTTCAAAGACTAATATTAAAAAGGATTATGATTAAAAATTAGATTTCGTTTAATAAGCGCAAACACAAGTGATCACGGTTCTGTTGATAGACCCAGCCCTATAAATTTCAATTATGCAGTTTTATTAACTTAAAATTTGTCTGCTTATTACCTTTTCGTTCACAGGTTGAACACGCCCACATGGTTGGCGATCGACTTCTCACCATGTTCGCCACACAGTGATGCTACCAGGGTCAACAGTTGAAAAGCAAATGTTCGTAACTGAAACCAACAAAAAGCATCGGCTACAGACAGAAAAGGGTAAATTTCACAAAAGTCAAAAATGAAATTCCACACGGAGTTGGTATGCTACTCGACTCGCCAACGGACAAACAGGGCAGATGGGAGGAGTAAGATTGAGTAATCAAGTTCAGCAGCAATATCCGGTACTTTCGGAGCACATTTCGTGTTATATGACCGATGCATAGAAAGAGTCGGTAAAAACGTGTCAGGGATGGTGAAAAATAAACGCTTGAAAAGAGGTGCCAATCGTAACTTTTGAAGTGTGGTATGCCAACTATAATTTCGGGAGCTCGCATAAAAAGCATCTTTGCTTTTTTGACCACATGGTATATTTAAGGATTATTAGAGTTTTTTGAGTGCAGAATTTTGATGTGATTTTTGGAAAAAATTAAAAATGCACTTAAGCTATCCGCAAACGAAGCAACGGCACATAAATATTCAGTTTGGATTTTGTTCTAGCCATTCACACGCTATTGCTGCTGTCCCACGTTTGAATAGTTAGAACAAAATCCGTAGTGAATATTTTTTTGGAATGTGTAATGTTGTCTTGTCTGCGGGCAGCTTTAAGTGCTAATACAAAGTTACATAGTTGAAAGGCTAAATTACATTAATATATTTTAAATTCTACTCACGGATTTATGAGACATTTCATGTAACTCTCTTTTGTTGGCCGAATTAAATTAAAATAAATCCACGTATGAAATAAATCTACCAGGTAGAGCATGGATACAACCGGATACTATGATTGTAAGAGATATGTAACAATTTTCCATATTCAGGAATATTATTTATTTTTTAGAAATTTGGAAGTAGAATTAGTCGAACTTATGAAATTAAAAAAAACGCTTCTAATCCACCTAACAGTGTGATGAGACATTTCTTATAACTCTCTATCACTCTCTTCGAATATTACATCGTTTGAGAACATTTAGAACTTGATGCTTCGCGATGTTTTTGATAACACATACTACATGGGATAGATCTCAAACCAAATCAATGGGAAAGCGAAAAAATGACCCATAAACTAGACATACAAACGAATTATTGCTAATGCTCTGTTAATAAAATATATAAATTCTTCAATCAATGCATTGTAGTGGGAAAACTGAATTTTCCTAGAGGGGTTATATATTGTACTGAGCCAAAAAAATCGATTTTTTTTAATCGACTTGAAGTTTATACTTTACTCAAATTTCCAACGTGACTGAGAACTAAGAAATCAACACTTTTTCTTGAGAAAAGCGATACTAGCATTGACACCATTCAAAGAAAATTAACAGTGAATATTTCCAGACTTGGTTTCATTTCCTTTTTAAGAACTATTGTGTTTTTTACATCCTAGATTGCATGATTCAGTGATCGAAATCCAAAACTTCATGAAGTATTTAAAATTATTAAATTAAAATTTGTGTTTGCTATTGAAATTGACAAAATGATAGTATCGCCCCTTTGACGATTGTTTACTTTTTCGGTCCCACCTATTAGCATTAAAGTATCGCCCTTACGTTTTTTTACAATACCAATTTTACAATTGGTGGGGGTTTGGTAAAAATCGATCTTACTGTCCAAACGGCATAATTCCGAAACCGTAATATTTGAAGTTTTAAAATTATGCAGAATTAATTTTTCAGACAATAGTAACAGAGTTCGTGTCTTTAGCGAATTTTTTGAGACTTTATTGTAGTCATGAATATTAACCTGAGAAAATTCACCATAAATACTTCTTGGACGATATACCGTCAAAACTATTTTATCAAATGATGCGCTGTTTAATGTTTGTAAAACTCATCGAAGATACTAAACCTCCGAAATTGGCGGTTTCAAAATGATGCTATCTTGACCTTAAATTACTGTTTTTGAATATTTTTCCTATACATATAATTGGTCATACAACAAAAATCAAATGCTCATCAAAATCGATCAGAACCTGCTAGAGTCGAATGGAAAGCGTCATTTTTCATAAATTTCTCTCTACATTCGGAAATTGTTATGCTCGTTATTAATCATATTACGTTTTCGTCTCAACTCGACGCATTCCCAAAATAAAAACCTGTTTTAATCCACCTAATGGTGCAATTGTGCTTGTCTCATTTGTCCAGACTACGATTCCATGGCTGGTTATGTTCAATACAATGGTGGAAATGAATATTACATGTTCAGTACGATTTGCACATACATACAACGGATCGACAGCCACGATCTTGAGATACTATGTGATACTGAAACATCGCTTGAAACCAGCGGCGGATCAAGGAGAAGGATCCGGGAGATCCAGGTCCTGCCGAAAATTTTCAACTTGTTAAGAAATTTTAAACTAGTTTTAATTTTAAAGTAGCAACCCCTCACTGCATACTCCTTCCGGGCCGGTATGATTGACGATTTTTAGAGTGATTGCATCACCTTTCTATATGAGAAAGGCAAAAATGTACCAAAGTCCAAAAAATCAATTTTTGTCAAACAGCTCAATGTTTCATGCATTTTAAAGTCATTTGGCATCAAAAATACAAATTTGATTTTGAAAATTTTTCATTTCAGTTTATATGGGAATTTGCTTTGTGATTGCACTCTTCAACTCGTAACTCCGGAACCGGAAGTCCCATCAATTAAAAAATCAATAGCTGCCGATGGGAAGGTTGTAGCTTTCATTTGAGACTAACTTTGTGCAAATCGGTCCAGCCATCTCTGAGAAACAGAGGTCACATTTTTTCCACATACACACATACATACACACACAGACATTTTCCGATCTCGACGAACTCAGTCGATTGGCATATGACACTCGGCTCTCCGGGTCGGGATTAGATTGACGAATTTTAGAGTGAATGAGAAAGGCAAAAACATTTTTAGCAAATGTTGAAAGTTATGCATCTTTTTGGTGAGCTGTTCTATGTTTCATAGACGTTAAATCAATTTTAACTTCGCTTCCTATTAAATAAAGACCTTTATTACAGTACATCTCTACAAAAACGAGCTCAATTTGAAAATAAATCTGAGGATTATGATTGATTACAGAACTCTGGAATTTTCTATTGGAATGTTTTCAGGCAGGAATTTGATATTGATGCAATTAGACAACTGTGAAATCAAGACCAATAGATCAGTTACATATCAGGATCACATTCCGACAATTTATCAAAAGTCCTCATGATGTTTACAACAACAGGTTATCAATCCACGGATCAGATAATTGTTATTGTAAAATTGAATTAAATCAGTCTGCATCAATAAATTTTCAACTTCAATCCAATATTTTTTTTGGGTGTGGTGGGGGGGGGGGGGGATTGTATGGTGTTAAACTCCAAAACCTTCTCTTGGCTACGCCGTTGCTTGTAGTTATTTATTTCGCTTTTCATTTTCCGATATGTTTCAGATCGATTCGATGGTCATAAGTTAGAAAAATTGCAGTCAGAAGGTTCGCACAAATGAACATTTTTGCACTGATAAGTTATCAAGTTCCTTCCAGACAACTTGGAAGTGTTCGGTGATTATTTCTAGCGGTTGTAGATAGAAAAATGAAATACAAAATTCGTTTTATCGTAATAATGTTTGGCTTAATTCAACGGATTATTACTATATTGAACAATAAATAGGCGACAAAGAGTAATCCACAAACAACAATCCATAACTTTTAAAGTATTCAAAATAGATATTTGAAGTCTTCAGCAAAGTTATTCGCAAAAGTAAGAGCTACAAATTTGATGAAGACGTCATTTCGATATAATCACTTCCAAGAAAATTTGTGAAAATATCTCACTCATAGGGGGATTAATCAGCAAAAGCACAATACCAAAAAAAGGGCATATTACCTCCATTAAATTCTCCGAAGATACTATTGACCTAAAATAAGCCGTTTTGGCGTTAATAATAGATTACATGTTTTTGGTCATATTTCTGGCAATGGGAAATGATAAAAATCTTTCGTCCGCATTTAATTATAAATGTCTCTTTTGATAATAGTCCGATTTCAACAATCTATAGCTTGAAAGGTATTCGTTAAATCTGTCTAAAAACATATGAATTGTTAATCTGTATTGTCAATTTCGGCAGATAATTCAAAAAAACTGCAAAAAACGCCATTTTTACGCATTCAAACATTCATATCTTGAAAACTAAACATCAGAATCAAAAACAAATTAATAGCGTTCATACTGTTTTTTAGTTCTTTCATTTAAAATTGGTTTGGATAAGATCGGTTCAGCCATTGCTGAGAAACACGAATGAGAATTTGTCCGTTACATACACACACACAGACACACACACACAGACATTGTCCCAAATCGTCGAGCTGAGTCGATTGGTATATAAGACTCGGCCCTCCGGGCCTCGGAAAAAATCTTGAAAGTTTGAGCGAATTCTATACATTTCTTTTATAAGAAATGTAAAAATGTAATTAATAAAAAAAATTTAGAGGATGTTTCGAAAACTCTAGATTCGAAAGATTGGCAATCGAATTATTAGATAGTAATACTTTGTAAATAAAATATCTAGGTTTATCAATCAATGCATTACTTGGGGAAAAACTGACTATCCTTGAAAACGTTTATATGTGGTGCTGGGTGAAAATATCGAAAAAAAATAAACGAGAAATAAAAATGAAGTTTTTTTCAAGAGCGTGCTGTATAATTCGTGAATGAATTTCAATCCATTACTACACAAGTTCTAACTTACTCTCCTGCTCTCACATGTTAAAATTTGTTGTATAGCCTTTCCATTGAACCATAAAATATTGAAGGTTAGTAACAAAATTCTAAAACCAAGTACAACAATATGCTCTTTGATATACTTGTAGGTAAAAAATCTTTAGGTTAAGTATTTCTTAATCGATTAATGGCTGAAAAAATTAAATTATTTAATAATGTATACAGTGTTATCAAACCGGTTCCAGTTTGGCATTAATTTTAAACTAAACCTGCTCAAACTGCTACTGAGAGAGTAAGTTCGATTTTTGAAATTTTCAACTTCATATTATAGAACTGTCAAAATTATGAATCTAGAACTGTACCACTCCCGGACGTGCCCTTAGGTCGTTACTTGATTCGAAATTATTTTCCCCAGTCTGTCGAGCCTGAAATTATGTACTGATTACTCTTTATATATTCAAAACAGTTCCAAACGTACTTCAAATGAGCAAAAGCATAAGAGATTGCCTGTGGTTGCTACTCCGTTATGGACCAGAACCAATCGAGATTGCAAAATGGTCATTGGAACAGCTTGGGACTAACATGATGAGGCACATTGTGCAATCTATATTGATCCTTGCATGCTGATCAATACCTCCCAGCAAACCGTCCATCGTATCACAATATATAAAATGACTCGTAATGATGTCTACAAAGAGTCAAAATCGTTTGGACAGTCGAATTTAGTCTCCAGAAATTGATTTGTAATCATATATCACTAGAAACACGATTTTAATACGATATGTGATACAGAATCGCATTGATGTATTAATTAAATCGTGTTTGATTGGAGCTGGCCGTAGAGTACTGACAACCTATATTCATGTAGCTATTAATAGTTAAATTATTAAAAATCGAATTTTTGTTCCCATTTCATCGAATTTTACCTCGATCAATGTCGGAATAATAAAGTCATTACGGTCACTCCCATGTGTGGGGATAGTCAGTAAGCAACATAAACATATGAACGACTTCGATATACATCACAATGACTTCAAAAAAGTTAATATATCACAAAATATAAGATAACTAATTTAGAGAATTTACTTACGACTTATCTCATATCTTTAAAATGAGATTGCTGCATATCTGACGAATATTTATCGGAGTAATGTTTCTCTACTTCAAGATAAGATATGATTACGAAATATTGTTACACGTATAATAATTAAAATCCCATCTTAAGGTTCAAAGAACTTTCAGTGAGTGTCTATGAGAATTGAACGCTTGTTGGAAAAAAATGTGTTCAGCTTTGCCACCGGATTATCCATGCAAAACCTTTTCAAAACCCTAAAAGAAGAAAATCAGTCGATTTATTAGATCATCACGATTCAAATCATGTTAAATAGCTGCTGGAAAAACTATCGGTTTAGTTGAATGGTGCTGTTGAGAAAGTGGCTGTGATTTTTTGCCACACTACCACAACGTGCTTGGGTAAGCAACACAACTGCGCAATGAAAAAACCACAGCCACTTTTTCAAAAGCACCATTCAGCAAAGCCGATAGTTTTTCCAGCAGCTATTTAGCATGATTTGAATCGTGATGATCTAATAAATCGACTGATTTTCTTCTTTTAGAGTTTTGAAAAGGTTTTATGTGGATAATCCGGTGGCAAAGCTGAACACATTTTTTCTTACGCATACTACCAAGCGCTCAATTCTAACACATGCTCAAGGTAACTTGAGCCTTAGTATGAAGATATGTCTCTGGTTGGGTTGGCGTGTTTGGCAACGGTTTTTTATGTATTTTGTTACGCTGGAGATGATTGATTTGTCCAATACTGCTTTTATAATTTGATCTTCTTTACTGACGAATCAGAGTTAATCGTATATAGTGTCGGAAACGTTTACAAGTTATGGATATCGCATATAATCTAAGATTGTTTCGCATATACATATAATCGTAAATACATTCTTTGAAATCGCTTTCATGCTAAACATTATCGCTCCTGACGTGTATATTGTTGTCAGAAATCGTCAATTTCAATAGTTATGTACGTATAACGCCTCCAGTTTGGTGCATTTTGTGCGACTTTCTTAGTGTATTATTAACATGTATTATTACCATGTATTATTCAGATGTAACTTGGATATACCATCAAAATGGCTGGCTGGGCGACAGATCTTCTGGGAAAGGAAGTAATGTTAGTTCGATATATGTCGCTTCTAGAGACGGAGGATTCTCTGCATCTCCACATGCATCGTGGAAAGGAAAAAGTTGTTAGTTAGTGTGTCAGTCATGTAATAATTGCTCTGAGCAGCCGGCTACCAAGAATTTGGGAAATTTATCAATTGCTGTATTAGTACGATTGGCTAAATATTATTTATTTATTGTTATGATCACTAGTGGTTATGCTAAGTAAGTACTAATGAAACATAGAAAGATGAGATCGTTGAGAGTATTACAGTTCTTTGTAAAGATACAGAAAACAGTTTGTTTAGACATTATTCATACAGAAGACAAACCAGTTAAAGGAAAGCAACAAGAAAATCGAATTGAAAAAACAAGAGTGTGAACGAGCTGCAGCCACAACTAAGCAATATCTACCGTTTTAACAACAGGGATATGAAACAATTTTTTCGTGCTGATATGACTGAGGATAATCGACAACTGGCCTTCGATCCCTCTCGTGAATGGTCAATTTTCATTCCTCATACATGACGCCATCCCCACGTTTACCTAATGTCCCGTGGATTAATTCCCTAGTTTATTAAACAAGCACCAAATAAACATAAAAATTGATCTACTCAGTCTTAAACAATGTCAGCACAGTTAGCATCACATTAATATAAATGAAGCAATTTCGGCTTTAAAGGAATCATCCTCTTACGCGTTAGAATTTCTTTTGTGTATAGTGTTTTAGTTTCAGTTTAAACGTTGTAAAATCAATTGAGTCGCAATAGTGATTATAAATAGACATCATTCGATTTATGGGGCTATATTTTGCATAGTTTGTGCGAAAAGGAGTTATTGAAAATATACTTCGACTTCGTAGTTGTCGTGAGGGTGCATAAAATTTCATGCGAAACTATATTATTAATGAACGAAAGCATTGCAAATTTGCGACGCTCCTTTAATGTGTGTATATTGATAAGCATGCAGCGTGCTTCATAAGATGGCAGAGGAAATGCTATCCATCCTAGTTTACGAAGGGCTAATAAAAAAAACTGTTTTTGTACCGATTCTATTCGTTCTTCATGTGTGAATATATAATATTTTTCTTGTATAAGGATCTTGAAAATGATAGCTTAAGTGTCTTATAAAACTGTGCATCTTGTTAGCTTTGTAAATAATTGTGCTGTACTGATCAATAAAATTTAATCTAGAATCTAATATAACTCCCAAATCCCTAATTCTTTCACATTTTACTACAGTCTGATTTTCTAAGGTAATCTCAACATTCGGTGTTTGTCATTTTCGGCTAAATATTATTGAATAACATTTTTTACGTTCAGTTGTAAGCTGTTCGGCCATCTATGGAAGCTGTCGTTCAATGTCAGCTTCTTTCTCCGAACAGCCTAGATAAGCCATCTAGTGTCGGTAGTAGTTGTTTGAACCGGCTAAGAATTACAGTACGGACTATCTCTTCCGGTGGTAAAAATCCACCAAATAGGGAACCCCTATTCCATAGTGTCATGCGGCCCGTGCTATGCGTGAAATTGTTGAGGGGGTTTAAAACATTCTCAATGGCGAACGAAGACTGGGAAGAGCTGGGCGAACTCCCCAGTATGCTGCATTACATAGCAGAACGTTCACTCTACGCACCGAAGTTTTTTCGCCGATGATCCGCTTAATTTTGCCGAGTTTTTGGTTCGTTGTGGGTTTGCTGAGACTCTAAGCTGATAATAGTTCGGTGAAGTTTTGCTGGGTTTCGACTATCAAATTTCGATTTGTACAAACGAACCTGCTCAGAGGCCGTGTAGTATCCGGCCAAGAATTGAGCCACTGGGTTCCTGCTCCCATGTCGTAGGAGGCGACCGAAAGTAGGAGTCCCTAAGTCAAGGTGCAGTTCCGTGCCGAAGACTTGATGACTGGAGGGTCTAATATAAGCCAGTTGCACACGAAGCATTTTGGGTTTTGTCCTTACTATGTTATGCGAATCTCTGACACAGTGGACCATTATTTTCTTCGCAAATCGAATGCTCGTGTCCCATTTAAACCTGATATGTTTAGCTATGCGCTAACATTACATAGCATAATCTAATGAAAATAGAATAGGACATTTTTATATGATTCAGCGCCACAGGGGAAGAATTTCGAATAAACCTGTTCTTCGTTGGCAAGCAAGTTGATTATATAGTCTACTTTGCCGAAGACTTTAATCCGTCAAGTGTTTTCACTCACGAGATATGACACAAAATCAAATTCTCAGGCACTCTAGCGCCACCCAGTGGAAGAATGCTAAATTAAAATATGCTCCGTCGAAAAGCCCTGGATCTTATGATTTACTTTGTCGAAATGTCAACCGCGCCAAGTATTACCGATCATTAGATATGACCCAATATATAAGTTAACTATAGGTCATTTCCCTGCTCCCTAGCGCCACCTGGTGGGATAATTCTGCATAAGCCTGTTCTTCATCGGAAAGCCCTTGACATTGTGATCTAGTTTGCCGAAGATATTACCCTTCCAAATGGTCAGCATTTCGTGTTATTAAAAGTTGAAATTCATGTAGTTATCCCCCTTATGCAAATCGTGCGTTCACCATAAGCCGCTTTTTTCACTTTCGACAGAGCCACCCAACTACAGCACATGACACCCTCAACTTTGCGCGCTTATAACTTTGTCAGTTTTTGTTGGATTGCCTTGCAATCTTCACGAGCCGATTTGTTGTTACAAGAAGATTCTTAATTTTTCTCACGAAAAACATTAATCGATTACTGCGCCACCCTGATCTGAAAATGTGAAACTGATGTGTTTCTCCATACATTTGGTCAATTTTTCCCATACAAACTTTGAGCCATTTGCGGAACCACTTCCAGTGTACCAAATGAGCTGAAATTTTCAGGGAAGCTTTTTAGCCACCCAAACTATCATATTCAGGTGCAAGGTTTTGATTTCGAGATTTAAGGTATTTTGGGCCAGGCTAACCTGCATGTATCTCGGGTTGGATAAACGCAATGCTTAGTAACCGCATTCTTTTCTCGTCACTGCGACAGGTTGAGATACGGAAGTTGAGTATTTGCGGTTGTCTTTAGGGTGGCGTTCTGTCACCTTTGTAAGGACCATTCATAAACCACGTAGACCGAAATTTGAGATTTTTTGACCCACCCTTCCCCCTAATCGACTTTTACCAACAAACAAGTATTTGTCTCATGTGACGTGTACGTACACGAGCCGCAGAAAAGTCTTTGTTACTCGTTTGGCAGAAGAGCAAAAACTGATTGAAAAAGGCACGCGGTACCTCTATTTACTTTTTGGGTTTGATTGAGCCAGTTAGGTGCTTCCTATTGAGGGCTCTGTCTGAAACAGCTACCTAGTTTTCCAATTTCACCGATTTTCAATAGACTACTTTTAATGCACAAACATTTAATTTTTGCCAATATTTAAGCTTGGCGTTTCAGAATCGGATGGGTTATAAATGATTAAAATCCGTCCGGAAATAGCGGAGTTATAAGCATGCAAACCTTACAAAGTTTCGTTACATAGATGATATTTTAAATTTTAGAATGATATCTAGCCACAGACATTTTCAATTTCAAAAACGTGAAGCAGTACATAGATCCAAAGTCCAAATTGGGGAAATCACTACCGTATTGTTTCGTCATGGATGACGAGGCTTATGTAAAAGCATATTTACTCCTGGCTTCTTTTGTTCAGTTCGATGTCCCTTAGGAAGTTAGAAGTGCCAAAAAATATATGATTTGGCAGGCAATTTGCTCTTGTGGAAAGCGGAAAATCCCCTTTCGTGACACCAGACAGGAGTACTTGAACGGATGTCTCCAAAAGCGTCTACTAACCCTTTTGAGGTCTCACGATGACCCTAAGCTTTTCTGGCCCGATTTAGCCTCGTTGCATTACTCAGGAGATGCTCTGTAGTGGTTAAGGAGGTCAATCTTGTGTTAATCTCCCGAACGCACCGGAATACTGGTCCATCATGAAGCAGTTTCTCTGGAAGCTTCCTGAGGAAAAGAAAACAGAAGCTGGCATGAGCCAAAAATGAATTTCCAACTAAAAAAAACCGATTTAATCCACCTAGCAGTGAGATGAGACATTTCTTACACATTTCACTATTGGATTAGTTTGCAGAACTCACGAGAAGTAGGCACCCAATTAGAGGTGGGATGAAAACAGTTTCTAGTCTTGCACGAATAAAATCTCGAATAAACTGAATAAATTATAGAAATCAACAAAACGACCGAAATAAGAAAGTAAAGCAAAAAATGAAACAATAGGTTTTTAAATTCATAAAATAAGTAGAAAAATTAATGGAAATCATTATAATTTTGATCCAAATACACGAATCAAATTAGATTAGGTTATTACATAAAAATTAAGATTATATTTAGAAATAGTTATAAGATTAATAGAATAAATTGACTCATACTAACAAATTGAATGAAATAAAACGAATGACTGAACATGAAATGCATAAAATTAAAGATACGAATAAAATGAATCAGATAAATCAAATGAATCAAATGAATCAAATGAATCAAATGAATCAAATGAATCAAATGAATCAAATGAATCAAATAAATCAAATGAATCAAATGAATCAAATGAATCACATGAATCACACGAATCACATGAGTCAAATGAATTAAATGAATCAAATTGATTTAATTCATCCAGTGAATACAATGAATCAAATTAATGAAATGGATCAAATGAATAAAAAGAATGGATCAACAAAATGAATAAAGTAAAAAATAAATGAAATGCATTCATAAAACAAACGAATCAAATAAATAAAATGAGCTGGAGTGATAAAATGAATAAAAAGAAGAAAATGAGCAGAATTAAATGCATTGATTGAAATGAAAAATTGAACAACAGTAAAAGGTTATAAATTAATATAAATAAATAAATTGAATCAAATAAATTATTTGGATGAAATGATTAAAACTGAAAAAGTAGTCAGATTATTAAAATGAATAAACTGAACAAAATGAATAAACTGGAATAAAATAATAAAATGCATACAATGAAAACAATGAATGATATGAGTAAAATGCACAAAAAGAATAAACTGATCAGAGTGAATCCAAAGAATGAAACGAATAAAATAAGTAAAATGAACGCAGATGAACAAAACGAATAAAAAGATGCGGAATGAAATTATTAATTAAAATGAAATGGTCATATATTTGAAGCCAAACACATTTTTGAATAAAGATAATGAATAAACCGGATTGTACGAATATGAAAACCATTGCATCAGAAAGTTTTGAAATGTTTTTGAAAATCCCATCTTCTGAGAAATGGACTTTCTAGGGCTTCCATCTTTTTTTGGTTTTATTCTTTTTGTTTTCATGCTTCTTTACTTGACGAATTCAAAGTTTACTTTTTGGTCACATATTCCCGAAAAAAGATTTATGTGCAGAACAGAATTTACTGGTCCAGTATTTTAACGCGCAATTGAATATAGTAAAGTGAGACAAGGTCACATGTGCTTTCAAGCCCCTTGAATAGAGAACGACAGAGGGAGAATGCGATTCGTGAATGAGACAGGTAGATATTTCAAAGTTTTTATTTGCATTGAAGTAAATAGTGTGAAATGTCTAGGCTATGTCGATTGCATAAAAGCCGTATTTGTATTGTTTCGTTCGGAATTCTCGTGTAGGAAATATGGTTAAATAAGTCCTATACAGACCAATATTGTGAAAAAGAAATGGTTCAAACTACTCAGTATATCCAAATATGGACGACGATAAGTTAGAAGACACATTGTAGTTGCATCCCCCATCGAGAGTGGGTACTTTGGGGACTTCTTTTCCTGGATCTAATTTGTGGATATTTTTGGTCTTTGATCCGTTATTTTTCATGAAAGTTCGTACCAATACAACGAATGTGCAGCTGATACAACTCATGGTTCATTCGCCTGCGCAACGTTCCGTCTTCCATCTGCACGCCACCATAGATGGTACGCAACACTTTTCGTTCGAAAACTCCAAGGGCGCGTTGGTCCTCCACGAGCATAGTCCAGGTCTCGTGGCCGTAGAGGACCACCGATCTAATCAGCGTCTTGAAGATAATCAACTTCGTGCGGCGGCGAATTTTGTTCAACCGGAGCGTCCTCTGGAGTCCAAAGTAGGCACGATTTCCCGCTATGATCCGTCTCTGAATTTCTCTGCTGTTATCATTGTCGTCGGTTACCAGTGAACCCAAATACATGAATTCGTCGTCCCACCCGATTTCGTCACCGTCAATCCGAACTCGGGTGGGAGGTTCACATTGTCGTCTCTAGAACCTCTTCCTCTCATGTATTTTGTCTTCGAAATCCTGGCTTCAGCTTTAAGTCTTTGAGCATATATTTCATTCAAAATTCAAAAGAGATACGAATAGTTTAAATATCGCACGTGGAATGTCTCTTTTGAAAATTTCCATCGTCATACTTTCATATTACCCAGTTAAGCCAAATATTTTTCTGATATAGCCATGAATTTCCTTAATTATAGTGTAGATACAGGCTTTGAATACAATTGAATTAAAGTTGAGTTGATGTAGCAGCAGACAAAAAATAGTTTTGTTTTCTCAAACCTTCGCAATTACAATTAATAAATATTTCAGATTGGCAGAAGATCTTATCACACAACTTAAAAATGCATACAGAAATAGCTAGATAGATGCGATAGAAGAGAGACAGAGAGAGAGAGAGAGAGAGAGAGAGAGAGAGAGAGAGATGGGGGGGGGGCGTGTGAGAAACGGCAAATGATGGTTAATGCAGTGACATTATTTTTATGGTATATTATTATCATATATTGATTCTTACATTCTTATCATAAATAATGTAAGTAGTAAGTTTTGCTCCATAACCAGTATAACCTAAATCTTGCAAAAGAGCTAAATTTTCGCTAGATTTTTGGGCTTCAAACATACAGTTGCTTTGGGTGACGCCACAAGTATAATTATATTAGAAATCTTTTATCTCACTACTAGGTGAATTACTTGTTGATCTGTGTATTGATATACCATCCAACATTTACCTCATGATTGAACGCAATGCCTAATCCAAGGAATAAATACTAGAACTCACTGTTTCTTTATCAACGCATTATTTTGTCTTTGAAGTGAACTTATATATTGATTTTTGAGAAATAGTTCTTTTATTATAAAGGTAATTCACAAAATGTTCTCAACATCGAATTCCTTGAATCACGTAGATGTGTTTTCATACCCCGATATTCAAAATCGGTTTAGTTTTGCCCCTTAAACACCAGTAAAGCAATACTCTGTATGAAACAATCTCATTTTTAATTGGTGGAAATTGGTAAGCGAGAACTAAAAATACAAAATGTCTAATATCTCCGTCGCTCGTGCACGGATTTAGACAATCTATAGCTTGTTAGAAAGGTATTTTTACAAGTTTTCTATTTATGTGCAGTTTGTGGGACAATATTGTATTGTTCAAAAGTTATTTGCGAAAAACCGGCTGTGTTTTGACAAAATCGCCCATATCTCAGAAAGTAAACAACATATCGAATATCAAAAATAATAGTGTCAAATGGCAACGTTAGACCTTTCATTTGAAACTAATTTCATTAAGATCGGTTCAGCCATTGCTGAGATAATTACATGACATTTTGTACATACATACATACACACATACACACACACACATACAGACATTGTCTCAATTTGTCGAGCTGAGTCGATTGGTATATGAGACTCGGCCCTCCGGGCCTCGGAAAAAGTTGTCAAAGTTTGAGCGAATCCTATACATTTCTTTTGTAAGAAATGTAAAAACAAATTGGCCCAAGCGTTGTATAAAACCTTGTAAGCAGTGTTAACAGGAAGGAACGTGCATTTGAATATGACTATGGAATTGAATGAAACGAATATGGGAAAAGTTGAGTAATATGTTTTGTTTTATTCCCTGAAAGTTTGAAAACGATTGGTTGAATGGGTGATTTTTGACGCATCTGCTGTTTTTTTATTTCGATTATAGAGGTTTTAACCTTAAGGTCATTCGCCTCTTCGGGTTAGAAAAATCTCTTATGAAAAATTTCTAACCCTATGTGCGGGATCGGGACTCGAACCCAGGTGCGCTGCGTACAAGGCAATCGATTTACCAATACGCTACGCCCACCCCCGCACCTGCTGTTGTTATGCAATTTGATTTCGTACACTCTTCTGTATCCCACAATCGGAGCAACGTAAAGTATCCTATCAAAAGTATTTTCAACATTCACATTTCAAAGGAAAAGAACTTTGGGTTTAACACGTTTATGAAATATTTAATAGTGTTGGATTTGGTGTAATACCCCAAGCAAATGGCCACATTGGGCGAATTCTGCATCATTGCGATGCTGGCTTGAAATATTTCGAATTAATCATTATTTCATAAAAGTTTGGTTTTTTAGTGTTTCGGATTCTCCTCGTCAGTACACACTTAATTTTTTCTGCCGAATCTCAGCATTTTTTGCAACTTTTGCCGAGATTTGAACAGCCGAGAACTCGGCAAAGCCATTTTTACTGAGATCTCAGTAAAAGCTACAATTGTTTGCTGAAATTCGGGAAATATTTCGCTGAAAATCAGCAAACGAATAGGACTTTGCCGAGCTATCAGTATAAACATTTACTGATTACTCGGATGTGCAGGAAATGGCCAAGCTCAACTAAGTGTGTAACTAACACCAACTTAATGCTAGCTAGACAAGTCCAACCCAGCACCAAATTGGCTCCAGTTAGTTTTAGTGGCTAACTGGGAGAATCCGAAACACTAAAGAACCAAACTTTTATGTTAGATATTGTGTCCTTATTCACAAAAAATGTGTTTGGTCGGTTTGGTTTAACTGACGTATTGACTTTCTTTTATTTCTAGCGAAATGAGTTCTTGATGCTAGGATTGTTGTCTGGTGTATTTGTAGTCACAAGATAGCACAACTCGATCTAACGAGAAATTGGAGCTTGCCGTAATTGTGTTTCGCTATATCTCAGTAACGTAGAAGAATTTAAAAATTCTGAAAACGCCACTTTGTAGAGATTTTAATATTCAGTAACATGGCGTATCTAACTCAGTTTACCCCTAAATGGCGTTTGTCATAAGATAGCATAACAGCGACGATATGTGAACCTTCAATATTAGGGTTCGTCGCGGTGCGGATGTGGGCGGTAAATGGATAGTCCGCACCGCAACCGCAAAAAAATAATAAAACCGCACCGCTTACCGCAACCGCACTGCATTTACCGCACCGCACCGCGCGGTAATGCGGTAAATGCGGTAAAAATCTGTATTTTTGAAAAGTGTGTTGAAAAAATATTAATTTATTTGTATAACTATATATAATTTCCTATTTACACGAACATTAACTTTGACGGACTCCTCAGAATGAAAAATTTATTAAAAAATGTCAACTTTGTCAAGTTTTATTAATAAAATGCCGTACATCTTGAGATAAATACTTTCGAAACAAGGTAAACATTAGCATAGCACTGAAGTCCTATGAAATGTAGCTGTATTTCATCATTATACATACAAAAACGTTTTTCAGCTGCAATTAATAGGAAAACTTTTAATTAATATCAGATCAGGTATCCATCCCATCTCAACCGGTACAGAGTTGTTGAAGGACATTTGAAAAACTGCAAAATATGTATGATCTACAGCATACAGCAGAAATGTTTATACAAATAGGGGATTTAAGGAACAAAATACGTTAAAACACTTACTTCGTATTTTTCAAGAAATCGATGTATTCTTATTAAAATACTAAGATTGCACCCTTAAAATTGTATGAGTTGAAATTTTCTAATAGCTAGTTCGAAAGATCTACCTTTTTATGTAGTTTTTCTAATATTTTTCCATAATGCCAATGCAAAAACTTCAATTGAAGTTGGTAGAGGTCAAAAATAGTCCTGTGCAAAATTTGGTATCTGGGCTAACTTTGACACTTTTCGCAATATGAAAAGAGGCTTTGAGAAACACAAAAAAATCGAAATACCCTATACTTACTTCGAAAGCTTTAATTTCAAAAAGTTACAAAATACTCCTAACTGAAAAATATTAGTTGTTAAATTGGTAGAAAATATTCCCAGTTGGACGAACAATGGACGTATGCGAAAAAAAGTTATGTAGAAGGAGTCTTAAAAACGAACTGCAGGAAAATTCATTGCGAATTTACACAGAAACCAACAGAGATAGAAATACGATGTTGAAGAACGAATAATAAAGTTATCAGCCTAATTTGGACCCTTGCGTATTTTGGACGCTCTTCAAACATTTGTCTCCCTTACTGCTGATTCCTCCAAATTCGTTTGTTTTGATGATGATAATTTCATTCTTTGGGTTGTTTTTAAGTCTTAAGACTTTTTTAAGTTCATCTTTAAGTTCTCCAAATTAATTAAAATTTACAGTTGAGAAAACGCCATCGTACACGATTCATAATTTCACGATTGCCAAGAGGAATCGGGAGAAATGAGGCTTTTTTAAATTGAATTTCACAGTACAATTAGAGCTTCCATCCCGGGAAATTATTTCCCGGGAATCCCGGGATTTTTGGATTTCCCGGGATTCCCAATTCCCGGGAAATTGTGTTTTCCCATTCCCGGGATTCGGGAATCCCGGGAAAAAAGATTTTTAATTTATTCCAAAAGGCGTAGGTTCCGCGAAAAAAATTCTGTAGGAAATATTTTTACCGGCAAACATTTGGAGTGAGTAGTGAATGCAGATTGTAGCGTTAGTGACGCGCGGTACTTTCTTAAAAAATCGATGAGTGTATGTTACAAAACTTGGGATGGTTTTAAGTGATATCATGCTTAACGCAAACGCTTTTTAAAATAAGGAATGTTACTAGAACGTCTGCAGAAATATTTGGTCAGTTCATCGAATGCATATTTCGTCTAATTTGTAATACCGTAGGTGTAATATCTGTAAATTTTTGAATGTATGAAAAGCAATACACAACACTGTATCTGTCCAACATCATGCGCATCCACACTCTTTGAATGTCGCTTTCAAGGATGCAGAAAGGATTTTTGAAGGGATAAGATCAAACAATCCAGATACTCACCCGTAACAAGAAATCGATAGTGGGATTCGTCCATCGCTGTACAGTTCGTCCATTATCTACTTGATTTTGATTCACAATTAATTCGAAATGATGCTGATCTTACTGTGATGGAAATGGATTCCATATATCACATTTTCTCATTTAATCGGAAATGACTGCCCACTACCCTGAAGCAGCTCGATCTTTTCATTCAAGATTATTAAAGAAGGTGCTTTGCATTAAATTGATTACATTCCATCGTATCAGAACAACGAATTCCAATTTTGGACAGTAACTCCAGCAGCTGCGTTTAGTCCCAATTGTAATCGTAATTACCAAAATTTAGGTTATGCCTATAGCCAAGAAAAATCATCAAAAGGAGTTGATGTTGCGTAAACTTATTGACGAGCTATCGAATGATTGAATGATGTGTAGGCCACCAAATCGCCATTTTCTGACAACTGCCTTTAGGACAGATATACATGCAATCAAACGGATTTGAAAAATTTTCGATTTATTCTTTTGTTTTCAAGAAAATCATTCACCTTTTTATTTTTCTTCTGTATTCCCGGGATCCCGGGATTTCCCGGGAAATCTATTATTTATTTCCCGAATCCCGGGAAGCTGAAAACCGTCGGGAAATGGAAGCTCTAAGTACAATTCAATTGTTTTTCAATGATTGGATTGTGCATTTTATATATTTGAAAAGGTTCGCTTGTAATTTTTTCAAAATGTTCAAAATATGTCGTAAATATAATGGTGCCAAATTAATAATGTAAGTAACGATGGGTTGAATATAGATTATATTCGGATTTCTTTTCAAATCATTGTAAAGTCCATGGAAATTAGAGCAATTAAATGTTTATTATGTTTCCCTATTGTAAGGTAATAATTTGCGTCGTTCTTAAATGCTAAAAGTCAAAGTTTTAATTCACTTTTTGAAGCAGACTTTATCAATTATTTTTTTAAGTGCGGTTGCGGTAATACCGCGCGGTAAAAGCTCATTTCCCGCACCGCATCCGCGAGAAAAAGTGTCTCACCGCACCGCAGTTTTTGTGGTGCGGGTGCGGTAAATACCGCGCGGTTGCGGTAATTACCGCAACCGCGACGAACCCTATTCAATATTGCATCTTAGGATGTATAGTAAAATATACTACCTAAACAATTTATCAGCTTAGCTCAAAAGTAAACTTTTGACAATATTGATCTATATATTGATGGTACAAGGGTGTCTTGAAAATGGCGAGTCTCCTGAATTCAAATGAAATTGACGTATTTAAGTAATCTTGTCAATATATTTATTGACAATATCCTTGTCTCGTGTAGGGTCTGCCAAAGACGGCTCCGAGAATTAAAAAAGTGTATCATTCTCCCAGGTTCGACAGTACCGTGAATGGTCTGCTGCGTCATATTCATTAAAAATGTGAAGAGTCTAAATTAAAACATGTTATCACTGTTGCGAATCCAGAGTTCGACTATGAATGTTCCCCCTATATATGTATGCATAATTCGAATTCGAAAGTTACATGACTAAGGAACTGAACCATCGTCACCATGAACGATTCTGAGTGAAAGAAAAGTTTATTAATATATTAAATTGAAAAGTTGCGTTTCTGAATGAATGCAGAGCAACGCGGGAAATTATGTCAGCGGGGCAAGGCATGGGTAAGCAGAAGGCGAATTTTCTAAACTTGGAAGCTCGTTTAACTTAGCGTAAAATTCATCACACTGCATAAAACATAAGGAACGTGATTTTCAAAAGACTCGCCTCCATGAAAAGCTTTTCATCTTGAACAGCTGCGAGCACGGGTTTGGCATCGAGTCGGGTCGGGTATGTGAGTGTGTGTGGGCGGATGTACGTGTAACAGATGATGGAAAATGTATAATAACGAGACTCCAGGTTCACGTTCGCCGGGGGCCACCACCCAAAAATCACTTGACAAGCTCAGACAGTCACCGTCCTCTGACGACTGGCGACGAGCTTCGGTGCTTAACACTTTCTCTTTTCCACTTTTCTCCACGAATTCTGATATGTTATTAGCTCCTGCTAGTGGTGCTTAGTGATGGGGAGCATAGTTTTTTGTGGGGTCTCCTCATGTTGAATATCAATAACAAATTATTGGTACAACTCATCCATTGGAGTGGGTTCATTCACTGCCAAACTTCAAGTTGAAAAATTTGTGCTTAAATTAAATGCTGTTTCGGTCGTTATTTTCATCGTTACTGGGACAAGTAGTAAATTGCTCACCAACCCTACTAGAAACAAATTAAATTCCTATCTAATCTCACTGTCGAGAGCATTTTATCGGTTTTTTACCTAATGTGAATTAGTAAAGTTTTCTAAATCTTTCTTTTAAAATCTCTATGACCATCATAATCTAAGATAGTTAGGTATGAAATGTTGGTTTTCATAGAATAATAGAATTATTCTGAAATTTTTATGTGTATAGTGATATATTGCCATCGATGTCAAGCTAATGGCCACATGAAATTTGCATTCCTCTTCTGGCAACAAAGTTTACTGTTTCAACACAAAGAACCCTCGAAGCGAAATGGTAGTACCAAAACCACAATTTAACGTCAATTGCCAATTTATTTTTTACGATGCAATAAACACATTACACGCCCTTCATTCATCCGTCTAAACTTTATCAATAATTTCAGAATGTTGGATGAGGAACGTATATAACTACCCCATCCCGGGGGAAAACACTGAATCCTAGTAGAAATCTAGCAATCCCCCCGAGACAAGAAACATAGCCAACCAGTTACTCCACTGTCTTCCCGCTTGCCAAGAACTACATGCCATCAGTCTTTTTCTCCACTGTGTTTAGCAGCGTGAACCCTACCGCCAACGTAGACAACCGCCCAGTAGGATCGAGACAATTTCACTCCGGACGTCATCGCATTTCATCTCGAAGGATTTAGAGTTGTTTATTTTTTGGTTGTTTTGCGTCAATCCCATGTTGCGATAAAAATTTCCATTGCTTTCTAAGGGGTTGAATGGACAAAGAGCTTCACTGCTTATCCATCGTGTTTCAACGCAGTAAGTTAGAAATATGTACAAGTAGGTACCAGTTTTAATACCAGCACTCGTTTCGACTGCGCGACATTTGATGATCATCGCAATAACGACGACGTCGTCATGACCAATGTCACCTATTTCGTTTTATTATTTGCTTGCATCTCGCTGTCCTCGGAGCTATTTGTAGGATCTTATATCGTCGCTGTTGTGCTATCTTATGACAAACGCCATTTTGGGGTAAACTGAGTTAGATATGCAACATAACTAATCTGAAAATTCTCTACAAAATGGCGTTTTCAGAATTTTGAAATTTTGCTTGGTTACTGAGTTATAGCGAAAAAAGTGATGAGAAATTGTCAGTTTTTTGCTTTAAATCACTGTATCTTGGGATTCGCTTAAGTAATGTAGAAGTTTTAGATGTTTTTATATGTAAAAATGTCTGAGGAACACAATGGCATAATAATTTTTAAAATAAAAATACATGTATTTCGAGAAATATGCAGTTTTACTTTTAAATTGGCAATATTTCATGTTTGGCAACACTGTAGTTAAAATTACTATTTTTTCTAGATTGCTTGCTCAATTTCCTTCAAAATGCATCTCATCGATTGTTTCTAGGCCAAATAAAGCCGAAGATATTAATAAAAGTTAATAATTGATGCTTTTTTTCTATGGAAAATTGTCCATGCACAATTATGACACTCCATACAAATTTTGCCATCAATACACACCTACGACACGTGTGAGTGCGACTTTTGTTTACATTTATAGTGAAAACTCGCAACATAGTCAACCGAACTTCATGATATTTGAGAGTTTAATACAGAATAGATTGAAGCATTAATTGTCTTCTTTGAATTGTTTTTACCATTTATAAGTTTCAAGATATTTAATCTCAAACTTTAAATATCGTTTTTCTCGAAATGTGCTAAACGGCGCTTGTCATAAGATAACACAACAGCGACGATATATTACTTTAAAATTCCTATGTCCCACGGGACGGTTTACGGAGGATAACACATATGTATGTTATCAGCGAACAGCGTTATTTGCTTGACGACTTACCATAAGACCGTGCGCCATCGTATAGCAACGGGCATGATAACATTTTTTTATGATAAGTGAAACATAAATGGGACATGAAACCCATCTTATCTAGCTGTTGAAAACATGTTGAATAGAGTGAATGCCAGTTGAGTCATTCAAATCATTTGCGCCTTAGTATTAGGAATGAAAATCGTTTTAGATTGCTGGTTTTTATAGCAACAGACTGGTTGAAGTAGTTTGCAATAATTTTTAATTTTATTACAATAATTTAGAAAAAAAACTATCCGCCGGCATATCAACTATGTACTGGTAATGTAAACCACATTTCATGTGCAAGTGTATCTACGCAATCGCAATAGATGAAATGAATGAGTTTATTTCTCTACGTAGCGATTAGAGCAACACTGAGTGGGTGATGATTCCGTGCGATGGCGATTTACCCTTTGGGTGGTTAAATGGAGATCGAATCGACTCCCAAGACTCAGGCTGACCCTGTTGGAAACCCCAGAATTAAACTGCACTCAGAGCTCCCACCCGGCCTGTTGTAGTCTTTTTCGGCCCTAAACTAAGTTGATGAATTTAGTACAAAAGCTGGACAGTACGCTTCTAGGCTGTAACCGAAATTTCAAAGGTTCAGCAATACAAGATCAGGGTAGTGTCAAACAGTTCAAATCAGGCAAATTATGTCTACATACCAGTTCACAAAGTAAAAATAGATGGCGCAGTCAACGATGAGAGTTGGACATGCGAACAAGAGAAGAGATGGAATTCAATATTAACTGCGGGGAGCGCTACGAAATATGGGCTTATCTTCGCTGGGTCCGTTTTACCGAGTTACATCCTCTTGCACAAAATTCGTCTAACTGTTCGTTTGGTTGTACCGCGAGTCATGAACTGCCTTAAAGTAACAAAAAAAGCTCGATTTTTTGTTACTTTATCTGAAAGTACAACTCCTGGAGAATATTTCTCCAAATTTTTCGTAGGGATCTGTGAAATAGATCTAAAGTTACTGCGCTTGGATGCGCGCTTCGCCTACCAAGAGCAATGGTTACTTGAAATTTCAAACTCGATTATCTCGAAATTTTCTTTTCCCAAAAATGGTTTTTCCGTGATCACGATTGTCAAAAACCACTCAACTGATTTTCTTCAATTTTTTTTCAATTGATCGTACTTAATTTTTCTCGTACCTTAACGATGCCTTTTTGCCTTTCTCCTATAGAAAGGCTATGCAATCACTCTGAAAACCGACTGATTAACCGAGGCTCGCAGGGCTGAGTCTCTTATACCATTCGACTCAGTTCGTCGAGTTAGGCAAATGTCTGTGCGTGTGTATGTATGTATGTGACCAAAAATAAGCACATCGGTTACTCAGGAATGGCTGAACAGATTTTGTCAAACTTAGTCTCAAATGAAAGGTACAACGGTCCCATAGGCTGCTATTCAATTTCATTTAATTCCGAATTTCTGTTCCGGAGTTATAGGTTAAAGAGTGGGGTCACGCATGAAATTCCCATATAAATCGGAATCAGAATGGTATCTAAAAGATGCAAAACTTAATGTGTTCGAAAATATTTGGATTTATTGTTTCAGCTCACTGATGCCCAATCACATTCACGTTGATTACATTGGACAACTTCGGCGGAACCGGAAGCTTCGGGAATGTGGTTATGCTCCTGAGTTGAATTCACATCTGCTTCTCAGAAATGTCTGACTCGATTTTCGCAAAATCAGTCTCAAATAAAAGCTAGAATATTGCAATTGAATGCTGTTAAATTTCCTTTGAATCGGAGATCTGGTTCCTGTGTTACGGGTTGAAGTATGTGGCCACATGCGAAATTTCCATGTAAACCGGTAATCAATATATATATAAATGATGCAAAAATAATTAAAATGAGTTACAAATTGCTTGAAATTGTTGACCGACACTCTTATACCACTCAACTCACTTCGTTGAGTTCGGAAAACGTGTGTACTCGTATGTGTGTATGTCTGTGTGTGTGTGACCAATAATTGCGCATCGGTTACTCGGAGATGACCGAACCGATTTCCTCAAAACAAGTCTCAAATAGAAGGTATAATATGCAGTTTGGTGTAGTATCGCTCCCCACTTACCCTAACACCTTTCATCGACCCCCCCCCCCCCCTTGGTCACCCTCGCATCCGCATTAGAGCATTGCAAAAAACAGTCATTTTTGCAATCTCAAAGGCCTCTTATTGTGACAAATAGCAAAGTAAACTTAGATGCCAAATTTCATATCATTTGGACAATTTTAGACTTCCGCTCACATTGCTTGAAGTTTTTGACATTGGTCCTACATTTTTACGTTCACCCTAATTTCTCTGAACAACTTTTTTTTTCTATTCAAACAAACTGCACCAATTTTTTAGCGTTTGTTTTCAAGTTTAATCATGATGTTTCTCGAAATTTAGAAGCCCTGGTGCGTTTTGTTCGTTCGTTATGGTAGTTTGAATGAAAAAAGAGATGTCCCATATTTATAAGCTCACTTTACTTTGTTGCCTTTGTCATATGGAAGGGTTATGCAATCAATCTGAACATCGTCAACCTAATCCCGGTCTATCCCCCCATCACACACCATCCTTCCCTAAATCCACCTTCCCTCATCGCTTATTTGCGATTCTTGTGATTTCTCATCACGTTATTGTGCTATCTTATTCATGAGTTTATTATCGCATTTTTCTGTCAGACTAGCGGGATTAAAATTCATGATTTCAGGATCTTAGTCGCGATTTTTGTAATTTCTTTTCACGTTATCGTGATTCATGTTCAAAATTCCTGGATCTTAGTCATGATTTTCGTACTTTCTGTTCATGTTATCGTAATGTTTTATTTTAAAACTTACTTCCAAATTTGACACGAAGAGTAATATGACTAATGTTCATGATATCAGCAGATATACCATGGTATTCGTAAACTCTCTTCGCCTAATTGTGATTTGTTACTTTTTGGTTGCTATCGATTTTTTTTTATTCGGAATAACGTGACAATATGCATTCGATCATACAAATATGACTGATTCGCGATATCTTGTTCTGTGAATTATATCACGCACACTATTTGAGATTCTCATCGCATTTTACGTTTTCTATCTAGATATCACCATTAACCTTATCAAACGAATAACGATGTTCGAGGTCCTAATAGTTTTTGTTATATCTAATGCTCGTGTCTATTACTATGGCCGCTAGCAACTGGACATTTCATTAAACAGTGCATGGAATAAAAATGATTCCATGAATAGTTCTCCAAATTTTGTGAAAGAGTTCACGGAGAAATTTCATTATCATGTTGCATGATAATTGTAAATGATTAGCGATATCTTCTGAATATCAACAGCACGCAAAATAGGCATCATGAACCAGTTCACGAATACATGAATAATATTTAATGATTTCGTGAACTATTTCACAAAAATGAAGGTGAGTTGTGACTTATATTAGATATCATGAACCAGTTCACGAATACATGAATTATATTTCATGATTTCGTGAACTATTTCACGAGCATGGATATTGGATCGTGACATATATTAGGAATTATGAACCAGTTTACGAATACATGAAAAATATTTGATGATTTTGTTAACTAATTCACGAGCACAGATATTGGATCGTACCTAATATATTAGAGATCATGAATTAGTTTACGAGAATTAAATTGATTCATGAATACAATTTTAAATTTCACAAAATAGTTCACGATAACATATCCAGAATATTATAATTTTGTGAACTAATGCTCCTATATCTATGAAAATCATCATTAGTCAACCTTTGGTTTTATGAATAATGTTCATAAATTTGTGAACTAGTTCGTCTACTGAAAATCGTATTAGAAACCGTGACTGAATTTCACAAAGTTCCACTAAAATAAGCGTTATGCGGGCGTTACTGAAGGGAAATTGAACATAATTATAAAACACATGATTTTTGTTCATGGACCTGTTTACTGCCTGTAAACGCATAAGAGTCCCATATTGAAATACAGCAAGCCGAGAAAAATGCTGTTCAAGATTTGCATTTTCATTGAGCCTTATGGATGGGAGAACCATGTTTTGGTATTTTTTTTTCGATATTTTCAAAACAAAACTGGTAATCTTATTTGTGCATTGTGATTCAGTGGTGATACAGAATATAATCCAACAGATAACTCATTTCCGACAAAAATCCATATGGGACTCTTATGCTTTTATGGGCAGTTTCCATAACGTAAAAACGTGATTGTTCCAGGATTCATGGCACTTTATTCACTATTTTGGGAACAATTTTTTCCCGTGTAGTTTGGATTAATGAGAAAGGCACAATTTCACCGCTAGGTGGATTAAAACAGGTCTTTTTTACAATAAATTCGGCTATGTCTGAACTGAAAGTCCTACAGATCTAAACTTTTTTTTGCAAGTATCTCAAACATTGAACTAAATAATAGATATTTTGCAGAATTTGTAGGTTTTTTTGAAAAATATATCAAAATATACAAAAAATTAGAGTTTATTATTATGTTGATCTGAAAAAGATTCTGATAGACAGGCATAACCTCTCAACTAGCATAAAAATAAATTATGTGGTTTTTGAGGTCGCTGATTACGATTCTGATAACGGAATTCGAAAATTCACATGGCAGCCTATTTTTACGAAATTTACGAGTTTTGTTGCAATCAGCATAAAACTCGATTTACGACAGTTTTTGGAGTCGCTGATTATGATTCTGATGTCAGAATTCGAAAATTTAAAATGGCGCCTATAAAATGACAACCATATATCCAAGCACAGTCGCCATATTGGATTCGCCATTTTGAATTTTACATTTTCGACATCAGAATCAGTGATCCCGGAAACCCCCTTGTAAAACGTTTTAGGCCACTATAAAAACAAACATAAAATTTAGCCAAGCACAGTCGCCATATTGGATCCGCCATTTTGAATTTTACATTTTAGATGTCAGAATCAAAATCAACTGCTCCGAAAACCTCCTTGTAAGACGTTTTAGGCCAATATAAAAAACATGAAATTTAGCCAAAAACAGTCGCCATATTGAATCCGCCATTTTGAATTTTACATTTTCGACGTCAGAATCAAAATCAGCGACCCCGAAAACCTATATGAAGCTAAAAATAACAGCATTAACAATGAAAAAAATTGCGTCGCTAAGGATTAATCGGACGGTAATACTACGTTCACATTACGAGTTGAAACGTGTTTTAACGCTATCTTGATGACATTTTTCTTATTGCTAATTAAAGGGCGAACACAAAATTATTGCGACACATTCAACAGGGCATAACTTTTTTACCATTGGGTAAAAATCAACCAAATTTTGCACACTTTCTCATTGATGTGTATTGTTTACATGCTGTCAAACTCGAAGTCGTGTTTTTCGATTCAAAGAAAATGGAGGTGAACCAACGCGAGTCGAGAGAACAAATTCTTTCCAAACACCTGGAATTTCCTGACCTGTCGCACCGGCAGTTGGGAAAAATGTTGAACATTCACCATTCAACCGTCTCCAGAATGTTGAAGCGGTTCCAGGAACGGTTGACGTTGGACCACGGCAAAGGAGCTGAAAAAAACCAGGACCGGAGAACAAAAAGACGGAGGGAAAGGTGAAGCGGATGATTAAAGCAAATCTCAACGTCTCAAGCCGTGATTTGGCTAAAAAGATCGGCATGTCGCAGAGTTACGTCCAGAATGCAAAGAAGAGAGCTGGACTACATACATACAAGGTACAGAACTTCCCAAACTGCGATGAGCGGCAACAATCGACGGCTAAAACTCGGGCACGGAAGCTCTACGAGAAGATGCTGACAAAATATGGCTGCTGTGTGATGGACGACGAAACGTATATAAAAGCCGATTTTAAGCAAATTCCGGGGTTCGAGTTTTTCACCGGCAAGAGCAAGTTCTATGTCGAACGACAAATTTATGAAGAAGAAAATGTCGAAGTTCGCCTCCAAATATCTCATTTGGCAGGCCATCTGCTCTTGCGGACTGAGGAGTGAGCCTTTCGTGACAAAGGGCACAGTAAATGGCGAGATCTACAAATCTGAGTGCCTCGAGAAGCGCCTTTTGCCGTTCTTGCAGCAGCATGACGAAGCTCCGCTATTTTGGCCAGATTTGGCATCATGCCACTATTCTAAAAGTGTCCTGATGCAGTGGTATGAGGCCAATTCTGTCCATTTTGTTCCAAAGGACATAAATCCGCCAAACTGTCCGGAGCTGCGCCCGGTGGAGCAGTACTGGGCAATGATGAAGCGGGAACTTCGGAAGAGCAAGAAGACAGTCAAAGACGAGAAGGACATGTTAAGAAAATGGAAAAAAACTGAAAAACTGGTACCGGATGACACTGTAAAGACTTTGATGGAGGGCATCAAGCGAAAATGCGTTCAATTTTCACTCAAGGCTCCATCGATTAATTTTTCTTTTGATTTTTGAAGTAAATATATGTATAAAACTACCCTAAAATTTTGGTTTGATTTTAAACATTATAAGAAAATTGGCATAACATTTTCGGTGTCGTAATAATTTCTTGTTCGCCCTTTCTTATAACGTGTTTTAACTCTGTAGTGTGAACATGGCATAAGACAGATATAAATGGACCGAATCGGAAACTGCTTACATTTGTACTCCTGGCACAAATTCATTTCAGAAACAGTTACTCGTTTTCATAACATGCAACCTAAATTATTCATGTTCATTACTCAACATTGCGTTTTTGAAAATCGCAAAAAATAAATAGTATTGGTTCACTAAAATTGATGAAAACCATTTTCGAATAACTGACTAGACCTAAGGATTAACGTCTATGGAATTCATGTTACATGAGCAAAATTGTAGCTAGCTGGCCCTGGGCTATCATTGTATGCAACACGTTTTTACACTTTAGCAAATGTTCAAGTATGAATGATCATATATTTCAGCAGGGTGTCATAATATATGATAATACTGTTAAATCATAGATTGTCAATTAATAACATCCAATTTTCGGTTTTAGTCTACGCTTTCGCGAGGAATTTAATGCTGCAACTAGTCGCAGCATTTTAGCCGCTCGTTCTGATTGCCAATTGCCATACCCATGGAAGTGTACACATTAAGCCATAAAACAGCAAATACAGCAATAGGGACTCAGGAGTAAGACTAAAAGGTTGTAACTGATTGCTTCTTTAAGTTGGTAGGTTAGGATTAACGTTTCGATTTCAATGCTTTAGTGTGTGGCAGTCAAGTCAACTTGTTCGCACATATCTTAATGTTAGATGTGAGAACGTGGCCTTAGAGAGAACCGATTCATTTCGATTATTGAACACGTAGTGACGCATCGTCTCTTGTTCTTTTTTTGTTAGATATCAAATAAAAAATGATGATCTGAAATGAGGAAGGTCTCGGGGCACCAGCGAACCGGATGCCCTGCTTCACCAGAATCGTCTGATAGTGCCGCTAGTATACCATCACCATGTGCCATGAACAACGATACCGTCGGGCTCGGGTAGGGTCCAGGTTTTGGGTCCAAAAAGCCGAACCCGACCATTTCCAATACTTACAGGTATGATGGCGAAAGAACGTGAAGCTTCCATTCTCATATTCATGGCTTTACTTTCCAAGCCCAGCTCTTCATATGTAAATTTATTATTACTCCTACAGCCAAAACGAATCTTTGGGAGCGGTAATGCATTTGTTTTATTTGCTCTCGAACTTTGAGCAAAAAGATCCCAAATGATGCTCCCGATGATTAGTTTTAGGGTGAAGGGATACAAAAAAGATATATGAAAAGAAACTGAAGTTTTTTTTTTGTAAAATAGTAAGATTACTATATTTGAAAAATATTTATAATGTGCAATCAATCCACTCCCGCCAGATAATCAAAAAACGTTTAATTCATCAAATTCGCCCGCAAATCATTTACAGAAACGTGATTGCATTTTGCTTAGCTAGCTCAGCATTAAATTTAGCTTCCATCCATCAGCATCGAATGCAAATCAGGTAATTTTCGAAATAGAAAAGAAAACAACAATCGCACATCAACCGTAACGAGACCCTTGTCTCCCACTCTCACCACCTAACACACTTATCCTGGTTAACGACTCTTACCGTCACGTGTAGCTTCGAGAGGGAGCTCAAATTCCTCAACCTCAACTCCCCCTTCAGCCAAAAAAAAGGCAAACGCCAAGAGCACTCAATGCTTATCTCAAATGCGTGATTTGCACAAAGAAAACGTAACATCAGATAAGTGAAATTAAGCTGGTCTTCTTTTCCTGTATTCCCTTCCACCCCGCCATTGGAAATCACTCTCGATCCGAATCGACGGCGGCGATGACTGCAAACGGTGTCAATTTGAATTCCTCCTTATTCTTCTCTTACATCCGAATCGGTAAGGACGTGTTCCAGACCCGCGCACAAGCAGTGCCACTTCCAATCAATCCAGCATTCAAAATCTTTTCAGATTCAGTTGCGTTGTCACGTCAGTTCACGGAAACTGGAATTAAACGAGTTCGGATTCGGGTTAGGATAGGGTTTTGATTGAGCAGTCGTCGATATTAAGCAAAGAGAGCACAGATATGCGTTTCACTGGTGCGTGGAGTCACACCGTCGTCGCTGCTCATGTCACGATAGGCGGAGGGTGTGATAATCTTATTTCTGTAGGACTGTCAGTCGTTGATTCGGTTGCTTGGTTGTCGAAATACAAAGCTCACTTAGGTTGATAAACACGTTGAATTCGATTTGGTTCAGCTTGTTTTTAAGAAGAGTGGGGATGATTGATTCAATTTAAGATTTTTAGAAATCTAAATCTTGTAGCTACAGTCCCTGGCCATGTTATTATACTTTTACTAAGAAAAGGATCCATCATTTTATATTCGACGTTTAATTGCTTTTGTGTTGTTATTTAGAATTTAGTTGATTTAACTAAATATGTAAAGTAAAAAACGTGTTTTATAGTTAAAATGACTTTTTCAGCTTAAGCATAATAATTTGGCAAGAGACTATAGATGCAAAAGTGTGTGATATCGATGTTTCTAAATATAAAAATAATAACATCTTGTTTGATAAGCAATTTGTAGCTGCGAAGCTTTGAATATTAAGCGTGTAAGACTTTTCTACCCAAATTTGACTATTAGTCACTATTGAAATTCAACAGAATAGTGATGCAAAGATTTAGGCGTGGCTATGCTTCCTGAGGAGGAAGCAGGAGACCCCGGTTAATATTTTGGGGTCAAGCAGTACTGGAGGATTGTGAAGCACATCTTGGAGAAGAAAACTGAAACAGCGAATAATTGAATTAAAGCGGAAGTGGATTGTAGTTACCAAATAAGTGGGGTGCGAGTTCGAGCAAAGAATGATGGACTCTGTACGCGAAATATGCTAAAATGAATTTTAAACAATGGTCGTTACATAAATTACATATTATATTGAAAATGTTATAAGTTTAAGAAATTTAAATACAATAGTATTCTAATGTTTTGACTATTCATGTTCTGCATTCATAACTGATTGAAAATCAAACGAAAATGCAAAGAAATGCAAGTGGAATGTTGGAACCCATCAAGATTATCCCAGTTAATAATATTTACCAACCACCAACACTCGAGCAGAACAAACTCTTGTAGTGACAATTATTGAACTGATTGGATTGTGCCACTTTCTTCCTTATTCCGTTTGAAACGTTTCACCTTTATCCATTCGCCATCATCATCGGACAACGGGCTTTCGCGAAATGACGGGAACTCACTGGCCAAGCGCAGGTTTTTGCCCCCCTCACGTGTATTATATAGTTTAATACATGTTCACCACCCGCGGCAGGGTTCGGGTAAAACTTTAACAGCTGCAGCAGCCATCAAATTGAACAACTTTGCCATAGCTGTTGATACTGCGCTGCTGCTGCTGCTGGTGGTGGTGGTGGCAACTTCAAGTCACAATAACCGATCTGCCCTCACTGCCCGCAGGAACGGTGGGAACTATGGGATCAAATCAAATTTCACCCATACCAGTCGGATCGTACGGGAATGGGGGTGGGCTGTGAACGAACGGTTTCTCGTCAGCTCCTTCAATTCGTCCGCTTCGCTTGGCAGAATTCCCTTCACCACTACTGGCAATGTTTTTGTGAGCACAAATTTAAACAAGTTACAAAACTTTTTCAATTCACTCTTCCATTCAGTGTGTAGCTTACTCTACTATGCCGGCTATCAGCGGCCGCGCGGGTTTGGCGAGAGAAAAAAAAGTCTCCATTGGAGCAGACCCTAGTTTTCGCACGGCGGAAGAACGTAGCGAACGAAAAAAAAAATTGCAATACACCAAACAATATTCATTCAATTCAAGTTTTAATCCGTCACTGCGATAATGCAGCAAACTGTGCAGCTGCAGAGATGGTCTCTCAGTTCGTGCGGATACGATGAGCGAAATTGAGCTTTCTATTCTGCGAAGAACAAACTTTCTGCAGTTGCGAGTTACGGCGGAAACTTTGAAGAGTGCGATTTTAGTTAATCTGCTTAGCACTGTACAAATTGAGATGATGCTTTGAGGGGTTGATATCAGTTGAAGAGTTTGAGGTGATTTACGGTTTGAAGTTTGTCTCGTATCAATAGAATATAACAAATATCTCGCAGTTGTATTATAACTGATTTTACATAGATTAGAAACTATTCTAATTGTTTCATGTCGTCTACGGATTTCATCCAAGATGGCGCCGGTGGTTGAGTGGTAAGCGTGACCGCCACTCATTCCAATTTGCCTGGGTTCAATTCCAGCCGACGTCGTAGAGATGTTTCTGAGGTGAAAAAATCTGTGGTCACGTCTTCCTTCGGAAGGGAAGTAAAGCCATTGATCCCCGGTCTATGAGTTTGGTGGATCGATATCTAGTCCAGTTTGGTGGATCGATATCTAGTCCAGATAGTGAAGTCACCTCTCTGGTGTCGGTAAAGAAAAAGTGATCCAACTTCTATACTCTTACTAACAAAAATATCCTCCTCCTGTGATACTTGTGGAGTGCGCAGTTAGTATATACGACCTCTAGCAAAAGCAAGTATCGGACCAACCGTTCCTTCCCTTTCCTTCCGCGATCTACGTTCGGGCCTGGCCGGCGCCGGTATTGATCAATACTTTAGGATTACCAGGAGTTGCACATTGAAAGATGTTTCGCTACTCCCAAGCATAATTATCTACTTATTCTCTGTGCAACTTCAGCTAGTCCAGATCGATATCGGAGTAGCAGCCAGGGGTGGTCGCACAAGCTCAAGCTCAAGCTGTTGGATTTCATCCAATCCAAACCATTTTATACCCCGAATTAATTAGTAGTTTACTTGAACTAAAGGTTGATTTGAAACTATGAACAAAATGTACAGATTTAATTTTTTTCTGCAATCCCAAAAACGTTAGCAATATACCGGAACCATATTATAGTTTATTTATTTATTCGATCTTCGGCAGATACCGTACAGATTAAGTGTTAATGTGTTAAATGTTTATAATCGCTAACTTATGACTAGATTTAGTAATATGATAGTCAAAGATTTCGGAAGTTTCATTAAATTTGCGGCAACATCTATCTACCGGATTATTCTGGCCGTAGGCTGTACGGTGCCTAGGAATCCATAAAAGCGGTCGGTTTCTTATAACACGAGGAGGAACAAATAAATTAATCCTTAAAAAGAATATCGGGACAGTCAATATTGCTCGACAACATATCAAAAATGAACATTCTTTGCAAGAAGGTACGACGTGACTCCAGCGTTGGCAAATCTAGTAGCATACATCTATTATTATACGGTGGTAAACGGATAGGGTCGTTCCAAGGCAGTTTTCTTAAAGCAAACCGTACAAAGCTTCTTTGAACACGCTCTAATCGATTGCTTTGCACGGCGTTGTACGGCGCCCACACTTGTACAGCGTACTCCAAAATGCTACGGACCAGTACGCAGTATATAGATTTCAGAGTGTAGAAATCCTCGAAGTCAGCTGTGTTTCGTTTCAAAAAACCCAATGTTGCAAAAGCTTTAGCCGTTGTCGCCGTGATGTGGTCGGCGAAGCGAAATTTTCTGTCAAATAACACTCCCAGGTCACGGATAGATTCCACGCACTCGATGCCACACGCTTGAAGGGTATATTCGCAGCGCCTTAGAGTTGTCGAGCGCCCGAAGCTTATCACCTTACATTTATCGACATTGATCTGCATTCCATTCAGCGAGCACCACTCTTCAATATTGACTATATCCTCTTGGAGCACAGCTGAATCGAGTCCCGAAGCAATGGAGCGAAAGATTTTCAGATCATCAGCGTAGAGTAGTTTTCCAGACTTGATGCGGGTGCAGAAATCGTTGATGAATAATATAAAGATAAGTGGCCCTAAGTGACTTCCTTGAGGGACACCGGTTGGCGTTTCAAATACGCTTGAGCATGTGGTGCCGATTCTAACAAAAGCGGATCGTTCAGAAAGGTAAGATTGTAACCACCTGGTTACCCACGGAGGAAATCCTAATCGCTGTAGTTTCATAACCGCAATGTTGTGCGGCACCTTGTCGAATGCTTTAGCGAAATCAAAATATATTGCATCAACTTGCTGGCGCTTCTCGACGGCTGGAACTAGAAAACTTGTGTACGTCATCAAGTTCGAAGTTGTCGAGCGTTTCTTTACAAAGCCGTGCTGACGTTCATCAATTATGTGTGAAGATGCAGCGTACATTGCATTGTAAACAAAGTTTTCCCGAATTTTGGCCAAACAATTCAGAAGCGAGATCCCTCTATAGTTTTCAATATTATGTGTGTTTCTTGCCTTATGGATAGGAACTATAGCAGCTTCTTTCCACACACTTGGAAAAAACATTTTCCGTGATCGAGCGCTTGAAAATAATGCTTACTGGTACAGAAAGCGCTCGGGCACAATGTTTTATGAACAAAGGGGGCAAACAATCCGGACCTGGCCCTTTCAACGGGTCAACGCTGGATAAAGCTATCAAAACATCGGTAACGTTTACGTTAGGGCAGGGGAGGCTGATATTATAGGTTGGCAATGTTTCAAGGTAGTCTTGCGATGGGTAGACAGGAGGGCTGTTAAATACATCTCGAAAGTGATCTGCAAAAAGATCCACCGATTCGGCTGTGGACTGTGAACATTTGTCTCGAAGATAAACATTTTCTGGAATACCCCGGAGCGTCTTCTGCTATTTATAAACTTCCAGAATGTCGAGGGATTCTTCCGCAGGTTGCATTGAACTTGGTTGAGATACTCACCGAATGCACTGTTTCGGGCTGTTTCATATTGCAGCTCAATTTGTCGAAGAATAACTTTGTTGTCGTCGATCCTGTGATGTAAGAATCGCTTACGTTGCTTCCGTAGTACGTTGCGCAGCCGGCCAAGCTCAGCGTTCCACCACGGGTACTTATAATCTACTTTTTTAGTGGTACGCATTTTAGGAACATTGCAACGAAGAATTCCATATATGGCCTCGTAGAACGCCGAAACTGCCTGATTCAAATCATTTCCATCCAGCATATCGTTCCAGTTGACTGCGCCAATGGCCGATGAGACTTCATCGAGGTTGCATCGAGAAAAATCGAAGTTGAGGTCGTCATTAGTTATATCAGAATCGTCGCCGTCGTTAGATCTTAAGACGTCAAATCTTAAGACGAAGGACTTATGGTGAGGGTCTACCTGAAGTGTAGATGTCGGAGGCTCCATCAGTTCGAACACGTTCGTGTCGTTGACGAAGGCTAGATCGAGTGTCCGTCCGTTCACATTGCTAAGAGAGCAGATTTGATATAAACCATCAGAGACCAAAGTTTCTGTGATGGCCGTCTCTTGCTCCGATGTCGCATTTTCTGGAATGTAGCACTTAAGATCGTCATCGAAAGACCACCGGAGATGAGGAAGGTTATAATCACCAACAACTTATACATTGTCTCGCCTGCTGGCTTTATCAAGAATGCTCTGAACCGCGGAGGAGTGCACGTTATACAAGTCAGGATCACTATTCGGCCTCAGATAAATGCAGCAAATAAATAACGACCGACCTGGCAGGGAAACGCGTACGACAACCTGTTCCAAACATTCACATCCAGGCATTTTTAGTTCAGTCGCAGCAAGATTTTTCTTTATCGCAATAAGAACACCACCTCCGCGGCGTAAATTGCGGGTAGAAGAATTACGATCGCAACGATAAATAGCGTAGTTCGTCGTAAGCTCGGAATTTAATATATCATCGCGTAGCCAGGTTTCAGTGAGAACAATAATGTCGTAGTCGCAGGAAGTAAGGGCAAGCAAGAAGGTCTGAGTTTTCGTTCTCATTCCACGGACGTTCTGGTAGTATACGGACAGGAAATCTTCAGAGGTCAAGTGTGTGATATGAATGGATCGATGAGAATCGAAGCTTACTTGGATGTTAGCGGCGTCTCCACAGTGATCAGGGGTGGAATTGGGGTGTGCGGAGGTCTCCAAAAATTCTGACCGGCTCGTCCTGTATCCTCAAATTCGCGAAACCGAATACCTAATGGCCATGTATCCACTGACATAGCTTTTGCCTTAAGACTAACTGGCATGCTCACCTTAAAGGATACAAAGCTCAGCGTGCGCACTTCTCTGCCTCTAGGGACCAGCTTGTCTGCCTTTACTTCCTCAGAATCCAGTCTCGTACGCACCAGTTGCAGTACGGTGTCGTCAGGTACCTGCAGGTCAATGCCGGAAAGATATAACCAGAACTTTGGTTCGTCGCTCGCGATAGCTCCCGGGGCAACTATATTTGGGCCAGAGTTACAATTTGCTGTTCCACACAGAAGTTTCGCCGGGCGGTGGGACGTGATATCCTCGTCGTTGTCGGTGTCGCGCAGTCTTTTAGCTCTGGATCGCGGAGCTGATTGACACACACGAGGTGTCAAAACGGGAGTTGCTGGGACGGAGTCAATCAGCGCCTTGAAATTGGTGCGAATTTCAGTCCGAATATCTGCGAGAATTGCATCTTTGATTTCGGTTTTGAGCGAGTCTATTATGTGTTCATTCGCTGCATTCACAGATACTAAAGCATTCGAAAAACGATCTTTACTCAGGATATTTTTGCAGGCATAACACATCCAAATCAGGTGGCCGCTCGATTTCAGAGCATCGTGAATTTCCGGTTTCATCCCAGAACAACGCAAACAAACTCCAGTTACTATATTCATAGTTAGGCGAAGACACTGAGCGGAGCCAATCGAGCATGACGTCACATAACATGTTCTCTTTGGATGTATATGGAAAAGGTATTGTGATTATGGTCATAATTATTTTACTTTTTTCCTATGTTATCGAGTGTAGAGAAACGAAAAGAACAAGATTTTTTTTGTAACACCAAGAGATATTTGCACAATTATGAAATCATTTCATCATATCTTCGACTTGGTTTTTTTATTCGTACATGTAAAGTTCTTACACACGACGACAATGAAATTATTAAGCTAGAGCTTGAACATTTGCGTGGGATGCTAGTGTTTCTTCCTGAAATAAGAGATACCAGTTTTCTGGTTTTTGTGTCCGCCTAACTCTAAATATAGTAACTCTAAACTATACTATACCATTGACGCAAAAACAAACCTTTCCGAATAGTTATTTCTCTTCCTTCCATTTTGCGAATCGTTGTATTCGCTTGTCTTCTATAAATTCAACGTTAAATTTTGTTAATCAATTGTGCTAAAGCGGATTTTCCATGACAAATTTCAAGTGATGCTAGTTGTCTAGCTAGACTTTTCGATTATTCTATACTGTAGTCACATGGAAAAAATCTGTTCAAAAATTCATGAAAAAAATGATGTCCTGAACACTGAAAATCGTGACCAAGTTACTGTAATTATAATTAATAATCTTCCTGTTTGTGTTTGCAGAAAACTAGTTCACGCAAAACATACACATTGCGTTACATTCGAATGTTTGATAGGGTTACTAGTGTTGTTCCCTGCTATAAATGATTAATTTTTGTCATTATTTTTGTCCATAATACGGAGATACACTAGTATTTATTATAAACTATATAAACTAAAAGAGCCGACAGTTAAACGATGTTCACGATTTCAATGTTGTTATAAGTTTACTATAAGTGTACTATCGGATTTTTATAGCAGAGCAATATGGCTCATATTCATAATTCTAGGATCTTAGTTACGATTTTCATAATTTATATGCACGTTATCGTTATATTTAATTCGTGAGTTTACTATCGAATTTGACACGTGGAGCAATGCGACTCATGATCATGGTATCAACAGTTTCACCAATATATTCATCACGTTCTAGTAATACGTTAATTTTGGATTATTATCAGATTTGTAACTCAGACTAACGTGATAATATGAACTGAGTCGTGAAAGTGCAACGGATTCGCAGTATCTTGTATATTAAACTGTCTCACGGAACACGATGTGTGCCTCTCTCTCTGTGACATGACCAGAAGCGAAAAGAGAAAACCCTGGGGGGGGGGGGGGGTGAGCAACATGAAGGCTCCCAACCACGATAGATGAAACCTGATACCACGCTGATTTTCAAACGGAGGCCTAGATAATTGCACCCTTGCCGCCGCAATTAGATCCTTATCCCGGGGAAGAAAGTTGCCAACTGTTGGACGACTGCCTTAATCATTGTTGTGGCTGCTATTGTTGTTACGATTGTTGTTACGATTGTTGTTGTCATTGAGGGTGTAGTTGTAATAGCTACTTCTGGATATCTGATACTTATTCGTGTAATTTTTTTTTATTTCGTTTATTTGACACGGCTCATAGCGGTAGCTTAACGGAACCGTGGATCTTTTATGTGTTAACAATATGTAAAAAATAAAAATAAAACAAATATTATTGATTGTCCGTTGGATCTCGTGCGCGCTACTTTTTATTGCGAGCGGAGACCTTCTTTCGCGGCTCGCCTACTGCGTCATGGGGACCATTTAATTCTCTCCTGTCCTCCACATCAAGGTCATCATCGTTAAAAGTGCCTTGGTGCTCGCGACCAGATGTTCTTTGCTGCTTCTTGCACTTACGGGTGACCAATGTAAATCCGTCGTCATTGCTATTATCTTCATCACCGATGTTGCTTACAGTGGTTTCTAGGGTTCTGGATGCTGCTTTGGCAGTTGTCAATATGAACTGAACAGCTGTCACAAATTTGGCAACCGTTTGTGGTTCAGGTATTGGTATTGAAAACTCTTTTTTGGGTTGGTTTACCGTGGATTCGTCGGCAATCGGAAGAGATGCATTCTCCTCTGTATCTTCCGCGCAAGGTTGTCCGTGGTGTGCTGTTTGATTACAATACTTGCACGTGGGAGTTTGCCCCTCATGGGTGCATAACGTAGTTTGATCAATAGTAGCTTCGTGGGTTTTGAGTTTTATAGTCAAGTGGGAGGGGATAGGTTTTTCGATCCGCATCCTCACCACAAGAACACCGTTAGGTGTACCCGGGAAGAAATTTCTCCACGTATCACGTGTAACTGATTCTACTTCGCCGTATTGCGACATGTATTTTGCAATTAGACCAGGAGGGGTACGTGGTGATAGGTCATGTAACTTTACATCTACATAGTCATTTTCTATATACACGGGAATCTTAATTCCAACTTTATCACTTTGAGCCACGTGCTTTAAGTTGTTCTGCAAAACGAAACGTTCGGCTTGTGCTAACGTGTTGAATGATATGAGTACGACATTACGAAGATGATGATACTGTAGATACATAACCTCCTTGAGCCTAAGCTGCATCTTCACCTTCAGCAGGTATTCCACTTCACGAAAACTCAATCTTATTGAACAGAATTTAAAGTCAACGACCGCTGCGTTGGGTCGGAGCAGAGATTTTTCGTCAACTTTACTCATGATGGTAAGAATAAATTAAAAGTTTCCTTTGTTCTCGAGACAATGCACACTACATCGAGAGGTTGCTAGTTTTTGTTCACTTGGTTCGATTGTACGTCTGACTTGGGCAGAAGTAGAAAGTAGACTGAATTTGTGTCTTTGGTATTACGACTATGTTGATGTCTGTTTTTATTGCGATCATTTATTACCAGATTCAACTGGTTTTTATAAGCTTTTCTTCGTGCCGTCGCCCTATCATTCACCTTTTGATGTTGAATTCTACGCTGATTACGTGTGTCGTACTCCGTCCCGTCAGAGCGCCACAATTTCTTCGAACCCAAAAAGCGACAACGTTCAGTGGCTTCGGTAGCGGAGCGGTGACCTGAGTCATCCGATTTTGTTGATTGGGCATTTAATTCGACCATCAAGCTGGGGCCCGCTAGCGGCAAACAAGCATCGCGTGTACTGCTATCCAAAGTGTTAAGTGCCTGCAAGAGATTGTAATTCTTTGAGAATAATTTAATCAAATATAGTAAAAAAATGAGATAACATGAAATAAATGGATGTAAAATAAATTTTAATAAAAAGCATGTATATAGGAGGGCAAATTAGAAATTGCGAAAAAATGCACACATAACTTCGTGGGGGTTATTTTTCGGCTTATCGTCGTGAATTAGACAGCGAAAACAACAATATTTTTTTACTTCCAACGTTTCGATGCATTTATTCTACCTTGATCAAGGAAACATAAATAGCAAAATAAAAAATCATAAGAAGTGGATAAAAGAAAAGAATAAACTTTGGGGTAAATATTGATTATAGCGAATAAGATGGATGGAAATGAGTAAAAAATATATTAATACTAGCTAATACCCATCGCGCGTTGCTGCGACACTCTGCGAAATAGGAGGAAAACACAATTTGTTCCAAAGCGCCATCTGGCGGGCAGATAATCTCCAACTAATAGCACACAAACACGCCCCATACCAAATACCTACTGTGTGCAAATTTTTACGGAAATCGGTTAAGCCGTTTGGGAGTCTATAAATCATATACATACAAACATTGACTTTTATATATATAGATAGATAGATAGATAGATAGATTGATAGATAGATTAAAAATAAAAAAAAAACTATAACATCGGAAAAAACATCTAAAACTGGAAAAGAATAAAATAAAGAAAAATTGAACGGTTGAAATAGCACAAAACAGAAAAAATCAACAAAATAAAAATAGATGTAAACAGAACTAATGTACACAAAACTGAATAATTTAGGAAAAAAGATAAATGAAACTCGCCAGATTAATGACAAAAATGGAAGGATAAAAATATCTTGAAAAAGATAAAAATACTAAAAAACATCTATAATATAGAAATCAAAAGTGAAAATGCAGAAAATAAAATTTAAAAAAAGGTGATATATAGAATCAGAAAATAAAATAAAATAGAAGATTTTAGGTTAAAGATGAAATAGATTAAATGTTAAAAATATGGAAAAAAATAATAAAAATTATACATATTTGAGTAGTTAAAATTTGAATATTAAAAATTGAAAATCATGAATAATTGAGTAAAATTTAAATTTGAATATAAAAAATTGAAAATCATGAATAATTGAGTAAAATTAGAATGGAATCAGTGCGGAAAAAAAACGAATAATAAATAAATAATGAAGAAATTGTTAAGGAGTAGTTGAAATAAAAAATCGAATAGAGGATAGAATGGGAAAAGGAAAAACATGAAAAAAGAAGAAATGTGGGATAATGAAGGCAAATTTGTACATGGGAAAAACCGCGAACGTGGCAGTACATAAGGAATGATAAAGTAAAGTAAATGTAAAAAAAATAAAGAACTGGCAAATTAAAAAAAAGTTGTAAATCCTTACGAAAATAACGAAAACAATAAAATATAAAAAATATAGGAAAACGACGAACAGAAAAAAATCTGCCAAATAGTAAAATGTAGAATTTCAGATAGTGGAAAAAGTAAAATTCTAGAGAAAGAAGGAAAAAGCAAAACAACATGAAATAAATAAAACAGTAGAAAATGATAAAAGTAGAAAACATGGAACAAATCACAAAAATTCAACAAAGAGAAACTATTTAACAAAGGTATATGCAATATACACCTGCTCGGAGGTCTGTAGGAAGCGAAACTACAGACATGGAAAAATCGCAATCTGTTCAAACAGCCAAGCAGCACTGTTGGCATTAAGATCGTCGTAATGTGAGTCGAAACTGGTTTGGGAGTGCATCACATCTTTACAAGAACTGGTAAATCGGAAAAATGATATTCAGGATACCTGGCCAGCAAGGAATCGATGGTAACGAAGTGACCGACGAATTAGTCAGGCGTGGTTCATCAAACACATTTGTTGGACCAGAACCATTTCTAGGTATATCTGCCTGTGCAATCAAACTAGAACTTTCGGCTTGGGCAAGAGACCAACTACTAAGCGACTGGCGTAACGTAGAAGGCGCTCGACAAGCTAAGAGATTCATACATCCAGATACAACGAGAGCCAAAAAACTAATGGATCTAAAACGAAAAGATTTACGTATAATCACAAGTTTATTTACGGGACGTTGTACTGCTAAGTATCGTCTGAAAAAAAAAGCAAAACTCAAGATGACAATTGTCGATTCTCTAACGACGAGCCCGAGAGCTCGGAACATATTCTCAGCCTTGCCATGCCTTGTGATATAGCAAGGGTATAAAGATGATGGGGCTTGAGAGGGGGAGGGGTATGAGTGATGGATGGGGTGGTGGTCTGCGGGGGGGGGGGGGGTGCATGGAGGGGTGTTCTAATGGAAATTTAAATGGTTGATGACCAATGAAGTGGAGGGGATGTAACCCCTCTCCGAACATCCGAAGCTACACCCCTGTTAATATCCAGAAACCTTGTGTTATAGCCGGGATTAGGTTGACGATTTTTAGAGTGATTGCATATCCTTATAAGAAAGGTAAAATGCCGTTTCTATATCAGAAAAGAAAGAGATAAAATGGATTAGATATTAAAAATACGCAAAATTATACAATGGACAGAAATGAATATATTTTAGATATATTTGAGAAGCTTAAAATCATGAATAATTGAGTAAAATTAGAATGGAATGAGTGCGGAAAAAAGAGAATGCGAAAATAATAATTAATTAAAAAAAATTTGCCATGAATGGGAAATAAAAATCGAATAGAGGATAAAATGGGAAAAAGGGAAGCATGAAAAATGAAGAAATATGGGATAATGAACAAAAATCTGCATATAGAAAAACACTAAGAAAGTGAAAGTGCACAAGAAATGAAAGAAAATTGAATAAATTATTGAAAAAGTGAAGTAAATTAAAATAAATTAAAAAACTGGCAAAATATAAAACGAGACAGAATGGAAATAACTAGGAATTGGAAAAATGAAGAAAATCGAAAACAAGTTGTAAATCCGTAAGAAAATAACAACAACAATAAGATAGAAAAAATATAGGCAAACGACGAATAGAAAAAAAATCTGCCAAATAGTAAAATGTAGAATTTAAGATAATGGAAAAAGTAAAATTCTAGAGAAAAAAGGAAAAAGCAAACAAACATGAAATAAATAAAAAAGTAGAAAATGATAAAAGTTGAAATCATGGAACAAATCAGAAAAATGCAACAAAGAGGAACTATGTGACAAAAAGAAGAAAATTGCATGAATTAAAAAAGGAGAAAACTGGCAGAAGGAAAAACATATAAAAAATAGGGAGAAGTTTTGAAAATATAAAAAGGGTACAATAGGAATAAATGTTGAAAATAGAAAAATTTAAAAATGTACTAGTTCAAATGGAAAAAGAACAAACGAAAATTCGGAATAATAAAAAAAGTGAAAAATATAGATGCAAATAGAATAGATAGTATTCCCCTCAAAATGCTAGAAATCGAAGATGTAAACAGATGGATTGAATAGAAATATAGTAACAATAGAAACTATAGAAGAAAAATGCAAAGATGCATAAAAATTTGAGAAAACATCAAATAGTGGATCAAATAAAAAAATTTTATCTAAACGATGAAAATTAAAAATAAACAGTAAAAAACCATGGACAAAATTCCAAAAAAAAGTTTGCGTTTGGATCGAATGAAATACAGGCTCTAAAAATGTCGTGATTGTTTACGAATTGTGTGTTTTTCTTTAATTTTTGGAATATTTTAAAAGGTTTTGCTTATGTTTCGAGATTAGAGGTTGAAATATGCACTCATTCTCACGACAAGCAGTTTATCGCACAGCCTTTTTATCCTTAGTAGAGAGGGACTCAATTTTTCACCTTCCAAGAAATTGCGGAAAGTTGCCGACAATTGAGTATTGGGAGCATGGTGTTTTCGTGGCTTTGAATCTCGAAATAAAACTAGTACAGTGAAAACAATTAACAAAAAGGCGACGTTGAACAGAACAGACACAACTTTCGCTGGACAATTGTCCAATACTTTCCGATTGGGTAGAATTGCGGACAGTTCGGTATATTGAAATTCTTGTGGACGAAATCCACCTTATTGTCACGATACCATTGTAGTACCTTCCAGTAGTAGTGGCAAATTGCCAAATTTGGCTAGAGCTTTAATGGACCTTTGTGAGCCTTAAATAAAGGTAGTGCATTTCCTCAGAAAAAGCTTAGTTTTTTTGTGTGTGCATCTGCAAATTTTCTGCCAGATCTTAAGTTCCGGACGAATTTAAATTATTTATAAATCTTTTGTCCGGAAACCTGCACACACGAACATGCAGCAGTTATGATGATACGAAATAAATAAATAAAAAGGTCCATACTATGAATTACAATACTTTCCCCAGTAAAGTAAGTATTTATACTTGTAAACACAGTATTGAGCTCTGACCGTCAGTATCGTATGAACGCTTAAAGGGTTACACCACTATAGAAAATGGAAAAATAGAGATTTATGGAAAAAAATTGTTGCCGCTAGGAAGAGATGAATCGTGATAATTTGAAATTAATTTTAAAATACTAATTATGATGCATAAAATATAATGTATTAAAGTAATTTATTCAGAAAATGGCGGCTGTGCAGCATATTCCCGTCGACGAGTTCACTGCCGGAAAATTTTACCTAGAATCAAAACCTGAACCTTTGGATTCATTAGAACGATAAGCAAGCGACGTACGTAGGATTTTTTCGATATTTGGATATTTTTAATAGAAAAACGTGGAAAATATGTTGGAAATCGGCACGAAACTGCTTATTAAAAATGAAAGTTTTACGTTAAAATTGAATAAAACGAAACAAAAATCAGGTTGTGTTCATTGAATTAGATCATGGTTGAAAGGTTTACTACTGGTGGTACTGGATATTGGTTTGGTGGTACTAGATGCCGCTCTGGCTCAATATGCACTGCATTCGTTGCACAGGCATACTGACAGAAAACAGACAAACATTTCTAAATTGGATAACTCTAATGTTCATTGAACAAATTAATCCCAATAAAGTGATTTTATTGGAAATGTTTAAGGAATCAAACGAATTCGGTTTAATCTGGAATGAAGATTGTACTGCGTTGGCCGTAAAATCTGCTAGTTACTAAGAAATGAAGGTAAATAATCTTGGATTTAATGAAAACAATTTCAACTTGTTCTTTACTCATTTCGCACTTATTTCCCCCTTCTTATATTTTCAAACCTCGACATAACGGTTCAAATAAGGTGTGTTTAATTAATTTCAATATATTAAAATTATTAATGACATTTTTTTGCCATTAAAATCAACATTGCTCGCAAATAGATTTGCCCAAAATAACGAATTTGTTGTAATTGTCTAGATTAGAAATTTTAAGTAATTCTTACACGCTGAATTGAATTTGGCTAAACACGAATAATGGACAAAATAATGGAGAAGGGTTTGAATAATTCTGGAATGTTCAACAAAATTTTGAGTAAAAAAATAAATTTGTCGCAGCCATCCTAATGAACAATGAAAATAATTACAATTAATTCATCATTCTAATTTAAACCATTACTACAATTTCTGAAATTTATCCTAGGTGTTCAAAGCCAAATAATTGAAAAAAATATAAATGTGGCAGCGAAACGAACCAAGATAATCAGAATGAGACAATTATTCTATATGACTATTTCGGGTAAAATTTTCCATCTCAAAGTTATTACAGTTATTTCATGAAAAAAAAATTCATTTAGCATGAATAGCTAATACATTTTCCGTATTGTGTGTAGGTTGTTCAATGGATGGTTTAAACTATATGCTAATTTTGATAAACTGTTCTTAGAAGCAGGAACGCAGAGCTTTCCATGGAGTCTGTTTATAGTTCTGGCACATGGCGATCTGGTTTTTATCCATACAAAGTGTGGTATGAGCAATGATAGTTGCTTGTATTCGAGTTATTATTGCAGAATTTATATCACTTTATCGTGACAGGCAGTGTCGCTTTAATATCTGATCGACTACCCACAAACTCATTAAATTTAATAAATGTAGTAATGAACTGCACCCGAAGTGGTTTCGCCGGAGAAAATTCGATCCCCCGTTATGCAGCAATATATCTCGTGGTATGCCTCAGCATTTTTGTTTGTCAAGCCCGATACTTCGTTACCTGATAAATGCAAATCCAATTGCCAGATTCCCCATTACCGTTAGTCAAATAAACTTTCCACTCCGGGGGCAATAAATCCCATCGCGCTGGTTCCGAAGCCACAAGTCGTGTCTCATCTGTCGTGAACGCGAGGATTATCAGTTTATATGTACCTATGGTAGCGACAGCGCACTTTGCAAAACGCTATCTCCAAAGCAAAAGAACTTCAGCTTCTAAAACGTCCCCGCTACACTGAGGCGGAGAGGCCGCGGGGGAATTAATCGATTTGCAAATCAATTCGTGATCGCTTTGGAATCGCAGCAACAACAGAACAGATTCGAGAGAGGAAGCAAAAAAAAAAAGAAACTGAAACGCGAACAAAAGATTATCCTACGAGTCGTCCTGCCTCCTGCATACGAAGTTAGTTGCCTTGTTCTGCAGTACGGTAGCGGAGCGGAGCAATGAACAACAGAAACGAATGGTGAAACGGAAAATTCGATTTTCAATTGCCAGCGCGTCATTTGCCTACACTACCGCCCGAAGGGGTTGCATAATAAACACCTGGGACAGAAAAAGTCCAGACTTAGCAATGCGAATGGAAACGAGAGAATTATGCTACGATAATGGTTGGTGGGAGGAGTTCAATGCCGGTTCGCTATACTCATGGAATTTCTCAGAGGTCTTGAGTTGTTACTCTTCCTGTTCCATATGCTTCAAACATAAATAAATTTAACCCGGCGCATGTTTATTCATGCTTGCCTATCTATATGTATCCACTCTAATAGATGGCTCTTCGGCAACTAGAAATTCTTTCATGTTTTTAGAACCTTGAAAGTATTCAGATAGAGAAAAAATGTTTGTTTAGCTCTAGACTTAGGGTATAAGTTGGAAATGTTTTTTAACAAATTCAATGCACAAACATTTCTTACATGTTAACTAATTTTAGTCGCAGACCTCCGAATCATCAACTTCCTAAATCATAGTTTGGTCGTAGTTTGTGTAGAAATGCTAGACGAGTTCGTAATACTTTTGAGCGGATGTGTACTTCAAATGGTAGTTCATTCAGTAGAGCTTACAATGGAAGTGCTGAAAAAAATAACCTAGGCATAGCCACGTGAGAATCTGTATCCTTCGGCAGTGCATTGAAGGCTGGATACGAGGGACGATAAAAGGTCACTTTGCGTCATCCCCCGATCATTCACATTCTTACACAGCTGAAGTAGAAATATCATTAACTTGCCACTAGCAGAATGTTGTTAGTGAGTTGTTGCTTCAATAGGATTTTTTTTCTGCCATCATTTACATATTGTACAAATAGGAAAAGTTTTGCGATTGGCGAATTGGAAAGTTAGTTAATTCATCTAATTAATACTTATGATATTTAGTAGTACATAGCAAAGAGACTCGTCGAAACTAATAAACCATTGCTACTACCCTATGGAGAAATTGGAAAAATCACTCTATTAACTTCACTTACAGGTTTGTTTTGGCATACTGCACCCGTTGACTAAAAGAATTGGCTTGCGGTTGTCATATTCGTAGCACTAACTTCATTGTTTCTGCCACTCGTCACAATAAATGAAAGAATCTATCCCTCATATCAGACAGTTTCTGTAGGTTCAACTTTGATCGAGCAATAGTATAATATGAGCTGAAATCATTGAAGAAGCAGCAATATTTTTATATTGTTTGAATTAAAAATAATAAAATTATGTCATGAGCTGTTCTTCAAGGCAAATATTTTCTTCTTGAAATACCGCAGGATAAATATCTGCAAGCTAAGCGTTAGCTCTGCTTCTTTTATTTGAGTAAAGATTTCTTCAAGTTTATATAACACTATAAAATATTGATCGGGTTGGTCAGCTTCCAACGCAATTCCACACAACCAAAAGAGCCTTTTCTTTGGTCGTGTACAATTCCGTTGCAGGCATTCACGGTCTTACTACCCGACGCCATCATCGCTGAGGTTAGTTGCTTTAAGGATAGTTTCTTAAGGTGATACCGCAACGCGATAAATTATACTTAACGTCCATCCTGCTGTAAGTGTTGGCCAACCCCAGCCGAGAGCACTGCTGAAACTCTCTGAAACAAAGACCTCAGGGTCGGTAGCCTTATTATGGAGCTTCGCGGGTGGCAAAGAAATGTCTGATTAGCCGATGCAAACTCTAGTTTATTCTCCTCACTTATACAGACTTTTATTCTCTTCTTCTCTGCACTTTCACTTCTTGTTCGTGTTGAGGTGGACAATCACGTAGTCATTCGACCTATGCGGCGAAACCCCTTCGCGCGCATCTGTCATCAACAACAACAACAATCAGTTGGTAGAAAACTTTTATCAGAGAAACACGCGGTTAATAAACAAATGTTCTTTTTCGCTAAGTAATCGGTTATTACGTTTTTATTCCGATGTCCGAACCATTTCCTGAATAGGTTATGGGTTCCAGTAGTCGCGAGTAACGGAAGTTCGGTCGGAAGTAAATGTTTTGCGAGGTGAGATCAAGGCGGAGGACACGGCTGAGGAGCGCCAGCAGAAGTCAAAAGCCGTGGAGAAAAGGGAGAAGAAGGGCAGGCGATGCCGATCATTGTTGATTTCCCGCATCCACGACAGTCAGCTCGAATACATCCATGACGAATCACCCCCTAAGACGATTTGGATTACGCTGCAGCGGATTTTCGAGCGGCGAAGCATCGCGAGTCGTCTGCATCTTAAGAAGCAGCTGATTACCCTTCGGCAGGACGGTGCTAGTCTGCGGGAACATTTCCTCCGGTTCGACCCGATCGTTCGTGAGTACAAATCCACCGGAGCTGGCATTGATGACCTCGATATCGTCTGTCGTGACAGCCATCGAGACGATGCCGGAAGACACCTGGAATTCGTGAAGTGTCGATTGCTTGACGAGGAAACGAAGAGGAAGAGTGCAGATGTTGAATCCATTTCGATCAAGCAGGATGCAGCAGCTTTCTACGGATCACGAGCTCGGAAGCCTCATCGCTTTTGCCAAGCAGGAGCAGTCGATCGTCGCGAAGCATCACGGCGTGATTCGTTTGTGTTCCATCGTAAATGGTGAGTCGATTCCGATAACTTTACGTGACGTGCCATACATTCCGGAAGCAAGTGTGAATCTGTTGTCGGTACGAAAAATCGAAATGAACGGATTGAAAATAGTGTTCGCCAGTGGCACAGTGAGCATCGCACAAGAATCGGGTGTCGTCGCGATTGGGGAACGTCGTGGAAAACTGTACGAACTTGACCTTTGCCGAGAAGGAGAATGTGTGAACAAATCGTCATTCTACTCGTGCGGTAGTGTATCAAAAAGAGTTCGAACTATGGCACCACCGGTACGGCCACCTGAGCGCGAAGAATTTGGAGACACTAGTGCGTGACAAGATGGTCGTTGGACTTGATGTGAAGCCTGGAACGAAGGGCAGCGACGAAATCGTTTGTGGTTCGTGCATCGCCGGGAAGCAAACTCGAATGCCTTTCTCCGTGCGTGAGGTTAGAAGATCGTCACGAGTTTTGGAGCTGGTTCACTCGGACGTGTGTTGTCCGGTGTCGTCCGTGGGTATTGATGGTGAGAACTACTTCATCACATTTATCGATGATTCGAGTCGGTTCACCGTTGTCTACTTGATGAGCTCCAAGGACCTAGTCATCAGCAAGTTCAAGGAATAGGAAGCCTACGTGTCGGCGAAGTTCGGAAGCAAGATCTTGCGGTTCCGCTGTGACAATGGCGACGAATATAGAGCCGGCGCGTTCCCTTACACGCCGGAACAGAACGGCGTCAGTGAACGCGTGAATAGGGCGCTGGTGGAGAAGGCGCGCTCCATGCTGGAGGATTCCGGAATCGACAAAAAGTTCTGGGGTCCAGCGATTGGATGTCTATGTGCACATTCCAAAGGAGCACAGGAAGAACCTGGATCCGAAATCATGGCGAGGAGTGTTCATTGGCTATTCCCACAATGGCTATCGTGTATGGGATACACAAAGAACAACCGGTTACGGTTGTGCGTGACGTAGTTTTCATCGAGAACGGTAGAAGTGGAGGTTCTCTGGTTCCGGAGAGGAAGACAAGCCAAGGCTATGTGCGTATGCCGAAAATCGAGGACGCAGCTGATGCCGAAAGTGATGTCGAGAACGAGGTAGCTGAGCAAGAAATTGTGGACGAGGAAAACTTCGATAGTTGCGTTGAGGAAACAATTCGGGAAAATGGTTAAGAAGCCGCGGCGGGAAACAAGCAAGATGATGAATGGCGAAAAACCAGTGCCGTCACAGTGTGCGGAAAGTACTCGGAAAAGCACGCCCCGTCCATTGCTAGAACGTCAGCCTCCAGCGTGGCAACGGGACTTCGAGATGGACTGGATTCGCTCTCAGTGCAGCTAGCTTCGTGGAAAATTTTCCGAGTTCGCTGATGGAGATGAAGAAGCGACTCGACTGGACTCAGTGGGAGTAGCCGTTCAGGAGGAGATGGAAGCTTTGGAGAAGAAAAACTCTCGCTTCTTGACGAAGATTCTCGAAGGTCGTGTCCCGATTACCTACAAGTGGGTATTCCGACTGAAGCGGGACGACGACGGCGGCGAGAATCGCTACAAAGCTAGGCTCGTAGCACGCGGATTCACCCAAAGGTATGGTTTTGATTACTCCGAGGCTTATTCCCTAGTTGCGAAGCTAGACACACTCCAGGCGGTGCTAGCGGTCGCAAACCACGAGAAGATGCCGGTCATCAAATGGACGTAAAGACCGCCTTCTTGAACGGCACGATCGCTTAGGAGATATATATGATCCAGCCTGAAGGATTCGAGAAAGGTAAGGGTCTGGTATGTCGCTTGAACCGTACACTGTACGGCCTGAAACAGGCGTCGAGGGCCTAGAACGAGCGGTTCCACGTTTTCGCCGAGAAGCTGGGATTCAAGAGAGGAGCGAGTGATTAGTGCCTGTACATGAAGCGAACCAAAACCGGTAAAAAGGTCCTTGGTCAGGGAATTCGAGATAAAGGACCTGGGGGAAGTGAAGAGCTTCCTCGGAATGTGGATTGAACGAGTCGTCGAGGAAAGATACCTACGAAGCAGTCATCGTGTTTTTCTGGAAGGTTCACTGAGGCAGTTCACTATCCAAGAGTGCAAACCGATTTCCACGCCGATTGAGTGTCGTTTTCGGTTGCCGAAAGGAGAAGAGTCCAAACGATCAGAGAAGCCGTATCGTGAGTTGATTGGGTGTCTCATGTACGTCTCCCTCACGTCACGGCCCGATCTATGTGCGGCCGTCATCTACTTCAGCCAATTCCAGAGCTGCCCGACGGAGGAGCACTGGGTACACCTGTAGCGGGTGCTGCGGTACATCCGTGGCACGTTGGAGTTTGGACTGGAATTCCGAGGAATTTATGGAAGCGTTGTGTGATGCCGACTGGCCCAATGACCGGTGGACCGGCGATCACTCACCGGATATGTGTTCCGGGTTCATGGCTGTACAGTTGGCTGGCTGACAAGGAATCAACCGACCGTATTCTTGTCATCGACCGAGGCCGAACTGGTTGCACTCAGCGTCACCGTATGCCATGGTATATGGATGAAGCGACTATTGGGCAGGGAGCTCAAAGGGCCTTTTTTACAATGGAGAAGACCTTTACGTCCTAGCCCAGTACACGTGCTATTGGTAGGTGTCCAAGCTACCGCACGGGGTGTACTGGGGGCGTGTCGGGCTCGAATGGTGACGCTGCCATTAATAGCGACTAAACTCCATTGGGCTCCGCCATCGTTCCTCCCAGGAACTACCTCTCGGTATTACTTCTGGGGGGATGGCTGTACATAGTGTACTAATTCACTCTCACTCACGCGTTCATACGTCCTGTATGAGGCTTACTGGGGTGCTCTCTCTATCGCACCTTGATTCACTCTCAAACACTCCACATGAGGCTGACTTTTGTGCTCACCTTTTTCGTTCCTTGCGAGGCTGACTTGTGTGCTCACCTCACCCATACCATGTTAGGCTGACTTGGGTGCTCACCCTATCACCTGGTTCACTCTCGATCGTGCCACTCTATTATACCTCTGTCACTCCCCCTGGCATCCCATGTGGGACATTTTTCTTAGGCCCCACTTCTGACATACCATGCGAGGCTGATTTGTGTGCTCACCTTTTTCATTCCTTGCTAGGCTTACTTTTGTGCTAGCCACTACCATACCATGTGAGGCTGACTTTTGTGCTCACCCTTAACATACCGTGTAAGACCGACTTGGATGCTCACCCTTTCACTCCTCTGCCACGCCATGAGGTATCGATAGCTAAGTCCCAACATACTACGCTACGACCCTCCCGTCTTGGCATGAGGCAGTCCACTTATACGCCTATACACTCACTCTTCTGTCTTGCTTCGGGGTGGCTGGGTTTACCCCTTACGCGGTTGCCATTCGCTGCGCCAAACCTGCCTCGGCATGAACAGACCATTCACTCCCTTTTTTTGCGCTTGGCCTTTTTCGCTCCAGCTAACCAATCACTAGTTAGCCGTGCCCGTCGTCTGTTGCTCGGTTCGCCAGACTACCTGTAGCCTACTGGCAATCTGGATGGTAGCAGCCGAGACTGCGTTCCACTTCTCCACCGATTGACACATCCGCTGAGTAAGGGTATCAGGGGTTGTGTCCCAGCCACAGACGTCTTTCGACGTCGAACCGATGACATACGACCAGTATGTGTTCGGCAGTTTCGTCTACACCTGGGCAGTCAGGGTAGGCTGGGACCTCCGCGTGCCCGAACCTGTGGAGGTACTGTCGGAAGCAGCGATGGCCTGACAGGAATTGTGTCAGGTGGAAGTGAACTTCCCCATGGGGTCTTCCCACCCAGCTCGATATGCTAGGTATCAGCCGGTGGGTCCACCTACCTTTCGAGGAGTTGTCCCACTCACGCTGCCATCTGGCGACCGAGGTCACCCTGGTGCGCTCGCGGGCTCCCCTATTTCCACGTATCTCAAAGCACTCCTCATCTTCCCGAATGACCAGCCCGACTGGCATCATGCTCGCTATCACACAGGATGCATCGTGTGATACCGTGCGGTAGGCAGATATCACTCTGAGGCATATCACGCGGTAGGTGCTCTCCAGTTTCTGTAGGTAACTGGTTACCCTCAGTGCTCTTGACCATGACGGGCCGCCGTACCTGAGGATAGATACGGCAACGTCTGCCAGTAACCTCCCAAGTAACAATTTTGGTTATATTGAAGTTTTATAGCGTTTATTACAACTAATGTTTAAAACCTTCCATGCATACTTCATGGTTTTGACACCTTTCTACAGGCCGCTATAAACCCGTGTTATGACAAGTTGGCCCAGTTGTATTGCTACCAGTATAACTTGATATGCAAACCACCATGGGAGTAATCGTTTTATTTCAAAGTCTTTAAAGCCTCTTCTGCTTTCCATGTTAAAGCTATCAGTTCTAGCTTGGATTTTCTCCATTGATTGGATATATTCAATGAAATTTTATCATGGTTTTATTCTTCCACACCCCATAATTTCAATCATCGAACGAAATGCATGATTGTTAGGTATATAATAGGTTTGTTCCAGTACACGGAAGTCACTCCGGAGTAAACAGAAGCAAAAAATCTTTACTCCTTTTTACTCCGGTTTGCTACCAGAAGAAGAAAAAAGAGAAGAAGAGAGTACAGGAACGATTTTCTCCGGAGTACTTCCAGTTTCTCCTGGTACTGGAACAGACCTAATATTTCCCAAAATATTGAATATACGAAATGTTTATTTTTGTTTACGACCCATTTTTACTCGTTTTCTAGGTATGCCGTTAAATATTTATGGTAAAATATAATGCAAAAGTTACGCAAAATAAATGCGCTCCATGAATTCGGCCGAGAATGGGTAATCTGTGATATTAAAAATGATAGAATTAAAATGACACTCTACCAAGTTCTAATTAAAAGTGCAACATTTTGTTAAAAATGCATAGATTTTTACTCGAAAAACGCCTTCAAACGTATAATTCTCATTCAAGCAAAGTAATAGGCATGTATTTGAGAAATTTTAATTTGTGCTTTTTTTGTGTTTGCATGAATTTTTGTATTGAACGACATTTTTTTAATAAAACTTGATATACCTAAAAATAGTTCCATATGACATGTCCTCCTGAGTTTGTTATAACATAACAAGTCATATAGCTAGTGTGTTTATCATAGCGCATTTGTAGCTATGTTACGATTGACAAGTTTTATGTTGGGCTGTATCGCTGCTTGCAGGTTATAATTATTTTGACAGTGATTTCGACCAAGATGGTAGATAAAAAGGCAGGCGTTTTTTGTATGTAGCGGTTGTCAAACTTGAGTTATCAAAGAAAAAAAGCGATTACGTCACATTTTTCGTTTTGAATAGCATTAAATATCAATATAGATACAATACAGCATTTCGCACTTACGGATAATGCTTTAACATGTATTGAAACTACTATTTTAAACTATATTCTAAAATGACAGTATGTTGCTGAGACCGCCATCAAATGTATGATTTGTTGACAGCTATAGCAAATGTCACACAATGTGGTGCCCTTTTAGTAATTGTCTTGATAAATTAATTTAAAGTAACCAAATTAGCAGGAAATTTCCGTATTCATGTAACCGGAGTATCTTGTTTTGGAATCTCATGTAGGAAGCATTGTGGTAATAGCTGATTGAACTTTTGAGATCCGGTTGGCTCTTTAGGAATAGAACTGAAGAATGCCACACTTTCCGTTTCGAAGAAGGATTGTAAGTGCAGAATTGTAGTACTATCCATGAAATTGTTTTGTTCACTGAGAATTGGCAGCAAAGTCTTTCCAAACAGAAAAGAAAAAAATCCGCTTTACTTTGAACAGACAATTTATTTTCGTCGAGCAGAAAATAAAACGAGTAAGAGCGGAGCGTTTGTGTAATAGCGTCACCAAGCTCTGTGTTGATTTTTATGCTTTTCGATGCAACTAACCCCAAAAAAACTTAGTCAAATTTCTTTTTAATATTGTGTACGTGAAATGACAAAATAAATAATTTGTAAAGTTGTATTAACAGGTTAACAAATCTAACCTCTGCGGGTGAAATGTCTGGCAAAAAGGCCGATATTGTGAAACAGCGCCCTGTTTACATTTTCGTAGAATATAAATAAAAATAGTAAAAACAACCGCAATCTTCACAGGCACAGCATTTAAGGTCAACCATCGCACTACAGGGCAAATTCGTTAGTTGGGCCACGACGGGTATCTGCAAGCATACGACGTTGCCACTAGCTAAAAAATCATTGGATAATGTGATTGAATACATCAGAGATGATTTTCAAAAGCGCAACATCTAACACATTTATTTCACTAAAACATTCCGGAATATGAATTCAAAATGCAGAGTAAATCTAATGACAGCTATTTAAAACCATAATAGAATCATCGGCTTCGATGGCGCCTTCTTAAAATCAAGATAAAACAATGGTAAATCCTCCAAGCATTTCAATTGTTACTTGGGCTACGTCTACTGGCGCACACCTTTGAGCTGTTGGACATCATTCTCGATAGAGCCGCAACAGCAGTAGACGCTCTCGTGCATGTATAGTCGACATGGCTGCCGAAGGTCAGCTTGTCGTCTATAATGACTCCGAGAGACTTCAGACTTCGCTGTGAAGTGATCGCGACTTCTCCCACATGAATAACTGCATGTTGTGCCGACTTGCGGTTGTTTACGATAACTACCTCCGTCTTATGATGAGCGAGCTCCAGGCCTCTCGCGCTCATCCATTCCTCCACCGTGCTAATCGCGTGTTCTGCGGTTAGTTCTACCTCAGGAATTGATTCCCCGTAGACCTCCAAGGTTACGTCGTCGGCAAAGCCGACGATCTTGACCCCAGGAGGGAACTTCAGTCTCAGAACCCCGTCATATACGAGGTTCCATAGCACCGGGCCTAGGATCGAGCCCTGCGGGACTCTGGCGGTTATCGGAACCCTTTTCTGACCGGCATCGGTCTCGTATAGCAGTACGCGGTTTTGGAAGTAACTTTCCAGGATCCGGTACAGACCCACCGATAGGCTAAGCCGGTGTAACGAGAGCGCAATGGCATCCCAGCTTGCGCTGTTGAATGCGTTCTTCACGTCAAATGTCACTAACGCACAGTATCGAATACCTCACCTTTTTCCTTGGATCGCTATCTCGGCAGTTTTTATCACTGAGTTGAGAGCGTCCATTGTGGACTTACCCTTCCGAAAGCCAAACTGGTTGCTTGACAGACCGTCCGTACCTTCCGCGTACGGGGTTAGCCTGTTGAGGATGATCCTCTCAAGCAGTTTGCCAGTCGTGTCGATCAGACAGATTGGGATGTACGCCGATGGGTCGCCTGGCGGCTTCCCGGGCTTCGGCAACAGCACCAATTTCTGCCTTTTCCATCTATCGGGGAAACGACACTCGTCAAGGCATCTCTGCATAGCTAGCCTGAACATGTTCGGGTTCGCTATGATCGCTGCCTTGAGTGCGTTGTTTGGAACTCCATCCGGCCCTGGAGCTTTGTTCATTGCTAGGGATTTAGCCACTGCGAGTAGTTCTTCGTTCGTCACTGGAGCCACCATTTCGGCCGTGCCCGCACTGTCTCGTAGTGCAGGTGGCCAGGGGCTTGTGGCTCGAGACGGGAAGAGTACTTCGATAATCGTTGCCAACCGGTCCGGAGACCGTTCTGGGGGTGAGGAGCCCCCTTTGGTCTTGGCCATCACAATCCTGTAGGCGTCACCCCACGGATTCGCGTTGGCACTCTCACACAGGTTGTCGAAACACGCTCTCTTGCTGCTTTTAATAGCCTTGTTAAGGGCCAATTTCGCAGCTCGAAACACTTCACGGCGGTTCTCTCTTGCATCCTCGGTGCGACCTCTTTGCATCTTACGTCTAGCTCTGAGGCAGGCTGACCGTAGAGTTGCAATCTCGGCACTCCACCAGTATACCGGGCATCTACCGTTTCTTGGCAGTGTTTTTCTCGGCATAGTGGCGTCGCACGCGCGTGGTAGAACAGCTACCAGCGCATCCCCGCTTAGACTGTCGGTGTTGGCCTCCAGTCCCAGGGCCGCGGTGAAAGCTTCGCTGTCGAAGTGATTGGACTTCCACCCGCGTACCTGACAGGGATCTCCTGCCCTCGGATGCTGCACACCATAGTTGATCTTAAAGCGGATTGCTAAATGATCGCTATGGGTGTAGCCTTCGTCTACCCTCCATTCCATGCCTGGAGCCAGACTCGGGCTGGCAAATGTTAGGTCAATCCACGCCTCCACTCCGTTTCTACGGAATGTACTAGCGGAGCCATTATTAGCTAGCACAGTATCGAGTTTCGCAAGCGCCTCCATTAGCGCTTGACCACTGCTATTTGTACAGCGGCTGCCCCACTCCACTGCCCAAGCGTTAAAGTCTCCCGCTATGACTACCGGTTTCCGGCCCACTAGGTCCGACGAGAGCCTGTCGATCATCTGGTAGAACTGTTCTATTGGCCACCTTGGTGGGGCGTAGCAGCTGCAATAGAACACACCATTGATCTTGGCAATCGCAACACCCTCGGCGGAGGGGTGTATTACCTCTTGAACCGGGAACCGTCCCGTTGTACAGATTGCCACCATTCCAGACCCGTCCGACACCCAATTGCCGTTGCCGGCAGGGATGCGGTACGGGTCTGATAAGAGGGCGACATCTGTCCTCGACTCCGAGACCGACTGCCACAGCAGCTGTTGGGCTGCTGCACAATGGTTAAGATTTAGCTGTGTGACGTTCACGGCTTCTTCTTATTTAACTCACCGAAGGGACACGAAGGTCCGCCCATAGCATGTTTATGGGCTTGCTTCTTAGCGGTGCAGATAAGGCACTTGTGTGCCTTAGTGCAACCCCGCTCTTTATGCCCCTCCTCGCCGCAGCGACGACATAGTTTGCTCCTATCTATGCCCTTGCACTCGTAGGCTTTGTGGCCGGACTCAAGGCACCGATAGCACCTATCCACTGAAGGCGGCTGGGGTATGCTAATTGGGCATACTGACCAGCCGATCGTCAGTTTACCTATCACGGTAATCTTTTTGGCATCTGCTTTCAATAGCCTGAGGTAGGCTACTTGGGTGCCAGAGGGTCCATCTCTCAATCGCACAGAGGCCCGCTCGATTGTGACGTCGCAATGTTCCTTGACGGCTGCGACGACGTCTTCTGCGGTCGTGAACTCGTCCAGATGCTTGACCCCTGCTATTTGTACAGCGGCTGCCCCACTCTACTGCCCCAGGTTTCCGGCCCACTAGGTCTGACGAGAGTCTGTCGATCATCTGGTTGAACTGTTCTATGGGCCACCTTGGTGGAGCGTTGCAGCTACAATAGAACACACCATTGATCTTGGCAATCGCAACACCCTTGGCGGAGGAGTGTATTACCTTCCGACACCCAATTGCCGTTGCCGGCAGGGATGTTGTACGGGTCTGATAGGAGGGCGACATCTGTCCTCGACTCCGAGACCGACTTCCACAATAGCTGTTGGGCTGCTGCATAATGGTTAAGATTTAGCTGTGTGACGTTCACGGCTTCTTTTTATTTGCCTCGCCGAAGGGACACGAAGGTCCGCCCATAGCATGATTACGGGCTTGCTTCTTAGTGGTGCATATAAGGCATTTATGCGCCTTAGTGCAGCCCCGCTCCTTATGCCCCTCCTCGCCGCAGCGACGACATAGTTTGCTCCTGTCTGTACCCTTACAGTCGTACGATTTATGGCCGGACTCCAGGCACCGATAGCACCTATCCACTGAAGGCGGCTGGGGTATGCTAATTGGGCATACTGACCAGCCGATCGTCAGTTTACCTATCACGGTAATCTTTTTGGCATCTGCTTTCAATAGCTTGAGGTAGGCTACTTGGGTGCCGGAGGGTCCCCTTCTCAAGCGCACAGAGGCCCGCTCGATTGTTATGTCGCATTGCACCTTGACGGCTGCGACGACATCGTCTGCGGTCGTGAACTCGTCCAGTTGCTTACACTGGCGTCTTAACCCAGGACCTCTTGGGCCAAGGCCTTATAGGCAGCACTGGATTGTGCGCTTCGCCAGCACCAAAAGCATTTCGCCTGTATTGGTGCGTCTCACGCTGAGCACGTCTTGCCCGAGGGCCGAGAGGCTTTCGGCCGCCCTCATCGACTTTAGGATGTCGGCATATTTGTCCTTGTCGGTTGTTAACCACAAGACCTTGCCTCTGTCCTTGGCCTTCTTCGCGGGCCGCGGTACATCCGGTGTCGGTGAAGGTTTCTTCTTGGTGATCAGCGTCTAGGAGTTTACGCCCCCTGCCCCGGTTGCGCCGAGTTGTTGGTACCTTCTCTCTGCCCGGCGGGGTCATTTTCGCCCCGGTTTACCTCGACCAAACGGCGTTTGGCCGTGACGGTTACACGCCGTATGGTGTTGGTTTTTGCACCCTCGCCTGGTGGCTTCCTAGGGTGCTTCGCTTTCGACGCCGTCTTGCGCTTGCCCTTGCCCTTACCCTTCGAGGGGAACTCAGCCGTCGCTTCGAGCGACTTGGCTGCTCCATAGAAGGGGAAGGGAAGGGCCTCTGTCTGGGTACCTATGTCGGCCTTCTCCCTTCCCTCCCTCTTGGAGGCCACAGTCTGGGTTTCTCTGTCGGATTTTTCTCTACACTCCACCCTCTTGGCGTAAGCCTGCTGTTCCTGTCTTGCGACACAACAGCCTACCGGAGCACCAGCAGGCGCTGTTTCAGCTCCTTGCTAATATTTTGCTTCGCGTTAGTGAACTCGATTATAGTATCGAGCTGCTCCACCACTTTACGCATCGCGGATAGTGGCCCGTCCAGCGCGTTGGTAGGGCTATTTTCTACCACTGCTGGGGGGTCACTGATGCTGTCGGTACGGCCCTCGTCGTTCCACTACTCTCCCCACTGGGGGGAGACCTCATCAAACCAGCTTTAGCAAAGGGGTTTGGCACCTCCGTTTTTTTGGTTTTTGTTATTTTTCACGTCGCGCGAGAAAGAAAGGTCAGCCACGCCAGAGCTCCGCAGTAACGTGGTAAGGGACGCTTACTGTGGGGGTTGCCCAGGTACCCCACAGACTCCGTTAACGATCGAGCATCTTTTTCACCCCCTCGATCACTCATCCCTCGGCACGGGTCGCTTCACGCCTTGGACTTGGGGTTATGACCTTTTTTGCTTTACGTGGTGAACGCGGCCCAGATCATCACAACCATCCTCCTTTACTAGGACTTTGGACCTGTAGCTCTGGTTCTCAATAGTTCCAAGTACGTAGGTTATTACAGACATGCTACTATTGAGATCTGTCATTCGCTAGCGGAGTGTGTGTGTATGCTGAACCGATCTTATCCAAACCAATTTTAAATGAAAGGCTTATCACCCAGACAGAACGCTATTAATTTGTTTTTGATTCTGATGTTTAGTTTCCAAGATATGAATGAAGGTAAATTGACTACATAGAGAGTTGTTTTGCATATCAGAAAGCGCAAACGAATACCTTTCCAAAGAGCTATAGATTGTCATAATCTAATTATTACCAAAAAAGATATTTAACATTAAATTAGGACAAAAGATTTTTATGATTTTTTCATAGCTATAGAAATAAGGCCAAAAGCGTACAATCTATTATTAGGCCAATAGGTCTTTAGGGAAGTTATTGGGTATAATATACCCTTTCATTTGATATTGTTTTTTTTGCAGATTATTCCCAAACAAGTGAGATAATGTCACATTTATTTTTGTATTGAGTGATTGTATAGAGATGATGCTCACCGCAAATTTTTAGCTCTCACTTTTGCCCTTTTTTCACTGCACTGAAGACACCAAGTATCAAATCATAAATACTTTAAAAGTTCGGCATGTTGTTTGTGGATTACCCTTTGTCGCCTATTTATTTTTCAACATAGTAATGATCCGTTTAAACAAGTCAGTCCTCTTACTTCGCCGCCATTTTAATTCAACCATTTTTTGGATAGTTCCATTCTTTATTGAATGATAATGAAGTCGAAATTCAGAAAGACTAACGAGAAAGCGAAGGTGCTATAGAATTCGACTGTATTCGTAAGGATGATGTGAAATTATATTAGCGAGAATTTTACCAAATAATCTCCAACATTTGATTCAGTATGTGTAAACTGTACTTAAAACATTCACTAAACCGCTTCAATTTTTTTACTACTGAATTCAGAAGATTGATAGCAGGTTTTCTGTGTTTCCATGATTTCATGTACTCAACTAATTGGATAACGAATAGCTTCAAATGATAAGCCCAAATATGCGAGTTTGCCAAAGTAAACATGATGCTACGTTATAACATGGACGAAATAATCATTTCTTTTCTTTTCCATACCCCCAGTTAACCGTGCAATACTCCTCAAGCTCAGACTACACTCACTGTGAACAAATGTTAGTTATGTAAACAATCGTCCCATTTTTGAAGTCTTGAAAACCCTACTAAAATCATTTGCCTCTGCCGACTTCCTGCCTATTACTTGCAGTGACAATAATCCTAACAGTAAACACATCTCCTGATAAGTTATCGTGAAATCCCTCCCTTCATATAAAAACGAATCCCGCATTTCCTCATCCGTTGAAAATGTGATTGTCGATTTCTATCCCTAACTACAGCAATGTGAGTTACCGCCCTTATCTAATTATAAACTGATTATTGTGCTGAACAACTTACCCCAGGATACCAAGAATTTAATTTTGGTGGGCATACCAAACCACTGAACAACCCTGCGGTACTTACCAAAACAGAGAATGAGTTCACTCACTCGCGAAACGACGCACGATGGTTCATTCACTTCCCACCGCTGAGTGCAATGTGCTTCGCCGGATCTCGCTTGTTGTCCTCTAGATGTGTTACCCACAGCTGCTCGGTGCCGTCGGCCGGTGCACCCATGCGCACTGGAGCTCCTGTTGCATTCGTGCATCACTCCGTTCACGTGCTCTACGGTCGTTTGATAGTGGCCGCTGATAACCCGAGAAGAGAAGAGGAATGGGAAGAGAATATTAGCATGCTACTTGCATGCAAGGTTAACGACTGACTGAACGTGCGCTCTCAAGTCTCGAGTGGGTGAGGCAGGAGAGAGTTCTAATGACACGTTGTTGATGACTGGAGTTGTACTCATAGTTCACTATCTGCAGCCTGTAACCGGAGGAGTGTTGCTAAACAGTAATACCAAATGTGTCATATATAATTGATTCTACCAAGGGTGTGTATTTTTTATGAAATTCAACTTGGCGGCGGAATAATGAGCGTAATAAGTTTGTTTACAAAAGTCTCATTAGCCCTTTTGAAGAATTAATATTGAATTGAAAATTTTGGTTGCGGCTGCCAAAATCATTTGGGTAGATCCAAAGGATTCTTTATCGCTTCATAAAGATGATTGCTGGTTTCGACTGCTTCGAATTCCGGGCACTATCTATTTTAAATTAATTACCTCTATGAAATCTTCAAGCAAGAGTATCAAAACTATTAATGTTACATTTACTGAACGGCGTCTTACTACCTCGCAACTAGTTGCTGCATGCAGATACGTTAAGTGGATAGTAGGCTATGGAAAAATATTAAAAAGTTTAACATTTTCATTCGTGTTTATTATTATTGCCTAAAATATCGTTTTAGTTCCTCAGTTCTCGTTATTATATTTGGGCATTGCTGTGATTCTCAAAGAAGGTTAGAGAAGGAGTTTATAAGGATTGATAAGGAACATCTAAATCGTGTGAACAATAACTAACGTACACAAGTACGAATACAGTGTCAGTAATTTGTGTCATAAAATAGATTGTTGTTTAACAATTATTAATAAGCCGATAAAGGGATTCATTTTGTTGAATTTCGCATTCGTTAGCTGAAAGCTAAAAAGCTTTAAAAAGAGTTACTAAAATGTGCGGAATTAGATTAAGAACGGTAGTTTTAACAATTGTGGAACATTGTAATCGAACCCGACGCAGCGTCGACGATCATTCAGTTCTCTGGTCTTAAATCAAAACTACATAGAAGCTGAATAATCCACAACTTGGCAAGTATCCTAAGTTCAACAAACGGTATTCCGAAAAAAAACTTCCGTCAAATCAAACGATTCCCACATAACTTCGGCATCACTGCCTCGGTGGGAAAATCGGAAAAACAAACCACCCACTTTGCTCACCAACCGCCCCAAACAGCAGCGTATGAGATGGTGAGCGAGAATTCTTTCTCGCGCTTCACACCGCGAAAGTCATCTCCGTCGGTCGTCGTCCTCACTCGTGGGCCAAGGTTCTCCGAATAGGGCGAGTGTGGCAGTCGAGCTGGTTTGGCAAGTCGCCAGCCGCAACCGAACCGTGTTCGTAGCGTTCCGACACAATCGAAGCTGCTGTCAGTTTGTATTTGAACTCCCGTCAACGTGGACGCGAATTTCGAGCTGGCTGCTAGAGGCTAGCTAGCGCTGTTATCTACCGTTCTTGGGAAAATCAAAAACCCTAACGCATCACTCTTCTCTCTGTGCGGAGGTGTCGTCCTCAGGCGTTGTGTTAGCTGTTTGGATAAGCAGTGTTCACACAGTGGTGGCAGCATGTAGGAGCCCTGAAAGGACTACACCGTTGTCGATTGTTCCGGTTGGATTTAGTGTTGACTTGTGGTGTGTGGGAAAAAAATCGCCCCCTAGTTGGTTCGCTTGGGAAAAGTGCGAAAAATAATTGAAAATTAAAGAGTCCTTAACCGATTGCGGGGAGAGCGTAAAGAGAACAGGGTTCGTCGAACGAACTCGAGTGGTTATTATTTTCCCAACAAGTTTTTTTTCTTGTGCAACGGAACGGAAAAACGCTCGCGCGAAGTTTATTTTGATTGGAGTTGAGCTCCGGTGGAAGTTGTTGGCGAAATTGGAACGTGGTTAAAAAAAAGAAATATAAGGTGTAATAGGGAATAGGGAGCCGTAAAAAAGGCACCAAAATCGCGAAACACAAATAAGGTTACGTAAAGAGTGAAGGATTAGCATATAGCCGATGCGGCGGGGAATGTGTACGCACGAGTGAATTAAACCAGGATAAAGTGAAACAATATTACAATAAGGATTAAGTGATTAAACAAAGTGTTTTGGTTCCCACCGTGGTCGTACAGATCCTCAATGGAGTGAGTGACAAGCAGCACCCTTTCGTGCTCACCGTTTATCCAGTACTTTCCTCGAGTGAGGGAGGAAAATGTAATTGCTGTGTTGTTTTCATCGATCCGTCAAGTGTTGTCCCGTGAACCACAATGCTGGTCACACATATTATTCGTTTACAGCATAATCCGGTTACTTCATAGTGCTTCAATTGATGTTTGCTACACACACAGTTGTTTGACGAAGAATTAGTAAGTCGAAAATAAACTTCCGGCGAACGAGTGGAACCTAATCCAAAGTATAATAAGTACTGGGAAAATTGCACCTGCTCGCAGCTTTTCCGTTTGTGTTTAGGAAGAACAACAGCGCGTAAGCCTATCAAAACAGTATCCGAGTCGGGAAGCGGCAGTAAGCGCTCGTTGAAAGTGGGTGACTAATATATCTGATAGCATCATCATTAGGTATCAGCGGATGTACATTTTGGAGTAGGCGCAGCATCCACCACTTTGAGGTAAGTTGAAGTCTACACAACACAACCACGCGGCTCTTGCAGCTAGCGGCTTGAGGTCTCGGTCACCGTAGTCTCAAAGTTCAGACATAAGACGAATCGGTACGTGATAAGAATGTTGCTCTCCCTGGAAAGCAGTTTGTCTGAGCGGATTACGGTTTAAGCTGCTTTGGTTCGGCTGCTGGTTTTGGGGCTTTTCGAGCAAGCTTACGTGTATGGTAGAAGAGACCCATATTCGAGGCAGGCAAGGATGATATGTGTTTAGTTGCTGGAGGGGCAAAAACTTTCTCCTTTCTGCTCTGCCAATGAGTCGTCGGACTTTTTTGGTTTACTAGGTTGGGGTGGGTTCACGGTACAAGCAAGGGTGTTAATGAAGCGCAGATGTTCGTAACTGCTGGGCTAAATTGCTAAATCCAAATTGCCGGGAACTTTCAGCTGTTTGAGCCGTTAATTCAATAATTCAAACAATTTTTTTACTTTTTCGAAAAAAATAGGTGATTAACTACGTGTGTTTGGTTAAAAGAAATTATTGAATAAGCGACGCTATATACCGCGGGTGGAATAAGCTTTATAGTTTCATAGATAACATTGCTTGAGGGTGGCGAGTGTGTTGGCCAAAATGAGAAATGATAGAGTAAGGCAGTTTGAACACATATTCAGCGTTCAAACTTCATTTCCCACGCTAGTAGGAACTTCATTATGTGGTTAAGATTGTTTTCGTAAATGAATCACTCGGCTATTTATGATGTCTTAAATATTTCAAGTAGTACGAAATCTAGCTGCATTCTCTCACTCTGGGGCTCTTTTATTTGAGTAGATGACAAACTCCGTTAACAGATGGACGAACATTGCTACGTTAGAAGTCTATCACTGAAGTACTGTTTAATCTCCATAATCGGATAAAATTTAGAGAGAAATATTCTTTCTCAATTTTTATCGTTGTATATTTGAGCTACAATTCTGTTTTTGGAGCTCTTTTCTCTTAACTTTAAATCTGAGAAATGTTCTACGTACCAAAAATACACGCGATTTAAACCACAACAATACCGCTCGATTTGTTTTATTATGATTCGGACTACGCTAACCGAAATCGGAAGTGCTTGTGCTTACTTTGGCAACTCCATTGGTTCAAGCATTATAATTGACCTCCCATTGCCCGATGACAATCTACGAAAAACAGGTAGCAATATACCATTAAAATTGAACTTGTAATTATATATCTTTTTTTTCAAATTTTTTTTTCGAAAAAATCGCGGAAAAAGAGGTATTTTGCAACCCAACTCGGGCAGAGCCGTTAACAACAAGCACAAATTCACCAACCAAAATCTTGCGATTTTTAATACAGCTCTGCTGAATATTTGCTTGTAACACCATTCGTACCTAGCTGTGTGAACGCGACGAGGCTTTCATTTTAGTATTGTATATTGATACCAGAAAACTGAGAGGACAATATCGAGAAATCTGATCGGCTGGATTGTTTACTGTTATGGTGGTTGTAAGTTTCGTTTCGTGTCTACACCAGACTTTGTTTGCAGTGTTAGTTGAATACATTTTTTTCCATTGCTAAATTAATTCTCTTCATGACATCAAAAGATTTTTAAGCCTAGTATACATTTGTATATCTTTTCTATCTCCAACAATGTGTTGCACTTTCGATGATACGTAATTTGCTAAAAAAACACTTCCAAATATCTGGCAAAAGCTACGCTCTGGTGCAGCCATTGAGAATGGTGCAATTGTTCAAAAAGAAAATATATACCTTGAAGAACAGCTCATGATAGAAAGAATGATGTATTTTATCATTCACCAAACAAATATACGATTATTAGAGTTTTTATACTGATTACCTCCCAAATTTTTACAACACAATAATTAAATTTTTGAGGCCATCAAAGATAAAACTGCGGAAACTATTTGATACGAGGGAGAGTTTTTTCGTGTACTGGAACGAGTCACAGAAACATCCGTAGCCTATTGCTGGTATTGTCGATGATACTGCAAGTTTTCATATCTTCATAAGTTAAGATAAGTGCTTAATTTTTCAATATTTAGATGCAATTGTATTGGCAATACATCTAATAGGCTTAAAATGTGCTTGAACCAAAACTGTTTACTTAAATGAAGAAAGTATTCAGCTCATCCACGGGAATAATAGAAAAGAATTCTATAATAATAAGTTCACTGCAAATTTTTCCGTAATATTATCATTACGGTGTTTGAAAACAAACGGACATTTTCTCGCGAGACTTTGTAAAATGAGTTCAAGCTAGGTGTTTGAAGGCAATGTACGAAGCATCTATTCAGCAGCTTTCATATTCAACATCAAGATCTGTTGGGCACTTTAAGGAAAAAAAGTTATTTGAAAAAAACTTTTCTTTGTTCAAACTGAATTTTTTTTTTCAGTGTATTTTTATCGAAAACTGAAACAATGAAAGTCATAATCATCTCAGTAACGAATTTGTTATAGCACATCGGACTGGACTGAAACGAGGAAGAAGGGATTCGTTTAACGGAGATCTGGTACTAGAATACTTAGCGCACGACCAGACAACATGTTTAATATCGCGATAACCGCCACCACAAGCGCAGAGACCGCTCTCCACTACCTCAACACGCCGAAGATGGGCCTTCTACATATAATAATTGTACATGACCTGAGATATGACCCGAATGAAGTCATGACCCTCATTCATTCTCTTGGACCAATATTTGTTGATTCTTTTGGAATTCCTAAACTTCCATCGCTCCACGAAATTTGCCAATTTTCGAGCGTCCTTTGAGAATTTTTTTTTAAAAACTTCTAATGCCAAGATGCCCACCTTCACATTATCATTCTAATCCAAGTGTCCGCCTTCTCATTACCCAGAATGGAGCAATGCGAAAAAATTCAAACTAAGGTAATCTACTATGATTTTTCAGCTAAAGTACTCAAAAACTCCCATGTTTTCCCCAGGAAATACAAAGTGTGCTTTCCATGCTCCACCAAATGGAGAGCCTCCTGTAACTGTAACGATGTGGGCATGGTCGTTGATAGGTAAATATAAAACCATCAATCTTGTGGGGAGAATGTTGGCAGCACAGCCTCTTTTATGATTGCACTTACCACTACTGTCATAATAATTAGCATAAAAGCTATGTATCAGCTGTCATCATATGACAAACGTTCCGTGTATTCCAATCACAGGATGAATCGAATACACAACGTAGGCCCTAGCTACCAGACGAAACATTGTTGCTCTGATGATCTGTCCGTTAATCCGTCCACGAACCGGTGCCAATAATCGCGTTTTTCAGCTTTCATAATTTTTTTCATTTGCATTTGTAGCGTCGTGTATATTTAGAAATATTCGGGCGATCCGACGTTCAAAAGTCGTTTTCTAAGCAATCTCTGCCCACCCCGAGATAGAAGACTGTTCACAGTTGTTCACGTCGGGTACTCGTTTCGTCTGACCTTTAATCGTAATGCAAATGCATTGTGTGAAATCTGGGGAAAAATGTAGGGACTGAAATATAAGGACACTTGGGGTTTTTGATGTCCCATGTGGAAATTCCTGCTAGTTTCTAAGATTACCGAGACCAGGAACCACTTACTTCGGTTTTGTAACAGCACCCTTCAAGGGATACTCTCAGGCCTTTACAAGGAAGCTTAGGAGAGAAAACTGATTTTCCTCTTTCGGAAATGTATCGGTACATTAGAAAATGTTTCCACAGTGGGATGGATAGACTCTCGCTCTTTAGTGTACAACGAAACGTAGAAATTAGTCGTTGTCGGTGACGTAGCGCTCTTTTGCATTATCGGAGCGTTCCTTAAAAGTATGTTTCATGTTGTCCCCACATAATTTATATGCATTTTCCACAGCGTGCCTTGTTTCTACAATATGTCGCTATAGGCCCAATTGTTTGCAGCAACGAAAATTCATGCCTCGCGGCACAAAAAGGCAAACAGGTAGACTAGCCCCACCCAAAAGATCAAAGTTTGGAGGAGCAGATTGGGTGAAAGGTTCGAAATGGGGCTGATGGAAAATAAGTTGTTTTCAAATACTTGAGCTTTTTCCTGAACGCAATTTCTTGCAAACCAGAATTCTCGCTGGCTGAACCAAAGGATTTTTGACGGAGCGAACCCCATACTTCGCAACTAAGGGCCGTATTGGAGACTGCACCATCAATCTCTACTTCCCGGGCGGGTACATAGACAAGATACTTCTTCGTACGCATATATCGTTGATGTTAAATGGCTCATCTTTGCGCTCATTCAAGTTTTTTATGAATATATACCAAATTCGTTACTGATACTTTTTGCATGTAACAGAAGACTAGCAGTTGGGAAAATGGGTTCTGAGATGATTATGACTTTCATTGGTCCAGTTTTCGATAAAAATACATTGAAAATAAATTCAGTTTGGACAAGGAAATTTTTTTAAATAACTTTTTACATCATTTATAGAAAAAGTCGATATCGAAGTAAAGTTTGAACTATGCACGCAGAGCTGAAATTTCAGTGCTTAGTTCTCATCCGAGTTGGAAATTTGAGTAAATGCTATTGAGTATGAACTTAGAATCCATTCGAATTTTTTTTTTCGAATTTTTTGACTCAACACAACATATATAAACTCTCTAGGAAAATTCAGTTTTACTTACACAATGCATTGATTGAAGAATTTATATATGTTATTAACGGAGCATTAGCAATAATTCATTTTTATTTCTATTTTATGAGGCATTTTTTCCGCTTTTCCTTTAAATTGGTTTAACCTTTGAGATTTCTTGCACTGATATTGTCCTATGCTAATTTGAGCGATTCTCTGAGTCCTGCCACTATCCCATGTAGTATGTGTTATCAAAAACATCATGAAGCATCAAGTTCTAAATGTTCTCAATCGATATAATACCCGAAGAAAGCGATAAGAGTTATAGGAAATGTATCACCACACAGTTAGGTGGATTAAAAGCGTTTTTTCCTTAAAAGTGCGCAACTTGAATTTTTGACGGGAGGTAGGGAACATAATTACCTACCTTGGAACAAAATTTCGTCCAAATCAAAGATGTTTTTTTGTAAAACGACTTAAAATTTTTAAAATCGTTTTTCCTCGGTGTAAGGGTCGATGAAGAATTTATCCAATATTTTTATTCAAAAATTTAACTAATTTTGTGAACATTTTTTGTAGAATTTGTCATTTTTGGACTATAGCCATTTGAAAAAAAAAAGTGGTTAAAAAGTTTGATCCTTCTCAAAAGACTGTCTAGATCATTTTTAAAAAAACTACAAGGGGCAGTCCTATGGGGTTGCACGAACTGTAGACGTAGGACTATACTACTTAATGTAAAATATTTATTTTCTTAGTACTTAGTGTGTGGGAAAAAACACCCGGACCGGTGAAGAAAAATCAAACTTTAGACAATATAATCACATCTCATGTATAGAACAAGCTTTCTAGTTGCTCTCAAACAGATCCTAAAAGTTCAAACACCCATGGATAACCCCAAGTTTGTAGATGTGTTTCGATGCCAGAGGATTGTAAAATGGTTAATATTACGTCATGAAAATTCAATTCTTCCGTGACAATTTTTTTTGCCTGCAAAATGCCCTGTGTGTATGCAAAGCTCATGATTTGTTGGGTTATTAGCATTGATCGGAAAATGCTTTCCAACGCTGCGCATTGCATACATACAGGAGATTTTGCAGGTCACCAGAAGCTGTTCATTTTACCACCGCCACATGTTCATTTTACCCACTCGCTATAAACATGCTTCATTTTTGGACATGTTTAGAAATCAAGAATCATGTTTGAAAAAATGTATTTATGACGAAGTATTTTTACCAAATATGTACAAAACATGTCTAACAAGAAACATAAGGTGATTGTAATATCTCATTCACTTACTAGTTATAAAATATTGACTTTGCTTAACGTGTTCATTTTACCGCCAGTTCTCCTACCTACCAACACATTCGCCCCAAACATTGAACCCAAGCGTACAATGCAAAATGAGTCAACGCTGATGATGATGGGTAGAGCGAAAGAGACAACTAGTACCACCACGACACTATTAGCGCATTTCACTAAAATTCCACGCGGCCTTTCCCGATTGAAAGGAACGGCCGCGCTTAGCCCATCTGTCATATTATCGTGATTTTGCATAGCGAAGGGCTGAATGATTTTGTTTCAAAAAACAGCCCTGCGTTATGCAACACTTTGTGCAGGTTGATTATTCCAGTTGCAAGTGGGGCCAAATTCACCAAGTTCCGTAAAATTCCTTTTAAATTACAGAATTGATAAAATTGCTTAGATGAGCTAAACTAATTAATCAAATCCTGTTTTAAAAACTGTCGTTGCGTTTAAACCAAAATGGGAAGCTTATTACTACCACTACATTACTTAATTTCAAGCGCAAATAGCAAATACATGTGCTAGTTAAACCAAAAATTTACTGGCAACATTACAGCGGCATTTAGGAAGCAGTTGGAGCGGTCTCCTGTTGGACGACACAGGGTAGCGTCCCTCCACAGCCAGTGTAACGGACTTCTAGCTCAGCTACACTGGCTGTAAAAAACACAGCGCAGTGATCTGCTTCGCCAGCCGTTCAACAGTGAACTGAGCATGTCTGGCCAAGTCCGTTCTTTAAATAGTCGATGATGACGTCATTCATAGAAGCGTTGCGCGCTAGGTACACCAATCCGTCGTACAGGGCTTGGGAAGCGCTATCTTCTGTGTGTTAATGCGCGATATTTTGACAAGGTTGTATATTATTTAATTTTTTAATGCTATGATATCAAAAATCTTTGGGTTTATCTATTGGAATCTATTCTTACAAGTATTCCGGGGCGATTTGTGCAAAAAAATTGAAGATTTAACGTGAGATGGCTGAATTATATGCGTTTAAAATTGGACCACTTTTCGTTACATACCATTTTTGTAGAATTTGCAGAGTGCACTCCCATATCGAAAACAAAGACGTAGTCCTACGTCAAAAGATTCTGGAAACCTTTAAATCTGATAAAAAAAAATTTATTTCAGTGCTTTATCAATGTACAAAAAGTTTCATCCATTTTAACACGTTGGAATATTGAACAATAACAAAATGTTGCGAATTTTTGCTTAAAATAATTTGAAATAATGTGTAAAACTAGTTTGACAAAAAATGTATTAAAAATAAACAAATCTAAAGGAAAATACAAACTTGTAATTTATTACTCTTGCTCAAATCTGAGAATTAGTTGTTTTATAAAAAATAGACACTTTACGAAGTTTCGTAAAAATCAGGTAAAGTCAAATTTCGGTTTTTTGTCGTTTTTGTACCAAAAAACCGAACAATATACTCAAAAAGTATAACAAATCAGTATTTTATAAGTTTAGAGTAAAAATCATTTCAAATTAGAATGATTCGGTAGACTATTCTGGTTTAATAAGCGATCTACGAAAAAAGTTTCGAGTGATCAAAGTCACCCCGATGATCAAAGTCACCCCGGTCTACGGTACCTAGAAACCAGAAATATGTAAGATATCTTCCGCAAAACCAAGAAGTGTGTGAGATTTCACGATAGCGCTATCGTTCCGATCCACGGAGTCAAGAATTCCCTTCGTTAAAGTAAAGTATGAATATGCGCAGTCCAAGATGACTTCCTTATGTAATACCAGATGTAGCGGGAAGTTGTTTCCCAATATTTGTTGGCCACCTTCACGCTAAACTGACGGCAGACGAGATAGACTTGGAGCGATAGGTTGATATATCGATGTAGTATAAGCATAGACGGTTTGCAAACTATAAAATCCTATATTTTCGAATATACTGACAAAAGTTTGCTGCCTTTTGGTTTTTTTTTGTTATGGCGGAGACTATTAAATTTTAATGGCACAAAAAACTCCTAATAAATAGAAACACACTATTATATCGCAGTTTTCTACCTCTGGAAAGCTTAAGCAAAAGCATACATATGCTCTTCAAACTTACCAAAGGTGTGACCCCATCAAGAACCAAGATCGCCTTGAGGCATTGCACCCCGCAAACTGGATCGAATCATTCTTTCTTCATTCTTGAATACGGCACTCTTCCAGCGGAAGTTACCCGCTGACAAAGCCCCGTGGTTTTTGCTTAGTTTATCGCTACGGTAGCGCTGCGATGGGCTTTCCGATTTCAGAGAACGGCCTTCTTGTACGTACATCCGCACCCTATGTGGGTATATGTAAATTTGATGTCCGTTAACAAACATGGCTTTTCTCGCTCGAGCATAATAGAAGCCACCAGCATGGTTCAAATGTGTGAAAAACATGATTTTCCTTTTATAGCGTCTCTTGCTGGAAATTTTCCGACGGCCACAGAAACGACACATATACACACAGGCAAACCCATGTTGGTGCTGTCGGGTCAGCATTCGTTCAGACTAAGAGTAGAGAGAAGCGGATAGGTTTGACCATCCAGGGAATTAGTTTCGATAGCCAGAAATGGAACGGACTCTATGGGAGTTGAAAGTAACAAGTTTTAATTGGAGTTGTGGTATACTTCACATTTTTGGTTACTCAGATTAATACACGCATGAAATGTTGTTAAGTTATGACTACAAATAGAAGTAAAAAAACAGATTTTTTTTGAATAGCGCGATTATTCCGGTACTCCTTTTTGCTTTTAGCTTAACATAGTAAAAGATCTTACAGTTCAGAACTATCGTCTGCGTTATGATTAGATTACTCTTGTTTATAAGTGAAAGTGATACTACATTCATGTTTAACTCTTTCACAACTACTACGGACCCAAAACTGACGAACTCAGCCGAGACCCGGTTAGACGAATAACTCTCCTCCAGAAGCTTGATTGCACCACTTTGAATGCATTTTCGAAACTCATTAAAAGTGAATCTATCAGTACCAGGAGGTAGAACCAGTAACTTTCAACAGCTCACATTTTGCTCTTCGTTCGTGGTTATTTTTTCTCCTTTCGAGTTTAAATCCTGTATTACCTTCTCACCCATTCCCCAGCCGGCATCATCTTTACCAGGTGATTTTGGCAGCGCATAAGTCTTCCAACGGATAGCGCAGGGAGTAGCAGAAGCAGCAGCAGCAGCAGCGCAAAAATCCAAGCATAAAATCAGTGCAAAACTTTTCTTAATTTAGCTGCTCTCTTTGCCGAAACATTTCGAATGCATCATAAATTCTAACCAACTTTCCGAGCCGTCAGAGACCCTAAGAAGCTACACGAAAGAACTTTTTGCTAGGATGTTCGTTCATAATTTCAAACCATACCACCAGTGTGACCCACCCGCGCACGGGCTGTTTGCATTCACTCGTTGGCCCCACGCCACGATCTGCTGGCTGGCTGAGTGCGCGCCGTATGTTTGCACCACACCAGGCACTCCGGGAAAAAGAGAGAAACAAGCTACACTAGACATGGGAACCATAAATAACGAAATCTTAGCTTATGAGCATCCATTACACCATCCCTGGGAGAAGAGGGGAAGTTTGATTTTGGTCCAGGAAATGTGCCCTTCATCCATCGCGGCTGTGAGAGTGCTTTGTGCTTGCACTGCATGGAAAATTTGGGTCATGTTCGTACGGTCATACTATAAGAGTGGGAATGAAAATATGCAACATTCCATCTCGTTGGAGAAATTGGAACACTTTGCGATGTATAGAAGACGTAAAGTAGTTTACAGTTAGTGTTGCTTTTAGTGTTTTCTTTTGTTTTATAAAAAACGTGGAAACCAATATTATTACTATAACCATTTAAATAATGAGTGTATACAATTCATTCTGTGACATATCGTTTTTTACATTTCTTTAAAAAAATGTATATAGTTCGCTCAAAACTTTCAAGATGTTTTCCAAGCCTCGGACGGCTTATTCTTATATACCAATCGCCTCAGCTCGATGATTTGGGCCAATTTCTGAGTATGTGTTTTTATAGTAAGGTTTAAAAAGCTTAAAAAGCCTGGCCTGTAGTGTATTGGCACTGTGTGGGACTCAAGACTCACGTTCGTGCCTAACCACTGAAAATACTACTTACTCTGTTTTTTCGCACTTCTTCCCCAAGGAACTACAACGAGGTATTACCTCCTGAGGGAGGAGGGGAGGTTGGTGGGCTCATTGTGATTTCGCCGCACCTCTTTCTGCTCCTCTATCCCAGAGCCTCAGCTAGTTCGTGAAACCTTTGAGCTTTGATTTAACTCTCGACTCCTCTTTTGCTACTTGCCTCCATTTATTACGTCCCCATTTTAGCTCTTGTCCCCGTGAGCCGTTTAGATGTTGATTCCATGAGCCATTTAGCTCCTGTTTCCGTGAGCTCCCGGCCTTATAACGATCCACTCGGATAGTCCCCGACGGGGAATTCACCCTACTCCGACCCATAGTTCCCCGACGGAGGAATGTCTACCGACAGCGATACCCGCTTCTTTGAGCCAGCTCCCAGATTTGTCGAGATCTACTTGGAAATTATCCGGCGGTGAACTACGCTACTTCGACTGAGACTTCCCCGGCAACGGAATGTTTCTCGGTACCGGTGTTTGTTTTGCGAGTCAATTAGATCCCATTTTCGTCACGATTCTGTCAGATAGTTCGCGGCGGCGAATCTACTCTACTGTACATTCTCCGGCGATAGATTTCTCCCGATACCGATGTTCGTTTCCGTTAGCCATTTAGCTCCCCACTTCGTCCCCATCTACTCGATTGAGTCCCCGGCGGTGGACCTAGCCTACTCAGCGGGCCAGCTAGTAGGTGCTGAGGTCTGTCCAGAGATTCCGGGTGGAGTGTAGCTTCCGGTTCACTGGCGCCCAACGACCCAATGCTAGACTATTCGTCGCGGTCTACTCGGTCTAATCTATGGCGGTGATTCTAGCCTACTCACGAGCTACTCGGTAGGGTGTCGAGGTCGGTCCGGTGATTTCGGTTGAGCCTGTTGTCTAGTTCGCTGGCGCCCCGACGACCTGAATCTGGTGCTACGTTGCGTACTAGTCAACTGGTGGACCTAGTCTATACCGACGGATAGTTTCTCTCGAAACCCGATTTGTGGTTTAGCGTCAGCTTTCTAACCAATGGTACTACTTTGTTGGTCCCTTCGCTACTTTCTCTGTAGCTCAGAGAATATACGCGTAACCACCTTGTTGACAACATCCCAGATATGCTCGTCGTAGCTCATCTCTTCGACACACCAGACATACCCCTTCGAATTTCTTCGAACCTAGGACATTCGAAGACCATTCGAAGACCACGTGTTCCAGTGTCTCTGTGCACGATCACACACTCCGGACAAAGGGGTGACGAAACGTGCCCAAACCGATGCTAGTAGTTCCGGAAGCATCCGTACCCGGACAATAACTGCGTCAACTGGAAGTTCACCTCTCCATGTTTCCTATGTACCCATGCAGACACATTTGGGATGAGTCCGTGTGTTCACTTTCCTTTCTTCGCGTTGTCCCATTCTTGCAGCCATATAGTCAACGAGTCCGCTCGAATCAGTCTCCTTGCATTACGTGCATTTCTCCGCTGATAGCCTTCCACGTCCTCAGCCGGAGTAATGCAGATAGGGATCATCCCTGCAATTACGCATACTGCCTCCGACAATATCGTTCTGTACGAACCCGTGACACGAACAGCCATTAGGTGAAACGTGCTTGTCAGCTTTGTCCGATTCCGCCTTGAGTTCAGCGCAGCAGCCCAGGCCGGTAAGCCATACCTCAGTAGTGAGAATGAAACATCCGTCAGGAGAAGTTTCGTGCACAGGCTAGTAGAAAGTAAAAGGCTATTAGTGGTTGTTTTGTAAGAATTGTAGTCTTTAGTACTAGTGTACAATAGTTATGTGCTAGTCACATGTCTATCTCATCCCCAGAAGTAATACCGAGAGGTAATCCCTGCGGAGAACAATGGCGGAGCCCAATGGAGTTTAGTCGGTATTACCTTGTTATGGTGGAGCCGGACACTCCAGTACACTCCGTGCGGTAGCTTGGCATCTACTAAGCACGTGTACTGGGTCAGTGCGTAAATTACATTCTCCATTGTAAAAAACAAAGTTGCATGTCTATCTGTATATGTGTTCGTCTGAGTACTTGTGTGGTGTATATAACACAATAATGACGCTCACATTCACTAGACAACACGTTCCATGCCAAGATGACTGGGATCTCTAGTCATATGGGAAAACTGATTCTCTTCTAGCATCTGTACCATACACTAAGCATCAGATTCATGGTGCACGCGCGATTATTCAATAATACATATGCGAATGGCACATGATTATAAAATCTAATTTGTACACACGTAGTTACATATACGCTTGCCCAAGTTACAAAAATGTTAACATGCAATCGCTCGAGCTCCTCGCGATCATCAACGCACACCTACGCCCGCGATCTCGCAAACATGAAAACACCCCGGTGACTAAGTGAACGGTTTAGCACAATTTGCAAACGCGTTCTGAAGAATAAACCTACAAACGAACGTGTTCGTGCGATCATGAATTGGTTTCGTCCGGAAGTTCCTACGTGGCCCTAGTGGTCTAGGTCCAATGCCTTCAGGTAGATCAAATAAAAAAAAATTCGCTCATGGCTGCAACTAGATCGAATTTATACATGCGAAGTCGCATACATGCGACAAACACGTTTACAGTCTTTCGCGATCATCCACGCAGCCAACACCCGCGTTCTCACACACACATGATAACATCCCGGTGATGGAGTGAACGTCTCAGCACTTATAAATTTCCAAACGCACTTTCCACCTACAATCTCCCGCGCTCGCGTGTTCGTGGATCGGTCACTTCCGGAAGTGTCTATCCTCGGTACCGAAAGTCTAGGTCCATGCTTTCAATTGAACCAATTAAAAACCTATTTTAATCCACCTAGCGGTGCAATTGTGCCTTTCTCAATCATGAATCACGAGAATGTGTGCGTTGTTTATATTCATTAAAAACTTTTAAATGCATATATTACATTTTATTATTATACATCACATGACAACTATATTCAGGAAAATAAATCTTTATTCGAGTTCTAAAATTTTGAAAAAGAAAAAACAGCCATGGTAATATTGAACTGAAAAAAGGTGCGAAATCGATTTTGATAAAAAAATTTTTTCGAGATAACATAAAATCTCGACGTTTCATGCATTTTAAAGATGTTTGGCATCAAAAATACGAATTCGATTTCTGAAATTTCATGGGGTCCCCCCTTTGAAAAAAAAAATTTGAGTTCTGGCTTATATGGGAATTTCATATGTGACCGGACGATTTAGTCTATATTACCGGACCCATATAAGCGATCCGTACGAAATTTTATAGACATCTGTGGGGATATTATAGCTATCATTTGGAACTAAGTTTGTGAAAATCGGCCCAACCATTTCAGGGAAACTGATGTGAGTTCGTAAATTTTGAAAGATGGCCGCTTTTCCCGGGCACTTCCGGAACCGTCTATGGTGGTCAATGTAGTCAACGAAAGTTTGGTTGGCCGTCGGTGACCTAGAACAGCAAATTCAAGTTGTTTGAGAGACATTTTAGCGAAATTCTTACCTTTTTTGCTTTCATCGGAGTATCGGTTTGAATCACAATTTGCTATGTGATCGCACGCCACAACCTGTAACTCCGTAACCGGAAATCGGATCGGGATGAAATTAAATAGCCATTTACAGGGACGCAATACCTTTCATTTGAGACTAAGTTTAACCGAATCGGTCTAGCCATCTCCGAGAAACCGATGTGACTGTTATTCTGAATTTAGATACTTCCGCCGGGGCTTCTGGAACCGATGATGGTGGCCAATGTGACCAAAGAGACTTTGAATGGCTGTTAATGACCTAGTACTACAAATCGAAGCAGTTGTGGTCACATTTTGGAAAAATTTTCACCATTATACATTCATTGCAGAATTTCTTAAAATCGACATTTTCTGCGTGATCGTACTCATCACCCTGTAATTCCGGAACCGGAAGTCGGATCCATTAGAAATTCAATAGCAGCCTATGGGAACGTTGCACCTTTCATTTGGGACTAAGTTTGTAAAAATCGGTTTATCCATCTCTGAGAAAAGTGAGTGAGATTGTGTTCGCGTACACACACACAGACGCACATACACACACACACATACATACACACACACATACATACACACACATACATACACACACACACAGACATTTGCCGAACTCGACGAACTGAATCGAATGGTATATGTCACTCGGCCCTCCGGGCCTCCGTTAAAAAGTCGGTTTTCAGAGCAATTGCAATACCTTTCTATTGAGAAAGGCAAAAAAAGGAAGCTCTCGTATCTACTAGACAACACGTTTCATGGCGACATGACCGGGAACTCTAGTAGTATGGGGTAATTCACTCTCCGACAGAATATGAACAGTATACCGAAAACTAAACATCAGAATGACGGTCCGCGTGACCATCAAAGAAAACACGCGAATATGTCAATGGCCACACGGTTATAAAATCGAATTTATGCATGCGAAGTCACTTACATGCGACAAACACGTTAACATACGAACGCTTAAGCCCTTCGCCGTCATCCACGCACACTTACGCCCGCGATCGCGCAAGATTGATAACACCTCCACGGTGTGTTTGGTAGAACAAGTTTATTCGAAAAAAAATCGGCATCGCTAAAACTTCAGCATGTGATAGAATGGAATTTTCCAATTTATTTGAAATCAAAATAAAAATATTCTGTCGGGAGCCTTAGAACAACTTTATTTTGAAGTTTGAAAACTTAGGTTTTACAATAAAACTGGTTCACATTTTTGCCTCTGACATTCAAATTTTACCAAAAGTGAGAATCTGATGGACAATTTTATTCTCTACAACTTTGTACAAATTTACAACTCGAACGCCATTAAAATTTCATCAAAGTTTCCAGTTTCGCACGTGTCCTACTGGTTAAGAAGTTGACTTCCAAAATCATCTTCCTTTGGAAAAAAATACTCGTCGTATTTTAACAGTGTGTGCAGAAGATCTTGAGTGCTAATAAAGTCCCACCTTTAAGCGGAAAAACATAATTTCAAATAATATAGAGAAATATAGAGAAGAGTAGATAAAATTTGAACGAAATTAGTACTCTTTTCAAAGATGCTGAATAATGCAGAAAAATGATTTGATTTGATCTCGATTGAGAATCTAGATTTACAGTTTTATGGAGGATAGCAAAATAATTCGATGAGATTTATGTTCATGTTTGTTAACTTTTGGGATAAATTCGAGGACTTCTGTGCATCGAACGATACAGCTGCAAGGTGTTTCTTGTACTCAAATTACACTTTGTTTTCCAAAGGAATAAATTTCACATAACTTAGAAAAAAGGTGTCTAGACTGGTGTTCATGGTGGGATTTTTTGCGACGCGGTTAAAAATTCACAGTAGGTACCTCAGAACAGTAAATATCAGAAATTAGGTGTCCTTCATCAGCTTATTGCCATTTGGTCAAGTTTCCCATGAAATCTTGGTCAAGTCTCCCTAACATTAGTTCAATGTCTGACAAATTTTATAAATACCTATTCCAATATTCCGATTCATTTCACTACTTCATAGGGATTCACATGGTATTTGAGTTCTATAAAAAAATAAATTACTCTAGTAGATATGTCAATACAAAGTTTGATAAAAATTACATAATTTAACGCAAATTCAAGAATTACGAAATATTTTCTATGCAGAATGGATTTTCCACTCCAAACTTTTAAAATTAACTGATGGGATCGAAACAAGTTTAAAAATATTTTTTTAATATTTTTAAGAACCGAATAGAACACGTTATTGAAAATTGTTGAATCGCGCGCTTGGTCAAGTCTCCCCATGTTCCCCTACTCGAAAGAGGTGTTGCTGTTACTGTCTCCAGATTCTGAACTGAGCTGGCAACTCTGTCATCTTGATATGTGGTCTTCGCTCTTAGACCACATTTTGAGGGAAATCTTCAATATACAGACTTGCATTAATACTTTGGGAATTTTCTGAATATATTTTCTTGTTCGTTTTCTGTTGTGATCCGTGTTCAGCGAGTAACGGCTCCGGAATTTCTTCTTAAAGGAAATTAAGAAACTTGGTTTTGGTCCTTTTTCCTATGATTATGCGAAATGTGTTCCTTTTGGAAATAAAACGCAATTCGAGGGCAAGCAAAACTCCGCATCTATAAATTCTGATGTAATGAATCTACCCCAAAAGATAACAAACACGGATCCAAACTCAAAGAGCTTTTTTCTCTTTCAATCTTTTTCTTTTAATCCTTTCATGTCCAACTTTTTTCTAGTGCATGTAGAGTTTCAAAACTATTTTTCATTGAAAATGGTGGGATCGAGAAACACGAAAAGCCTTTTTTCATAAAGATAGGTGCTTCCCTTGCAGTGTTAGAAGCTGCTCAATTTTTACCTTCCAATGCTCAATATAATTCTCCTAGAATATTTACAATAGTTCAATTGCATGGAAAACATAGCCAAAGGCAGGCTAAATTGATATGTTTCAAATTCATTTTCCGACGTCAACGTAAACTGTTCCTGGCAGCACTGCTCCATCGGAATCCAATCAGACTAATTGCTATTACTTCAGTTATGGAGCTGATCCTTATAATTGTGAATACTCAAATGAAAGATAATAGTCACATTTATTAGCCTTACTTGGTTTTGTGAACAAATCTTGCCTCAATCAAAAGTTATAGCTGTTTAAAAACGTTGTTGTCCACAAACAACATTGGCATGAATGGGTTAATGTTTATAAGGACAAACAGGATTCTCAATGCAAAGTCGTTTATTACAATGACTCGGAATGTCTACTTTAGTTCTTTCAAATATAATTGGAAAATTTCAACCGAGTTATACATGTAAATATACCGTACAACTGCTGAGTCGTATACAGTGCGCAAATATTCTATATACGAATAAAAGTGCAGGTAATATATCTACCTTGAGAGAAAATTGGGTTTTAATACACGATATAAACTGCACATAAATGCAACTGTAGTCGGTAATTACTCTGATTCGATGTGGCTAGCAACAGACACCTTTAAAACACTCTTACGACTCAAAACAGTACTATATACGATTATATTAGGCATTCAGAAAAAAAATTATGTATAATGAAAGTTGAGAATGAGAAAAATCTTACGACCACCTGTTTTTTGAAGAACGAGAATTACTTTAAAATTTTCATATCTAGCTTTTTTCTTTTTACAAATGGATTCACTTGGTCTCGAACCCCGAAGCATCAGCTTACGTGCCTTCAACAAATCCTATACACCAATTGATAGGTGTAGTTCATTCGGGCCAAAATCGTTAACTCTTGGGAAAACGCTTATTATTATACCACTCTGCTATACGATTTTGTCTCGGGTTATCATAACATACTATTAATGATATGCGAAATGTGTAGTAATCAACTTCCTTCTACTGAAGAAAATGTACTTATATATATACACACACTCAATTCAATGTGGTAATTTTCACACAGCTGAACAGTCACTTAAATTTTTCAACTGATAGCCCAGCAAAGTTGCTTTAATTTACTGATTTTCAGCGATATATTTTCCGAGTTTCAGCAAAACAAACTCAGATCTAGGTAAAAGCTTTGTTAGCTGAGTGCTCGGCTGTGTAAAACTTGGTTAAAGTTGCGAAAAAGCTGTGATTCTGTACAGCAAAATTAAGTGTGTATATCCATTTGTAATCCAATTAATGTCAAATTTGTATGTATTCTTCGAGGTCTTTCGATCATTTTCTCTATTATAGTAAAGAAGCTATAAATCTGCACCAAAAACGTTGAGGAGAATGCCACATTATATATAATTGCAATTTTATAAATAAATTATAAACTTTTGCTTCGCTGCTACGAAACATATATACAAGTTGGCGTAAAAACCTCATTGGTATTTTATAATTATTTAGTAAGCATTTTTCGTTAATAGATCCCCAATAGCATTGTTTGCCAAATTCATCAAATCATAGAAATAACCAAAAATAATGTATGAATCAATCATATAAACTTTTTCAAATCTTACTCATAGGTGTACCTTTATACGATTCCGATAAAAATTGCATGCTTATACGATTTTTCTGTATCGATTTTGTTGGCTATTTTCGGCAAATTTGAGACTAAGCGAAATGAAAGCAATGAAATTGAAAGACGGATAGGTATTCTAGAGCGAATCAGTTATAAACTTAGAACGGAAAACTAGAACTAGGCAGGCTGATATGGGCATGATCGAAAGGAAATGTGAAGAATTTTTTTCCGTCTTTCAATTTCATTGCTTTCGTTTCTCTTAGTCTCAAATTTGCCGAAAATAGCCAACAAAATCGATACAGTAGAACCTTGCGGCAATTAAAACATAGTAACTTATACGATTTTTGTTGGTTATCCTTATACGACACCTGGTTACCTGGGTACATACACGTTAGCACACGTGACATACAAACGCACACGCGATCGAACACGTTAACGTACAAACGCTGACTGTCAGAAACGTAAACAAAAAAAATATATATTGTTCAGCATACCTATCGCATAACGAATCATCTCCTTCTGATGATTTCAAAAGCGTTGTATCATATTGTAGCAGAAATGGGCTTCCGCTCATTATCGGCAGTGATGGGAATGCTCATCACATCATTTGGGGCAGCTCAGACATCAATCTGAGAGGCTCTGAACTGATGGAGTACATAAGTAGTACAAATCTCTATATTCTGAATGTGGGAAACCGACCAACTTTTGCGAGGTCTGGGAGGGAGGAGGTGTTAGACATAACACTTTGCTCTGATAGAATTTTGCATGAACTGGGAAATTGGCAGGATCCAAATGAAACTGAACCGTCTCTATCCGATCATAAATATATATTTTTCGATCATTTTGATGTCACCTTCAATGTGGTGACATATCGTAATCCTAAATCTACAAACTGGGACCTCTTTTTGGAAAACTTGGCGACTAAATTTCATGGATATTTTCCAACAATTAGTCAACTAGACGACTTAGATGACGTCGTGGATACGACAAACTCATTCATATTAGCATCCTACGAAAAAGCTTGTTCACTTCGTACTATTAAATCGACTAGGGGTACCCCTTGGTGGAGGGCTGAGCTTGAAAGAATGAAGAAAGTTATGAGAAGAGCTTGGAACCGGCATCAGCGTGATGCTTTGCTTCATACAAATCACCCGGAAAAGATGGAATACTTCCCGTGCTACTGCAAAAGGGATTTGATATTCTTAAACATGTCTTGAAAAAGATTTTGCTTTCCAGTCTTGCTACCAGGTATATCCCGAAAGCATGGCGAGAAATAACTGTTAGATTTATTCCCAAAGGGGGGCGCTCAAGCTATGAAGAAGCCAAGAGTTTTAGGCCTATCAGCTTAAGTTCTTTTCTTCTGAAAGCTTTGGAACGGATAATCGATCATTACATCTGGAACGTTAGTGCACAAAATGCAACATGCATATCAGTGTGGGAAATCCACGATCACTCTGCTTCACGATGTTGTTTACAACATTGAGAAAGCCTTCTTGCTCAAACAATCTAGCTTGGGTGTGTTCGTAGATATTGAGGGTGCTTTTGACAGTGTGTCCTTCCAGTCTATTCTGGAAGCGACGCGCGGTCATGGGATACCTGCATGTATCTCAGGTTGGATAAACGCAATGCTTAGTAACCGCATACTCTGCTCGTCACTGCGACAGGCTGAGATACGGAAGTTGAGTATTTGCGGTTGTCCTCAGGGCGGCGTTCTGTCACGTTTGTTATGGAACTTAGTAGCTGACGGCTTGTTGAAGAAACTCAATGAGCTTGGATTTCCAACCTACGGGTTTGCTGACGATTACCAAATACTAATTACTGGATTTTGCATCGGAACAATCTTTGACTTAATGCAACAGGCATTAAGAGCTGTCGAACAGTGGTGTCGACAAGTTAAACTATCAGTTAACCCAAGCAAAACTTCAATGGTTCTTTTCACGAAGAAGCGAATAACAACCGGGGTTCGTCCCTTGCAGTTCTTTGATTCTGAGCTACTGTGTGCAGATCAAGTCAAATACGTTGGAGTCATATTGGATTCCAAACTGAATTGGTCTGCTCACATTGAGTTCAGAGTCAAGAAAGCGTGCATGGCCTTCGGGCAGTGCAGACGAACTTTTGGAAAGACATGGGGTCTCAAACCTAAATACATCTATTGGATTTACACGACAATTGTACGTCCAATACTGTCATACGGATGCCTTGTGTGGTGGCAGAGGGGAGAGGTGGTGACAGTCCAGTCAAAGCTAAACCATCTGCAAAGAATGGCGCTCATGGCGTTGACTGGTGCTTTCACCACGACTCCTACTGCTGCTCTTGAGGCACTTCTAAATATCAAACCATTACACATACACTTAAAACAAGAAGCACTATCATGTGCATACAGACTGCAGGTTACTGGGCTTTGGAACAGTAATCATGTTGATCTTGCTACCAGTCATACTCGATTGTGGTCACAAATGGTTACATGGGGTGAAGATATTCTTGCTCCCAGCGATATTACACTCACTTGTAGTTTTCCTTACAGGACATTCCATATGAAGATTCCCTCTCGAGAGGAGTGGTTGTCTGGCTTTATGGAAAGACAACAACAAACGCAAGTGGTCTGTTACACTGACGGTTCTCTGATGGAGGGACGTGCTGGTGCTGGTGTCTACTGTCGTGAAATGAGATTGGAACAATCTCACTCACTAGGTAGATACTGTACTGTATTCCAAGCAGAAATCTTTGCGATTATATGCGGGGTGCAATCGGCCCTTCAACTGAGTTTGTCCGGCAGAGTTATAAACTTCTGCTCCGATAGTCAGGCTGCAATCAAGGCCCTTAGCTCAGACAAATCCCGGTCCAAGCAAGTGATCGCGTGCCGAACCCAAATCAAAGAACTAAGCATTGTCAACACTATCTACCTCGTCTGGGTGCCCGGACATTGCGGTATTACTGGGAATGAATGGGCTGACGAATTAGCCAGGGCAGGTTCAGCGATTGACTTCGTTGGTCCTGAGCCCGCGCTGCCAATTTCGACAAGTTGGATAAGGGAAAAAATACGGTCCTGGGCTTCGTCCGAGCACCGCAATTATTGGAGAAATCTACAAACGTGTCGCCAAACAAAGGCGTTTCTAGAACAACCATGCCCAGTGGTTTCGAAAAATCTCTTACATTTTTCGAAGCTCCACTGCGGCATGCTGACCTGGGCTTTAACCGGTCACTGCAGACTCAATTATCAGATGGCAACTATTCAGCGCGCTGAGTCTTTTTCATGTGATCTTTGTGAATCCGACTACGGAACCTCATATCATCTTATATGCAACTGTCCAGCGGTAGCGCAATTGTGATTTCGAGTCTTCAGCCGTCCTTATATAGACGAAACCATGTTTGGTCAACTGAAACTCAGAGATATACTAAGGTTTCTTATCCAATGTGGTAAAGAGCTTTAGGCTTATTCGCAGGCAAGTTGAACTACTTGTGAGTTTAACTTACCTGTTGTTTATTTTTGTTTTGTGCTGTTATTTTTCCCACCCTTCCAATTCTACTTCCCCACACCTCCTTGTCCTTTCCTTCCGATCAGGAAATGATGAAAACACACGGCAAGGCACAAATCCCCGACTACACATGGGGAACGTGCCATTTGAGCCAATATATTCTGATTCCTGATTCCTTATACGACACCTGGTTACCTGGGTACGTACACGTTAGCACACGCGACATACAAACGCACACGCGATCGAACACGTCAACGTACGAACGCTCGAATCCTTCGCGATGATACACGCGATCGCGACGTCTCTACACCCGCACATGTCTGAACCGTACAATGAATATCACATCCAGAATCACGGCCTGCTGCAATTGGCCAATAATAACGGTATTTAATGTTACGAGCCGTAATTGAAGATAATGATACTTGAAAAAGTTATATTTTTATGTAAAAGTTCTCATAACTGCGACACGAAAATAGTTTAGTCGTTGGTGTATAGAAACAAATTATAAAAAAAAATAATCTACAAGTTGTCCAAAGGGTGCTTTAGTGCAAAATAAAAACTACATAACTTAGAAATAAAACGATTTTTAGAGGAACACCCTAACGGTTGCATTTGAATTTCTCGTGCAATGAATAATATAAAAGATAGAGCTTGCATGTCTTCAGCAAATTTGTCTAAAATATGTTGTTCTATAACTGCATCGAAGATAATGAAGCTCTATCTCGTACCGTTAAAAAGATCAATTTTAAATCTTACTAAAATTGGAAGCAATCTAGCTTCTGTTTAAATAAAATGCAAGTCCTTGCAAAGCACAACTTTCCTAAACATATTGTAAGGCTATTTTGCCAAAAAGTTAAAATTCCTGCCAAATTTAATTCAATGAAACTGTGAAAATTGCAATATTTTTAAGTGGCTTGTGCTAGTACCCGGTTGTGATTTCAATGAAAGAAATAGCTAGAGTTTTTGATTATATTCTTCAAAATTCGGTTGGAGCATCATAGCATGAAATTTTTTTCTGGACACTCTAGTACACAGTCGTCTTATGGTGAACCATATGATAGGATAGTTGCTGATCCAATGACTGTGGATCTGGCAGTATCAAATAGTAACTCAACAACAATCAAGCCCAGAACCATGTGGGTAATAACCTTTATTAACAGCTAAGCAACAACGATTGTGCCTAGTACCTCCAAACCAACAACCAGTACCACCAATAAAGATGCAAATACCGTCAGAATCGATTGGAGCTCTTGCATATTCAATGTTGGGTTTTTGCATTTCGGATTCTCCTTATCCTTCAACCAGGGGTCAGTTAGACGACAAAGAGAAAATAGTCCCAAAATTGGCATTAGTTAGGCGCTACTTTTAAAAAGTCATACGTCTTGCATAAACGCCTAAATAAATGGCGGGTTCCGAGTAATGTCTCGGGTAGCAAGCACAGGAGTAATGTTTTGCTGACGATAAATCCGAATTCGATTTTTTTGTTTTTGTTTTGGTAGGCTAGTGCTGGTTTTGTAGTTTTTGTTTTATATTTATCGTCTGACTGGCCCCAAGTTGGTGCTAGTTAGCGATGAAGGTAATTCGAAACGCAAAAATCCAACTTTGCGTTAGCTATTGTGCCATCTTGTACAAAAAATTGTTTAATCAATTTTTTCCCTTGGCATTTTTTATTGCATCTGGCATAGTCGTTAACAGATCTGGCAATTGTTTAGTAAAACGAAAGGTTGCTATGGTTCAACAGCTACCTTTAGGTTCTTTTTCATAGTGAATTAATTCATGTTTAATTTCGGATCGTATTCTAGTTGGTTTCAATTTCAGATGTTATTTTGTTCGGCATGCAGTCATTCGGTGCAGCAAACAGGAGTTTGTCTGTTTTACTATACCAGATGACTACACACCAAACAAAATAACACCTGTAATTTTAATTTTGAGAAAATTATGAATGGATAATTAGTGAATATAATAAATTGACTTAATTCATTTTAGATAATCATGTTAGCTCGAAGAAAAAAATAACTGAAAATAGATTTTTTTTGACTTTCAACCACGATGGACTTGTTGGTAGAATAATATATTAACATTCCCACACTCTATTAACCGCAACCACTGTCACTGTCAACGAGGATCAAGCCTGTTGACAACAACAAATTGAATCAGTGTCAGCGGGAGAAATCTACCTGCGTACATATTCTTAGACACAACAAACCAACTACCAAGCTGCTGTATGTTCGTCCCCTATCGAAGAAACACAGTGTTTTTTATCCCAACTTAGACCGTACCGCCGGCATCGTCATAACTTGACTTTGTTAACGGTCCGGACCACGCGTTGACACCGGAAGCACACCACCCGCAACAGCCAAATACTATAAGGGAAAAATCAACAGATTAAAGGTCACAGAATAATAGTCCCACTCACCGTAAACAGGCAGTTGTTGTGTGGTCCGGGGAATGCTTGTTTCCACACTGAACAGCAAAGGTAAACAGCTTTTAGCCTGAAGAAAATATTTTATCCATTAATTATGCAAGTGATTTTGGAGTCGTTCCGACAGACGACAAGTCACCGACCACCAAGCGTCTCCACTACCACCGACCACCACTCACCAGGCAGAACCATCGGAGTCGTCGTCGTAAGCGGGCGGCACGCTATGACATTTGTTTTGTACCTACCTTTAGTCAAAACTCCACACCGCTAGCCCCACCACAATGGCAACCGATGCTGCCGCACGGTACTTGCTCACTGAACCAGAAGTCACTTCCTTTAGCACCACCAGGTAGGTTGTATGCGAGGCGTAGGTATATAGACGGATGATGGTGGTTGGCGATATGCCGAACCGAGAGGTTACTGAAATATTAAAGCATTTTCTCGCTCTAATCTTTCGTTATTTGTTTTTGCTTTCCATTAGTGGTGCCCTCGGTCGCGGTTGGAATTGCGTTCAAGGGGTGGAAAACCTGGGAGGGCGGTCAATGTTGGCAGGTTTACGAGTTTGCTCCGATCGGGGAAAAAGATATCGAAGGCCAATAATGTTTTTAATGGTTTTTGGCAAACGAATCTTGGCGCGAGATAAGCGCAGTAGATATTCAAATTCGTTGGTGGAACTTTTCCAATGTTTGCTTTATTGCACCGTTCAAGATAAGTTAAACAATTGAATTAGTTTTGGATGGAAATACTGTTTTCCCAGGTTACGGTTTGCTGTTTTGCAATAAATGGATAGATCTTCCAGGAAGAACCTAGATTAAAGGTTTTTTATTTGGAATCACTGCCTGAAAAGTGCTGGTTTTGCCACAAAATATTTGATCAGCGCTTTATTTGTCTTTCCTAAAAGTTGTTGGAATTTCTTCGGTTCCTTGATAGATGAAACTGAATCTACCCTTCCCCTCTACCCAGCGTGGTTCCCCAGAACATGTCTACATCTAGAATGCTCCGTTCTTCTTCGACGAACCCGCAGCATTTAATTTATTTGTTCGGGTCTATTCTATCCTGTTTGCCCCCGCTGCACATTGATCCCACCCCTGCCTTGTGAAAATCTTCAACTTCCCACGGTATAGCAAAATACAGCTCAATCTTCGATTTGAACGCTCGTTTCGCTACCACCTTCCAAGCCTTGGCGACACGTTCTGCTTTTACTCAAATTGGGGAGCAACGGAATTTATGACAGTGTGTCTTGGCGGGCGCAATTTGTTTGGATTGTTTGTCCCACCACCGTCGTTGCCTGTCGCAGTTTCCACTAGGGAAGAGCGACAGGGGAGAAAAATTCAAACTACGCTAATGAGGATTTGGTCGCCGCCAGGCGTGAGTAAGAGGTGGTTCCCTACACGTAGATTGCCGAATCGGTAGTAATCTTCTTGCTCGTCTTAGTTGTCTTCTTCTTCTTCTTCTTCGTTTTCGTCGTTAGGGAACCGGTAATTGGGTGTCGGTGAAATTTGGGATTCCAATGAATCCATGCTTTCAAAGCGGAAATCAATTTGAGAAAGTGTGTTTGTTGCGAAAACAGTCTTCGTGCTACGGGGGGGGGGGGGGGGGCAAATGTACAACGCTGGAAAAACTTCAAGTAAAGTTGAATATGTTTTAAGGATTCAATCGAGTATCGAGTTTTTTTTATCAGTTCGTGTCTTCAGTTCAGGGGTGTCTGGTGTAGTGGGCAAAATCAAATGAACCTCACCTTCAAGCATACACAATGAATGTATATGCTTGAAGGTGAGAATTTTCTTTTCTACATTGTGGAAAACCACAATAAGGTTTACAATTTATTTTAAGCGTAATTTTTATTTTTATAATACAAAGGGAAACAAGAATATGTTCTGATTAGGAATACAGTTCGATTTTTAACTGCGAATATTTTTGTACCTTTTGTTAAATAATGTTTGAGAAACTATGAACAGTTATACAAGGGGATGCATTGAGTTTTGGATTTGAATTATTTCGAATTTGGTTGGACAATTTAATGCTTCATTAAGACTGAAAAGGCACCTTTGCTTTTGAAGTAGAATATTTTTTTAAATTTTTTATTTAATTCGTTTATTTGATAAGGCACAATGTAGTAGAATACTTCTAACGTTTCAATATAGGGGCTTCGCTTAAAAAAAATCGGTCGGAAATCTACTTGAGTTTTTGAACGTGAATATCAGCTGTTGTGCTGAACGAAAAAATAAGATTTTTGCGCTATCTAATTGAAAATATGTGCAACAATTTTGTAAATAATTCTAAAGAATGTACATTGATTATCTGCACCATGATTGGCCGTACACTTTGCTTACAAGCGCGTTAGACTAGCCCCACCTCTTTGGCGGTAGAAGTTAACTATTTTTGTTCGATGGCCAGACTTACATGTTAGACTCGTGCTGGCTACACCAGCACGTCCTGTCTAGCGAATCCATCGTTTGCTGAGAAAGGGTCACCACGCCCCTATCTTGCCGCCAAAATATTGGAGCTGCCAGCAAACTAGGGTTCGCAGTACCGACCCTTTTTGGCGAGAACCGGTACTACCGGTACTACGGTACTGAAGCCCTCAGTACCGGTTGTACCGGTAAAGTACCGATACTCGAATATTTATTTTTAAATTCAAAAAAAAGTTTCAATGTGAAATTTAATGATCAAACTGATGACCTTATTCTAAGATGATTGATTTATGCTGATCAAAAAAACATATTTATTGTTTTTAATTGCTTCGTAATGGCATGACTCATTTCGGCAGAAGATATGTTTCGTATTTCACCTTCTATTATTTCGAAATCTAGGCCCCTTTGAAATCAATAACTGCTAAGCCGTACGATTTTTGTCGACTTAAACAGATGGTAAATGTAAGAAACCCAATTAACAACAGTAAATCAAAGTGAGAATGGCAGTAAAACAGAGGAGGTTGCTCGTATTTCCTCTATTTCTTTTCTGTAAATTGGCTTCGACCTTTATGTCGTTTGCCTACTATTCTCTAACGCATACCAAGGCTCTTTGCTTTCTTGAAAACTATGGAGTGTTCCTGACTTTTCCGATCACCAATAATTACACATCACACCATTTGAAGCAGTTTGCCAAATCTAAAATTGTTAGCTACTGAATCGTTGTTCGTTCTTTTATAGATAAAGGAATAAGAGCAAACCTAATACAGACATGACTTAGGCCATAGTTTTATTACGCGCCACCCAGTGAATAATGCAAACCAATCAGAATGTCGATAATAAAAAAATCATAGCAAATTTTTACGTCTCTTACACTAGATATGAATATTTTGAAATTTGGTACAAGATCATTAAAATTTAATTTCTACAAAATAGTGGAGGAATTTAAACATACCGTTCAGTACAACGGGAGCTAGTAGTTTTTAACTTCTAGAATTATTATGATGATGGCCCTACCTCCCCCACAAAGGTGTTAGCTCAACGATTTATCTAGAAGGTAATTAATATAATTAAAAGTCATCTTGCAGACCGATATTTTGAAACAGGGCCACTAGAGAGTCCACATATTTTTCATAAAAGAATTGTATGGTACCGGAAATACCGGTACTGGCTTTTGTTTAGTACCGATATTACGGTAACAAAAATGGTTATTCCCGGGATTTTCGGTACCAGTATTACCGGTATCACAACCCTACAGCAAACGCATCCCCCGTCATCTGCAGCTGGTCATTCGAAATTACGAAGAGCTGAACAAATTTCTCTCCGGCGTGACTATTTCCCAGGGTGGTGTGTTGCCCAATATCCAAACCATTCTGCTACCAAAGAGGACGGAAAAGACTCCGAAGAAATCGGCTACCATTGGACAGATGTAAAAAAAATCTTGGTGGTGGTGTTGAGAAGTCCAAAAGGCGAAAGGATAAGAAACCGGCTGCACAGTGGGACGAGCCCGGACTTAAGTCCATCGTTGAATGTTATGCGATATTCTCGCTAGTATTTATCTCCTATCAGCTGAGCCATCAGGGACATTTTTGCTAGATTTTAAGTGATTTGAACGTAAAATGAGATTTTGACAGCTTTTTAAAGTGTTTTCTGCATAATTTGACCTTAGGAACTACATCCGGTTATTTTCGTTTTTCAAAGAAATGGTTGTTTGCATTACTTCACCAAAATTATCCGTGTGATAAAATTACATCGTAAAATCGCCAAAAATAAGTCACCAGTTGGTTTAGTTAGTGTTTAGATAACTGTTTGTCATGAATTTTTATTGAATTCGAACTTCTAATGCGATATCAACAATGACGCCCGTGAATGCCCACGATCACACTATATTCACTATTCATTCGAAAGCTTTTAATTTTCTTTTTAAAATAAGTAAACGCTAGTTTTGCGAAAACTTGCGATAAGCAGACAAAATTAAAAAAAACTGTGAATGGAGACGCATGGTTATTACTGATATTGAGTTTGAATAATCACTTTATAGCTGGAATAATGACACGAATACATGCACAACTTTCAAATAGCATTGAGAGCATGATCTACAAGGGTTTTACTAGTAATCAAAAGTAAGGAGCCGAGTGGGAAGTATGTTTTTTTAGATGGTAGAGGTATTAAGAATGTTTGAAAATCAGTAAATATTTTCAAATGTTTCTGGAACTACTTTTGCTAACTTGCGCAATAACTGTCAAATAGAGTGAACATAGTTGAGTTCTATTCATTTGGTGAGACTGTTTTGATCCGAATTTGCATAGCACTGATATAGCTTAAGGGTATACGATATTATCTACACCATTTTAAATGAACAATATACACGAAAAAAGGGTTTTGGATTTATTTTCATTTAAGATATGAAATAAGCAATCTAAGTAACTTAAAACACACCTACGAAAAAAAATCGTTAACCATCTTGATTAGTGAATGTAATTAAATATTCCACTAAGACGCTCAAAATATTTGTTTTGAAAATGATAGAAAATGTAGCTTTCATATCAAGTAAACCACTAATGAATTAAATGTTTCAAAATTAGTCGAACACATTTTATTTGATCCGTAAAAACCAAATAGTCATTTCTGAGGCCCCATAATGAGATGTCAATTAATTCGTTTCAATATGGAAAATAAATTCCAAAATTACTATTGAAAAAATCATTATAAAAGACAAAATACTTACTTTTGAGCCACTCTAATTCGTAGTAAAGTTAATTTCTATTTTTATAATTAAAATAGAAATTCAGCGCCCAAAAACTTCTTTAAAAAAATTTTTGAATCTTCACTACAAAATAATTTTTTGAGCCAACCCTAACGTATAATGAAATTTTTTTTACATGTGTTAATATCAAAAACGATTTAGTACACGAAAATAAATATACACACATTTTAACCCATTCATGCCCATGTTGAACATGACCCATGACAACAACGTTTTTAAACAGCTATAACTTGAGGCGAGATTTGCTTACAAAAACAAGTAAGGCTCATTAATGTGATTATTGCCTTTAATTTTAGTATTAACAATTACAAGGATCAGCTCTAGAACTGAAGTTATTACAATTTGTCTGATTGGATTCCGATGGAGCAGTGCTGCCAGAGACAGTTTTCGTTGACGACGGAAAATGATTTTTTCATATATCTTCGTTATGGTGCAATATTATTGAAAACTGATAAAACTTATCAATTTAGACTGTCGTTGGCTACATTTTTCACATAATTGGACTATTGTAATTATTCTAGGAGAATTATATTGAGCATTAGAAGTATTAGTATAGGCTTTTCGTGTTTCTTGACCCCACCGTTTTCAAGGAAAAATAGTTTTGAATCCCTACATGCACTAGAAAAAAGTTGGGTATGAAAGGGTTAAGAACGATTTGGAAAAAAATATTTTTGGGACACCCTAATGAAAAGTAGACGCCTAATTTTGAAATGTTTTAATATCAGAAATGAATTCAGCCTACGAAAATTACATAAAATCGTCCTATTTGAACCGATACGGCAAAATTTGGACTTTAGTCCACCTTTTGTTCTAAGTCGTGCCACTGTGGGCTGTGCCAAAGCTTTCCCTGCAAAGGGGGTTGCAGCTGTCACTATACAGAAGGTCAGCGAAGGCTACAGCGATTCGTTTTCAGCATCGTGAAGCGACATGACGCGATAGGTCTTCTGTGCCGGGACAGAATCCAGTCAGACTATCTTGATGAAATCGAACATCCAGCAGTTGAAGTAATCAACACTTTCGTTGGCACTACATATTTCAGTTGCTCATTCGTCGCAGCGTCCAAAGTGTGTTCATCCATGTATCTCTCGTTAGGTAGTCGACTAGCCGGCGCCAATATTCTCGTTAATTTAAGCTTTTCATTGTGGTATCCTACATCGTATACTTCCTAAATTTGACAGGCCTTCCATCCTTCAAGGATTATTTATACGCGGAGACCTTTGACCCCTCACTATGTGGAAGACTATTCGAGGATATTCACATCTGGTATGTGTTTCGCTTGAGCAATGCCGAAATTCAAACCTGGCCAAAACGTATACTTTTCTACCAAAAGCAGTTTTATTGTGGCCTCGATTTTGCTGAATATCAAGGTTACGTTATTCACCCAATCTATAATTTGGTTAGAGTCATACTAAATATAAGCTATTTCCGACGGTTCCGAACCGTCAGCGTTTGTAAGTAAGATCGACAGATGATCGCTAAGAATATCATGAGGATCCGAGATAATATTTCATATGTAATCTAACGGAAGTTTGAGGAACAAATCTAAGCCACTCGGGAGAGTTGGTAGTGCAGGATGCTGTATCATTTCACCTGTAATTAAAATGGGCAGATTGAAGTTGTTGAAAATCTCATGGAGTATACAGGTAGATTGTGAAGAGGGTCTTCAAAATGATTGGTAATGCAGCGGGAAATTTGTTGGAGTTAAAACAATTTGTGATAAAAAATGTGGTGATACTTTTCCGGGATACTTACTTTTGCAATAAGCCTGTTAAGACAGATGTTTTCCGTTTAATTCCACTATAGACTTACTTTTGTGGTTAATGGAAAGCGTTCGATCAAAAATTCGAAATTATATTAATATCATTAGGCATTAGCAATGTTCAAGTTCAATCTAGTACAATGAAACATAGAAACTTTTGGCATTTTTAATGTGTCAGAAAGTATTGCGAACTACTTATCTGATCTAAGATTTCCTTGACCAGGACCTATTTACTTCGGATTCGTAAGATTTCCGAGACCCGGATTAAGTAAGATTTCCGTAGATTCGTCGAAAGTCACCCGATATAAGTTAATGTATATATGGGGTCGAAATCTGTTGGCTGTGATTTATCCTGAATGAAATCCATTACAGTTCAGTATCTTCACTGAGTGATGCAAGGGAACTTTAAAAAACCTCAACCTTGTACTTTAGCATTTAGTCCATTTAACTCGAATTGGTTATCATACCGTCAATCCAAACATCGCGTGCGGGTACGTATACTAGGTAACAGGCATGGCAAAAGCACCGAACGGTGCTGCACGGTGGGCACTTCTACCAATAAACACGCCACCAAGAGGATTGAAGTTGGTACGCCGTACCGGTGCTCAACAGCAGACACCGGTCGCCGATACCAAGGCACCGGCGTCGGTGCCAGCGCATGATATTTAACCACCGTGCTCGTTGCTTCGGCAAAGCACCGACCCGAGTGTTTCTGACTTCGGTAGGCACCGTAACCGAGGTGCATCTCACATCGGCAGGCACCGCAACCGAGGTGTTTCTGACATCGGCAGGCACCGTACCGAGTGTTTTTAAATTCGTAAAACACGGCAGCTTATATTTCGGTAGCGATTATCGCCGCGCTATTGCTGTCGCTTGGTAAGTGGCTCAAAGCAATTTGTGCGTTCATATGCATGAACGAGCTTGGTACTTTATGAAGAATCTGTAATGCATTATACAGTAAGGAAGGATTAAGTAGGTATGCATGTAGGAATTATAAATAGATGAATGAATGGATTTAAATTGGCGTTGGTACTGAAGTCGAATTGTACATCTTAGCCAACTCTTACATCAAACAACCTCAGTCCGAGTATTACGTTTGAAGACCATAACTGACCTTTATTCAGTATCAAAATTAAAAAGATTCTTCTGCACTTCGAAATTTAAATATCGTCCGGTCATTTGTATTCTTTAAAAATAAGAGAAAATTCTCTTCTAAAAACTAAAAAAAAATAATATTGAGACTAACTATTTAACGATTAATAGCGATTAGATTGTAACCTCCACATTTGTATTACTAAAAGTATCATTGAAAGACTAAAGTGTCAAAGTTTTCCGCTACTTAGTACTAAATAGCTCAGTTTGAAAATTTTATTCAGGTATGGAAATACATATGCGCCTAAATTGAATTGAAAAGCAAATAGGAATGCGTGATAGAAAAAAATGTTGATTTTAAATATTTTTATTCGGTCAACACCTTTCATATGTTTTGCATAATTTTAAGACTTTTGACTCCAAATTGTTAAAATTATTATTACCGTTGCTAAAATTACATTAACAGAGGAAGTCAGAAGTGTTGCAAGTTCCCAGTTTGACGGTTGTATGTTTCATTTGTCTCGAAATGCTCAAAATAATGTCCCGTCATTATAAAATTAATAAAAATATGATTTCTGAAAAAGTAGTATAAGTCAAGGTCGTTAAGTATCTTGTAAAGTATTCAGCTTTAGTCATAACTTCGAAAAGAAATAATGTTTCCAGAAATCAGTCTGGAAAGTTAATATGTTACTGATTGAGAAAACATTTTAGTTTTTAACTCTAGGTAGAAAGATCAATATTTAAAATCTGTGGAAATTCTCTTTAGTTTCCGCATAGGTAAAATCAAACATGAAATTGTAGTATTTTAGTAAAATTTCTAAAGTTGCAGCTTCAGCTACCATCAAATGACTTCATGAGTGCCGTGTATGAATTAAACAAAAACTTTAGGACCAATATTTTCAGTCTACTTTTCGGGCAAATGGTAGTGGGTCCAACTAGTTTGTATTGCAATTTTTAGATCTTGGTTTTTGTTCAATACAAATCATCCTATTTTGTCATTCTAATAAATTCAATCAAATATACTGTTCATTTGTCAAAATTTACAGTAAAAGTAAAAAGAGACAACTTATCATATGATAATACGCAAGCGAATAAAGTCAACTCGCGTGGGAACATATCATTTACATACGCGTTTAAATTTCTATGACTTACACAAACCCAACACAAATTATACCGATGACGTCTATTGACGAACCAAGCCAATTTCAAGTATCATTTCTTAAGAACGTTGTTAACATCTTATAGATGCAAAGTTTTTTTGTTTTGCTGTGGAAAAAGGGAAATTTATTCCAAATAATAAACAGATCAGATTCGAATATCCGGGGATTTAAAAAATCTTACCCCGGGTAATCGAATCTAAATTAAAGTATGTTAAATGTAAATGTATCAATTTGGCTCTATTCAATTTGTAAAATTCCAAGGTGTGATTTGTCTTTTCAGTTGCTTTTCATTTATATAATATATTGTTAATGGGTTCATGATATATTTCAGTTTTGTATAGCTATTTGTGCATGAATTCTCAAACAAACTTAAGGTGTATTTAATGCATTACAGGTCGCATTATCCAGGAAATAATTGGTCTGTTATTCGATTTTCTGGTGTAAGTCAATTAATTTTTCAACCACTAAAAAATAAAGTAAATTAATGAGCTTTTCGTTGGTGTTGTGGTGTTACATGCTTTAACTAACTTCTCGACGTTTAAGTGAGAGGAGTCTCGTCCTGTGCGTAGTGCTTACACAAAGCATAACTTCATTGACCAATATTGTACTGGATGGTCTGGTGGTCAAAATGCTCATAGTTTTCACAAACTTTCCAACTCATGTTTGCCATCTCCGACGGACTATAAAAAGTTATGTCGATGATAGATGCCCGACCGTCTCAGCAAAAATCATCGCATATCCTTACATCGATCACTGTTTCCAGTACAGTTATACTCTCTATGACTGGTAAGTCTACACACCCACTATACTGTGCAAGAATTTAAATCTCTTTAGACAGTCGAATAAAATTTTATGTATCTAAAATGCATGCAGTAATTAAATTTTGCCGATCAAATTGTAAAAACCCATTTGAAGCTGGCTTTTTTATACCTTAAAGCAGAATAGATATAAAAAGGACAAGGTATCGGTTCAATTATTAAAAATGCAGAATATAGCAAGACAAAAATCTAGTCTTCAGATTTCAAACTGCATCACTTCAGAATGTGGTTTGGTTGATCACTTACCATCTTGTCAACTAAATTTGTCTTTGTTTTATTGAGTTTACATGCGGAATAATGAATATAGCTTATATAGTATAACTATCGAAGAACTGATAAGGACTAGGACACTAGCTAGCGATATTTATGATAACGTAGATTTTTTCTAGAATAATGCTCTAGAAGTCTATAGTACAGCGAACCAAACGGCACGTCAACACGCGGACGCCGTTGGATGTGCCAGAAAAGTAATGAAGTCCGGCCAAAATTCATTTCTATGCATTGTGCTGTGTTAAAAGTTTTGTAATGGCACTGGTAATGACGTATAAAGCGGAAATAAATCGTATGGGCGCACCTTGATTGTGCCCTAACGCCTTTACATACGATAACGTGTTTCAAGTAATTTTGAAAATTGAAGTTCTCTGCAGTAGGTAACTTGCTACAAATGATATGAACAATTCCAGTTCCATTAGAGTAAAGCGAAGCCTCCCTCCCTTTTAACTTACCAGGACGGGGTGCTTGGAATGAATATGAAATATTTGCGAAATATGATCACCTTATACATGACCTTGTAGAGTTTGCGACATGAAATGACTCAATACTTTATTATTACGACCAGCTATAGATAGAATGTCTAAAAATTGGTAAAAATTATCCAAATACTGTGAAATACTTGTGATTGATTGATCGAAAATTCGAAACGTGTGCCCCAAATGGCGGCAATAGGAATAGATTCAAATTGAGCTAAGCCCATATGTGCGTTATCCGTATAGATTGGGATCATAAAAAAAAGATGTTTATCGATGGCAAAGTTCATATCTTTTGCTTTCAATTAGATATAAATTTGCATGCAGATAAAGAAATAGAATTTTCGTTGACTAGTATTTCCAAGACGCAAAATTAAAAAAAAAATCCACCATCCGCGATCTACACTTGCATCGAGTTTGGATATTTTATAATTACATATCTAACTAAAAATCAAACTGCCGTGATAATAGAAGTATATTTGCTGTTCTCTTTTATTCCGTCGCACCGAAAAATCTTTTTTCTTTCTTTTTGTGCATATGCTAGCGGGCTTAAACATTCTCGCTTTGATACGGGTGCAAAGTCAAAGAGTTTCCGAGGTGTTATCCGAAGTTGAAAGCGCTCGGCTCCGGTGCTTCAGAAATTTTAAAGCACCCGGCCCGAGTGTTTTCCGAAGCATCCCAGCACCGGATCGAAAATTTAACACCGCCACCGACACAGGTCACGGTGTCTTTTTTTAACAACTTTATGCAAAAAAATTCAGCATCTCTGAAACTTCAGGACATGAAAGAATGGGCTTTCCCCTTTCATTTGAAACCAAAATCAAAATAATCCGTCGGGGGGTCTAGAGCAACTTTTTTTTTTGAAGTATTTTTTCGTGAAAACATAGATTTTACAATGGAACTAGTTCATATTTCTGCCCCTAGATGGTGTTTTAGACATTCGAACAACACTAAAAGTGAGAATCTGATAGATTATTTAGTTGTCTACAACTTTGTTACCAACTAAAACCGATTTGAAATTATCCCGAAAAGTAGTTTAATATTTTAACGAATTCTAAGTCTAAGTTAGTTTCACAGAAGGCCTAGTGGTTTGTTAATTCACAAGCACTTTATTTGCCAAATAGTTGTGTTTAGTTGAATAGTGAATTCAGCGGAATTTGAGAGCTTGGAAAGTCATCTTTTAGCTGACAATTATAATTCCCTGATACAGGGCACCATTCATATTTTTAGGATGAGAAGTTTTAGATAAGTGTTGACCAAACTAGTATGATATTAATATTCTTTTTCATGATGGTAAGTGATTCCTCCCGCAGAAACAGCCTTTTCAATTATGTATTGTTCTCAGGGATGACTGATAACTATTATTACATGAATGTCCTACTCTGTTAGCATCTTCGTATAAAATTGACTTGTCCTGAACTTCAACCATTATATTTGAACAAACTCAATGAAACTTTTAACGCACCATTGCAATATTTCGCGGATTTCATTGCAACGCTTGGTTAAAAACGCTGATTATCCGTTTTCAAAATTAACTCAATGTGACAAACAGTGAACAAAAAACTTTGAGTTTTTGGATCAAGATAATTTTTTTTGGGATATATTCGAGGGCTTCTATGTATATAAGGTTATTGTTGTACTCAAATCATATTTTGTTTTCAAAAGTAATACATATCGCATAATCTAGGATGAATTTAGTAACGATATCTCGCACAATTGATAGGAAATGGCCGTAAAATCCAACTGCCACAATATGCTTTGCGGAGAAAATTTGAATAAATCATTTCACACTAACTACTAATTTGGACAGTTACTACTGTGGTTTGCGTTAAATTAGAAACGGTGTGTTCCAACATTTCGTCTTGAACGGAATTATAATAGCTGACTTAAGCGATCATAACCTAAATTATACGACGTATGGTCCTTTCTAAAACACCCGTGTAACAAAACATAAATGTAAGCAAACCCTTGTAACCAAGCAATACCTTCCGATTAATGGTAGTCCCTTCGAACCTATCGGAAAAGATTACAAACCAAAAGCACAAATAGTTTTCTGACTCTGTCAAACATCCTAATTTACAGAAGTTCAATTAGAATTGTCAACGTAATGAATCCCGTCTAATATTTTCATGCCACTAAACCCAATTATTTTTTGGCAATATAATAAGTGCGAGAAACTATATTTCCAAACCACTAGGCCTCGTGTGAAACTATCTTAGATATAACTTTGTTAAAATCTTAAACAACTTTTCCGGATGATTTCAGATCAATTTTTAGTGGTCAACAAACTTGTAGACAATTAAATTTTCTATTAAATTCTCACTTTTAGTGTTGTTCGAATGAATAAAACACCATCTAGGGTCAGAAATATGAATTATCTCCAGTAGTAAAACCTACATTGTTACGAAAAAAAAAACTTCAAAAAAAAAAGTTGCTCTGGACCCCCCGACGGATTATTTTGATCTTAGTTTCAAATGAAAGGGGAAAGCCCATTCTTTCATATTCCGAAGTTTCAGAGATGCTGATTTTTTTTGCATAAAATTGTTCTAATAAATACACCGTGAGGTGCTTCGTTTATCGTGTATCGGTGCTTCCATCGAGCACTGGCTTGGGGTGCTCATTACAATACACTCGGTTGCGGTGGTAAAATGCAGCACGCGGTGCCGTGGCGTGTTTGGACATGCCTGCAGGTAATCTTCGTAAAAGTGCCATAGCGAGTAACACATAACTTTTGTAAATTATCCGTAAGGAGCCAAATTGGGTTGAACCCGAATTTGGGCATAAAAGTACACATACCATATACTTCTGCAAATATAGATTCTTTTTATTTTGGTTCTATTCGTCAGTAGCTAGCAGACTGACTTGGTCGCTAGCCAGACAATAAATGCACACACAAATGATGAATAACTTCCGAGAATCTTAAACATAATATTATTTGTCTGCCGCAGATGAATTACAACCGCGTTATGAATTTTATAGTTCCGTTGTGACTAAATATCGTTCGAAATATTTTACAGTCGATTTCTTGATTTGTCTAAAAACTGGTATTCATTGAAATTCAGTTACCGTGCTGGGCTTCAGCATAAATTTATATTTCCATTTCTTCACCAAATTTTCGACTGTAATAGTCCATTTCGAGGATTTCAAAATTCGTCTCAACACAAAACAGTTTTCAAAAATTGTTAACATTTCTGAAAATAATATAGTTGGAATGTTTTGCGTTTCGGATTCTCCTCACCAGTAACCAGCAACAGACTTTGGGCTTGTTAGACAATAAATCAAAACTAGCACCAAAGCTGGCATTAATTAGACGCTTAATCCAAAAAAGTCATACGTCTTGCATGACGTCTAATCAACTGGCTGGTTCCGAGTGAAGGCTCGTGTAGCCAAGCACAGAAATTCTTGTTTGCTGATGAGAATGCGGAATCCGAACTTGTCTTTTGGTTCGAGGACCGAACGCTTGTAACTAAGCAAAAATATTTCCAAAAGCGAAATAATGATTTTTACATTTATCTGCTATCAAAGTCTGACTGGAAACAATAGATGACACAATTACAGGATGCTGGAGAGTAAATGTGATCAAATATGACTATTTTGGCACAGGTTTCGGTTCCAAGGGCGTATTGGTTCACCCAATAGACACTCACCATAGCTAATAAACTTCATCAAATAACATATTATGACCTATTTTGATACATAAAATGTCACTTGACAGAGTTCGATGCTTCTAGAGTCGGTTTCTGATTCCTTCTGCTGAAACCTCACTAAGGATTATAATGGAGTGGAATGTGATTCTGGATTCTTACCAACTGTTCCGATAAGAAATCCGTCAAAATTCTGATGGAATTTCGATTTGGCTATTTCACCAATTAAGTGTAAAGTACCCTTGTCTGGTGATTCGGATGTAGTATTTTTAGGATGAATTAAAATATACGCGTATACGTTTTGGATACTGGATCGGAGGTAAAAAAGTTTCTCCCAAGTTGTGATTATTCTGTCGTTTCGAGGCAGGATTCATTTTCAGGGTTATACTGTATGTTAATGAAATCACAGAAAAAAGTTTTAAATGAATTAATATAACGTATGCGGAATAAAATTTGGACAAAAGACATTTTTTTTGTAAAAAAATAATGCTAACTCTATACGAAAACATTTGTCACCTTATTAACTTAATGTAGAAAAAAATTTGAGCCCATTCGAGAAGTAAAGCAAAGAAGTAAAAAAGTCGAGTTCCACATTGGAATGTAGCACTTACCAAGTGACTACTCTCTTAATAAAATGTGGGTTTGATGTAACACTTTACAACCAAAACAAACTTAGTCAATTATGAGTAATGGTTTGAAAAAGGATAATTTAAACTTCTAGCGGGAAGCGCGATTGTCGACCCTGAGCTCTATGAATATTCCATGAGTTGTTTACTTAACAAGGTCGCAAAACTGATTGGAGCGGCAAAAAGGTATTGTTTTGGGGACGCGGGGACATTGGATAATTCGTTAAAAATGTAAAAGGCGTTTTAATAGGGCTATTCGGGAAAAGCAGTAAACATTGAGCAGGGAACAATGGCAAATATACTTAGGACCATCCCAATTTCAAGGCTGCTTCATTTTTCAAAAATAATAATAAGCTTTGTTTAGAACAGATCGAGCGCTTTTCTGTCACAAATTATATTGAAAACTTTTTTACATTTTGACGGCATTCAATTAGCTAGAGATTACTGGGTAGGGAAAGTTATGAAAATTAGAGCCATAGTACTGAAGTGAGAGCAAGGATGTGAAGTAAACAGATCGGAAAACTAGAAGTGGAAGGGTCATTAGAACAGGCTTAATATCGTACGGGCTTAATCTGTGTTCTGCTAATGAGGGTCGAGGTTAGGCAGTATAACTACGAATCACCCGAGTTCACTAGCATGTGTCTTGGTATCGATAGACGTGTCCACCTTTACCGTGACAACCGACAATATTGAAAACTACTACACTGAAGCCTCGAAAAGTATTGAGAATATCGCATATAGATTGAAGTTAGGTAAAGATAGTTGGCGTCTGATGAACAGTTGTTTTTTCTTCATTTTTAAGCGGTAGAAATTTTTGCGGTAAGTAGCACCCTTCAAAAATCTCCAATTTTTGAAGGGTGCTACTTACCGCAAAACAATCCTACCGCTTAAAAATGAAGAAAAAACAACTGTTCATCAGAATATGTAGCCTTTTATTGAATTTGAGTATCTTGGGAAAATATTGCCCCCAATTCTTGAAAAAGAGCATATCACAAAACACGATTCAGAAGGTTCCAAAATTAAATTAAATTTAAATGGATAATATTAGGGTTATAAGCAGAGTGAAGTGACGTTTTGAGTTGTTAATGTGATTCATATATTGAACGGTATTTTTATTAATAGCACTAAAACTTTCAGTCTATTTCCTACTACCAAAGGCATCGGCCAAGGTGTTCAGGGCGCTTTCTGCTGCTGCCCGAGCCAGCGCAAACGAAGAACAAATAGTTATTTTTATCCTGTGTTACTGGTAGTACCAATATAGGCTAGTATACTTCAACTAGTTACATACAGAGCCACATAGAAATTGTGCATTCTTGAAGAACAGCGTATATAGCAATGTTGCCATATGGCTTGCTTGTGTAGTTCCTGAATTATTGCTAAACTGAGAAGTAATGCAAACTGAGAGCAACCAGCCCGCTACACAAATGTAAGTCAGTGAGTAGACTTTTCTTTACGATCTAAAATGAAAATTGCCTTCAAATTGGTATTGGTATTCGAAATGTAACCTCGTTGAAGCACGGTTAATGCATTAATACTTCTGCTAAAAAATTCTCAAGATATTAAAAATTTCGTGTACTTAACCCATTCATGCCCATGTTGTTTGTGGATAACAACGTTTTTAAACAGCAAGTTATAGCTAATAATTTGCTCACAAAAACAAGTAAGACTATGTGACTATTGCCTTTCATTTGAGTAATAACAGCTCTAGAAGCGAGGTTATTGCAATTAGTCTGATGGGTTTCCGATGGTGCAGTGCTGCCAGGGACAGTTTACGTTGACGACAGAAAATGATTTTTTATATATCTTCGTTATGTTACATTATCATTAAAATCTGACAAAACTTATCAATTTAGACTGTCTTTGGCTACGTTTTCCGCACAAGTGGACTATTGTAAATATTCTAGGAGAATTGTATTGAGCATTGGAAGGTAAAAATTGAGCAACTTCTAGCACTGCGAAGGAGGCACCTATCTTTATGAAAAATGATTTTTCGTGTTTCTCGACCCCACTGCTTTCAAGGAAAAATAGTTTTAAAACTCTACAAGTTTGTTGAAAAAAAGACTACATGTTGTTGTTTATCGGTCGTTGACTAGTTGGTTGAAATCCTGTATCTGTCTAAAATCTTTAGAGGGTTGCTACCACATGCTGAATCTTACCTAAAATGCCTTTTGTTTTTACTCTAGGAAGGCACTTAGCACAGCTGATCTTCGTTTTATTTGTCAACGCTTTATACCATTAGGTTTGGAAAATTTCTTCATCTTGATGATGTGGAAATATTGAATTGGGCATGCGCAAACTTGGAACTGTTGTCAATAATCACTTCAGGACTGCAATACCGGAGCTCTTCATGACTAACAAAAACATTCCATTTGAGAATATAAGCCAATTGCATCATAACTAAAATAAATATTACACTATTTATTTGGTACAGAATCAGAATTAAATGCGTATTAGCATATTATAGATTTCAGTAACTTTAGCAGAATAAACGCTTGTGTCTGATATTTATTCGATTAGTGGTATATTTGTTGGTTATTTTAGAAATTACAATTTAATTCAAATTTGCTAGATTTTTATCCTATTTTCCAAATGTTTTAGGCAGAATTTGGAAAAAATTTGCTTTACGGAAATCCTGCATTATTTCTTTGCATGAAAATGTTTAATACACTGAAAATTGCTTTTGCTACTAAATGAGCAAAATATTTAATAGTTTTCGCTTCCAGAATTACACTGAATCATTTAACTAAATAAAAGAAATATCTCAATCTTTAAAATCAGTAGAACAGTTTACTCTAAATTGTCCAATTCAGTAAGCGTGCGTAGCCAAGGACTTCTACCGTTCTACCCGTTTTGATTACCTATAATTTTGGAAAGCAAATAATAATGACTTATATCAATTCTGTGAGAAACTACACCAGGCTTCTGGTCACCATTGTCTAGTTCCACCATACAAAGAGTCCGGTATTGTTATCGTTCAAGCGTTTGGCCAAAACAGGCATGTTCTTTTTGTCACGTAGTCACATTCCTTGGTCACACAGAACTGCTCCAAAATACTTGGCTAGGCACACTTCCCGATCAGCAACACATAACTTTGAAATCTTTCAAAGCTATATCTCGTGCTGTTACTTTTTATAATTTTCTATTATTTTAACTACTAACGAGATCAAATTTATAACACCGCTTACTATGAAAATTGAATTCTTATATCATTGTGTTATTGCATTCTGATCGGGTTGTTACGAGACCCTTTGGTACAGGAACGATAACAAAGAGATATAGGTGTGATATAGTCAATTCGAGACTAGGAAAAACTTCTGCCGAGATTTCCTCAACAGTGTTCGAATGATGAGAAAGCGACAAGCAAGCATATCGATTACTTACTACTTGGCCCCATCAACTCAAGTTAGAGTTTTTACTATTGCTCAAATCAGGCAACGTATATAACAAGATCACTACGAGTCAGTACTGTAAGCAGACGACATAACACGAAAAGCCCTGGTCATAGCATAGCATACCAAAAATGATAGCACTTATCATGGGTGGCTGATACAGTGATATCTTTTTATACAATAGTTCACTGCCCGCCTGGCCATGTCCTTACGATGGTTAGAGGGAATGAATGTTAGTTGAATACCTACCTAAGAAGATGCGAGGAACCCATGTTATCTCCTTAGGTGTTACGGATATTAAATTTTGTTAGTGGGGAAGGAAAATGGGATATGCATTTGGAGTGATTTATGTGCGTATTTAGTGAGTTTTTTGATTTTCATATTTAGATTAAGATATAAATATAGACCTTGCCTAATTTCAGTAATTGTGGAGCATATTCATCTAAACTATGGGCAGCGTAAATCTCATTCGGCATGTATCCATATTTCAAATTGGTATTGATAAGAACGAGCTCGAAGCAAACTCGCATCCGCTTCTTTCCGGGGAAGCACCTGGTAATAACTCACACTAATTTTCGGAATACGTCTGGGTGTTTGGACACCAGCGTCAAACACTCTACATTGGCCAATCACGCTTTCAGTTACGTGAGCGGTCCATTCTTACCCGTGGTAATACTAGAAATTTTCGAAATCAGCACTAATTTGCATAATTTTGACGATAGCTGAAAATTTTCACATCCCACGCGTAGGACTACTCATATCGCGAAAAGCCCTGGCATGTGCTTTAAATAATCATTCAGTACAATCAAAATCAATTTTAACATCGTCAGCTGTTCCCCAACCTGCCCTCATTCAACAACAACTTGGCCTAGTATCTCCCAACCATGAGTCTACAGTGTCAACAAAAATCCAACGCCATGTAGGAAGAATACATAATCATAATCTGCATAGGCAAAATACAAACAAGAACATCTGGCCGTGAGCTGTCATAAAATACGTAATACAAAAATTTCCTATAATTGGCTTCCCCCTCCCCCATGTAACAAATTATCATAAATTTCTTTATTCCCCCCTCTCCTAGTACGTAAAAATTCTTAAAAAATAGGCGTTAATTTATATTGAATATGAAAATGCAAGTATTTTGATGCATTGCTCAGTGAGAGAGACCCGGAGGGCCGACTGCCATATACCATTCGATTCAGTTCATCGAGATCGCAAAATGTCGGTGTGTGTATGTATGTGTCTGTCAAATAATGTGACTCAATTTTTTCAGAAGCGGCTGAACCATTTTGCACAAACTTAGTTCAATTGAACGCACAGTGGCACGACTTAAAGCAAAAGGTGGACTAAAGTCCAAACTTTTCCATATCGGTTCATATAGGACGTTTTTATGTAATTTTGGTACGCTGAATTCGTTTTCGATATTAAAACATTTCAAAAATGAACATTTACTATTCATTAGGGTGTCTCAAAAAACTTTTTTTTTCTAAATCGTTCTTAAAATTTGTGTATATTAATTTTCGTGTGCTTAATCGTTTTTGATATTAACATTTGTAAAAAAATTTCATTATACATTAGGGTGGCTCAAAAATAATTATTTTGTTGTGAAGGTTCAAAAAATTTTAAAAGACATTTTTGTGCGCTGAATTCATATGTTGGTTATACAAAATAGAAATTAACTTTACTACTTATTACAGTGGCTCAAAAGTAAATATTTTGTCTTTTATAAAGATTTCTTTCAGTTGTAATTTTGGAATTTATTTTCCGTATTGAAACGAATTGATTCTCATTATGTGGCTTTAGAAATGACTATATTATTTTTAAGGATTAAATAAGATGTGATCGATTAATTTTGGAACGTTTAATTCATTAGTGGGTTACTTGGTATGAAAACTACATTTTTTTCATTTTCAAAACAAATATTTTGAGCGTCTTAGTGGAATATTGATTTACATTCACTAATCAACAAGATGGTTAACGATTTTGTTTTCGCAGGTGTGTTTTAAATTGCTTAGATTACTTATTTCATACCTCAAAAAAAATCAAAAAATGGTCTTCTTTTATTAGGATAATATCGCATACCCTTAAGCTATATCAGCGCTATGCAAACTCGGAAAAAATAGTCTCACCAAATGACTAGAACTCAACTGTGTTCACTCAATTTGACAGTTATTGCGTAGGATTGCGCAAAAATAGCTCATGAAACATTTTATGACACATTTCAGATGGTTGAAAATATTTACTGAATTTTAAACATTCTTAATTCCTTTGCCACTTAAAAACCATACTTCCCATTCGGCTCCTTACTCTTGATCACTAGTAAAACCCTTGTAGATTATGCTCTAAATGCTATTTGAAAGTTGTGCATAAATTAGTGTCATTATTCTAGTCATAAAGTGAATATTCAAATTAAATATCAGTAATAACCATGCGTCTCCATTCACATTTTTTTTAAATTTTGACTGCTTATCGCAAGTTTTCGCAAAACTAGCATAGGCTCATTTTAAAGAGAAAATGAAAAGCTTTCGAATGAGCATAATGTGATCGCGGGCATTCACGGGCGTCGTTGTTGTTATCGCTTTAGAAGTTCGAATTCAATAAAAATTCATAACAAACAGTTATCTAAACACTAACTAAACCAACTAGTGATTCATTTTTGGCGATTTTACGATGTAATTTTATCACACGGATAATTTTGGTGAAGTAATGCAATTCATAAAATCAACCGTTTCTTTGAAAAACGAGAATAACCGTATGTAGTTCCTATGGTCAAATAATGCAAAAAACACTTGAGTTATGCCCTTCAAAAAGCTGTCAAAAACTCATTTTGCATTCAAATCACCTAAAATCTCGCAAAAATGTCTCTGATGGCTCAGCTGAAACGAAAAAAATACTAGTGAGAATATCGCATAACCTTCATATATGGACTTAAGTCCAGGCTCGTCCCACTGTTGAACGGTATAACGCTCCCATAAGATGCCATTGTATTTTTAGTTGATCGGACTTCCGGTTCTGAAGTTATAGGTTGAAGAGTGAGATCTCACAGCAAATTCCCATATAAACTGGTAACCCTATGATGTCCGAAAGATGTAATATGTAGGGGAACCCGGAGCCATTAAGACAGTGGAGGTAATTCGGACCCCTCGATTTCTCAGAGAATAGCAAGACTTTCTGACTATCGTACATATTCGTGGAACCGCTATTCTGATACATTATTTTTGAGAGCTGAATTTGATTCTTTGTTCTTTGTAGATACAACGTGTTTCGTTGTTTTGCCATTCTCAAAACAAAAACCATTATAATAAATAAACTGTGATTAAAGCAACAAATAAAAATGAAAAACTAACAGGTGATTATTTTGGAAACCTTGATGCTCCTATTTTATGGAATGATTTTTGTTTTGGGTGAAAACACATATATTTTCGAGACGCTCATCATTTTTGTTCGATATGAGCGTACGGGGCTATTGGAACCCCCTATTCCGTCAACCACCGTTCAGCGGCTTGCGACTGCGCACATCCTTACACACGCCACAGCAAAGAAAATACATGGGCCGCCAATCGACAGCTGTGACATACCAGATTAAGTTTTTGTAAGGCAATTTATTTTTTTTGCTTCTTAAGGTGTCTCTTGTAAATATTTCATAGGTAGACATAATACCATTGTAAAAAAATTAAAGAAAACTGACGGTCTGAATTGCCCCGTAGGGAGGTCCGAATTACCCCTACATTGTAAAAGGATGAAAAAACGTAGAGATTTGCAAATCGTCGCCGAGCGCTGCCATGGAATGGTGTAAATGAACATTTTATGGCACCACATCTATCCACCTAAAAGGGCGATTTGCTTAAGTAGGACCGAGTAGCCCCGGGTTCCCCTATATATGTTCCAGGTGCTTTTTCAAAACCCATTCGCTGCGTTGATTTTCGGGTGAGGCCATTTTTTTATAATTTTTGAAAAACTGACAGCGATAAAAATGCATTGAAAACAATACACTCTAAACTACTTCCAGCCAAATTTTCAAGAGAAAATACCCAATGGGTTATTTTCTACAGCGTATTTCCCGTGGTGCAATTTGATGTAGGACACCTTTTAATTTAACCTTTCTAGCTTAAAACAGTATGTAGTAACGTTTTTATAGAAAACCCTATCTAGCTACAGTTTTCTGCAAAGTTGTCAAGCACATTTTACTTACCTTACCTTGCCGTTCAGGCTTGAGACTTGTTGTCTCTTGCTGTATGCAGAAGCCGTCTCCACTCCACTCGGTCCATTGCTGCTTGTCGCCAGCCTAGCAGTCTTCGAAGGGTCCGCAGGTCGTCCTCTATCTGGTCGATCCCCCGTACTCGCTGTGCGCCCCGACTTCTTGTTCCTGTAGAGTCGCCCTCCAGAACCATCTTCACCGCGTCGTCGTCCGACATTCTTACGACGTATCCATCCCACCGCAAACGTCCTATTTTTGCGGTATGCGCGATGGATGGTTCTTCCAGTAGCTGATGCAATTAATGCTTCATTCGCCTGCGTCACGTTCCGTCTTTCATCTGCACGCCACCATAGATGGTACGCAACACATTTCGTTCGAAAACTTCAAGGACGCGTTGGTCCACCACGGGCATAGTCTAGGTCTCGTGGCCGTAGAGGACCACCTGTCTAATCGGCGTCTTGTAGATAATCAACTTCGTGCGGCGGCGAATTTTGTTCGACCGGAGCGTCCTCCGGAGTCCAATGTAGGCACGATTTCCCGCCAAGATCCGTCTGAATATCTCTGCTGGTATCATTGACGGCGGTTACCAGTGAGCCCAAATACACGAATTCGTCGACCATCTCAATTTCGTCACCGTCAATCTGAACTCGGGATGGGAGGTTCACATTGTCGTCTCTAGAACCTCTTCCTCTCATGTATTTCGTATTCGAAACGTTGATGGTAAGTCCAATCCTGCTGGCTTCATCTTTCAGTCAGATGTATGTTTCCGACATCGCCTCAAAGTTCCGTGCCCTTATGACAATGTCGTCGGCGAAGCCAAGAAACTGGACGGACTTCCTGAATATCGTGCCACTCGTGTCTATCCCCGCTCTCCTTATTACACCTTCTAACGCAACGTTGAACAGCAGGCACGAAAGACCTTCACCTTGCCGTAGCCCTCTTTGAGTTTCAAAGGGACTCGAGAGTGTCCCTGATACTCTAACAACGCACATCACCCGATCCACCGTCGATTTGATTAATCGTGTTAGCTTATCCGGAAAACCGTACCGAGTCTCAAGGGTTGCGGGTTGGAATCATGCCTTTGGGAGGATTTTTTTCCCACAATTGCTTTCGCTTAACTCACCATTTCGATCTGTTTTCTCCTTTGGATATCACCAAATGAGTTTTAATGTAGTACTGATTAACCACTGTACACTGTTAAACCCCATGCAAAGCTGGCTCAAACATCACGTCGTCGTCTCATAACTTCTACTAACGAAGCTGGATTGACTTGAAGTCTTCGTTAAAGTTTTAGGCAATCAATTTATCTTTCTTTTTTCAATTGCACTGATAATCGGATGGTTAAAGTACCACCTGACGGTGAAAATGCGAGCTCTTCAGTTTCCTTTATGTAAATTATTGACAAATCCCATACAATCTTCATGAATGTAGGTATGTTAGAATTGTCCGATTCGTTTCAAATATCAAACCAACACTCCTGGTTTAACTAGTAATCGACTCAGGCAGTGACCGAAAGAGTTGTCAAACATTCGCTTTTTCTGCAATTTTTTAAAAAATACTTTTGGAGCGACTTGGCTGGGTGTCAAAATTAATAGAGGTGTGCGTCGATGCGGATCCAATATGGCGACTGTGCTTGGCTAAATTTCATGTTTTTTATATTGACCTATAACGTCTTCCAGGGGTTTTTGGGGTCGCTGATCACGATGGTGACGTTATAATTGCAAATTTCGTGACAGCAGATCCAATATGGCGACATATGTGCTTGGCACTATTTTGAATTTTAGAATTCTGACATCAAAATCAGCGACCTCAAAAACTCTCGTAAATCGAGTTTTATGCTCATTCTAACAAAATTTGCAAATTTCGTAAAAATTGACTGCCATTGTGTATTTAGAATTTTCAATTTTTATAACAGAATCATAATCAGCAACCTCTAAAACCACATAATTTATTTTTATGCTAGTTGAGAAGTTATCCCTGTCTCTCAGAATCTTTTATAGACCAACATAATTATAAACTCCATTTTTGATAACTTTTTTCGAAAACATTGACCCACGAAAAATTCTGCAAAAAAATATATTATTTATTTTAATGTTTGAGATACTTGTAAAAAAAACACAGCCGAATTTAAAAACGAGATTTTCGAGTTTTAACTGTTTATAACTAATATGTAATTAACAAATTCACATATTTTTTGTGCTAGTTACCCAAGTAACCATAAGCATTAAACCATTGCACTATATTGGCTATACATTTGCATTAATGTTGCATTGAAATTCCATTGCATCATTTACAACGTAATAAAGCTCTATATTAGCATCAATAATGCATAGCTACACAGCCGACATATATTAGCTTGCTCTATATGCGTATATAAAGCTGATATAACGCGTACATGCTTCTAGGATCTTTAAAGAATGTAAGCTTTACAAGTGCATTTAATGGTATTATAGAGCAAATAAAAAGCTGATATAATGCTATTGTAATGCTGTGGGTTTATTTGTTATGCAACTCTTCTTGAAGATTATATTCGGATTATTTCATTTCAATCGAACATATGCAATATAGTCCAGGAAGCAAGCGCAGCGTACTTACCGTGAAGGACGAGGCAAGGTACCTCAGTTCGAGACTTACTAAAGGTAATTTTCGTAAACATTCATGTCATGTGAGAACGAAAACCCATTAAGGATATTCATTACAATGCATTAGAACAGAGTCAATTACGGTTTTAAACAGAATATTTAAAAAAAAATTCCTTTCTGCTCATCATACCGAAAGGAAACATAAAAAATGGTTTTAAAACCATGGCGGGCAATGACAAGCAACTGAAGCTTTTTAATAGCATTAGTAGTGCCAATATAAGGCTTTCAAATTTGACATTTGTACACTTTTGCTATATAATAGCATTAGCACTGCAGAAACGAGCTGTCAATCTTTGCACAGTAATAGCACTATATTTCGCCTTTTCTGGCATAATATCAGCATTATATAAGTATTTAGGACTTCACGGCTTTTTAGGACAGCTTTATATGTGGATCTAAAGCAGATATTAGGCTACGTTATAATGCTTATTGGTTACTTGGGTATACTCCTTACATCCCTAAGAGTTGATTTTAAAGAAAGAATTCGTATTTCTATGCCAACGCTATAGCGAAAAAATCGTGTAAATTTACGTCTCCTGAGCATGACATATACGAGCATCAAAAACGACACAGTTTTACGTTTGATTTTAATTTTACATGTCGTTGAATTTTGCGAGTCACGTAATTTTGCTCCACATATGGCGTTTATTCAAAATGTTGAAGAGTGTAATTTTATGATACTGCGCGTGGAAAGTACATCTTTCATGTAAACACGGTAATATTTCGTCATTTCATCAATCACGGTTTGTTAGATTATGGCATGTTTGGAATTACGTCAACGAAAAAATTCAGATTTTTTTGGTGTGTAACTAGAAATCAAAGAAAAACTTAGGAGAAGTAGGTGGAACGTATGCGTCGCAAAGGGTTAAGGTTGAACAGAGAAAGGGGCAAAAATCGGAAACGAAAAAAGCAGAGTTTTTCCACACCGTGTGTTAGATCTTCATAAAGATCATAAAGAGCGAGCAAGGGCGCTATAACCCTGGCTCATTAGCCAGGGCAGGGCCAAATACTTCTCTCCCATCCCAGGAACCTAGGACCAAAGGAGTGACATAAACCCTCTTAGCAAAGTCACTCCCAACGATTTATCAAACCTCCATCAAATTGAAACGGTTGTGTACGGTTGTCCACGTTTCTTCCTTATTCAAGGTTCAAAATAATCCGTTTATTAAATTATTCATTGAATGAATAATTTGATTGCCGTATAATTTTGAATTATCTTTATTTTGTACGCTGCACAGTTGGCCTGGCCGTTTTAATGCTTGTGTCATATTCAATATGTGCCATAAACATTAATAATGACAAGAAAAATTATGGACGAACGTCTGCAATTTTCCAGGATCCCTAGATGTATTGGCTGTGTATATGTAGACTAGACTAGACTAAATAGACCGGATCTTCATAAAAATCATAAATTCCTCAAAAAATCCCGGTGTGGCAAGCAATCTGCAAATGCGACAACATGAATCATCACAACTGCAGCCGTAAGTGGACAAGTTCAACACTAACTCCAAAGGTGGCTTCGACACTGTTCTGACAAGTTGACATCCTGCCAATACACGTTTAACGGTTTTAGACTGACTGTTCCTGTTAACCCTCAAAAAGGCAAGTGGTCTCAGAGGCCCGACTAGTTACAGTTTTCTAGTTTCAATGAACATGTAATTTGAAACACAAATGATCGAGCGCTTTCGGGCTTTCGATTCTCTCACTGATAAAGCGACAAAAAAGAGGCTTTTTATTTTATTGGGTCTTAGAAGAAATGCTTATTGAAGTCACAATTTTGGCTTGCCTTTTTGAGGATTAAAAAAAATTAACCCGCCAAAACTTTCGGAACTTCATTGTACCGAGAAATTTTGGGCTATCATTAACTCCATTAACTAACTTGGCCTTACCAAGCAGAGGTGTTTTGATTTGGAGAGGACGTCGAAACTTAACCGTATAGTAGTACTTAATTTCCAGGAAGTTCAGCCCCGAGAAAAGTTTATGGTGACCTATTTTTTACATTTTTTTCTCAATTGCCTTCATTAAACAGTAAGAATAAATTCCTCGAAGGATTTAAAATTAAGAATTAAGGCCCAAACCATACACTACCTTCTTCGAAGCAATTTTAATAAGTACTTCCAGGGAGAATCGCCACAGGTGAAGATCGTAACCTTTCGCATGATGTGTCTACAAAGAAATACTTTGAAGGTTGACGGTCTTTCCAAAACCCATACCGGGGAAGTTTTATTTTATCTTCGTTTTTTTTGCTCGCCCCTTATCTACCAGCATAGGTACCAGCTGAAAATTATTTGCGAACGAGGATACTCCCAGCACGGGATTGCACTCAAGAGAATAAGTCGCCCACGGACGTTTGTTTAACGTTCCAGCCACGCAGGTACATGACATACCGGTTTAGGTCTAGAAACCCTCCTCCTAAATTCCCCGGTAACAAGTGTGCCAAACGTTACCCTTCCGGAGTGGTTCCGTCAGTCAGTCTGTAGCAGATATTTTCCAATTTTTTGTCCTACAATAAGCTGATTGCCTTTTCGCCCTGCAGGAAATTCCCAGGGTACTGCAAACATAGCTGACAGACCATCGTCGGATGGAGGGAAAGATGGTGACCGAAGGTTGTTAGATTTTTTTTTGTTTCTCTTTAATTTATGACGATTCTTGGGTGCCCCGCTGTTGGTAATTTGATTGATGGAAGCAATTTCACCCGATAAAACGACGGTTACTGCTGTGATGCAGACAGGAGCGCTACAAATTTAATATTATTGCCGGCTGGAGGGAGGTGCTTTAAGTTCGGGTCACGTGCTTCTGCGAGGTATGAAAGTTTATTGCTCCGATCAGGGGTGCAGTTGGCGAAGGTTTTTTTTTAAATTCAAGGCGAATATTGCTAGCTAGAATAATTGAATAAATTCTCAGTTTATAGTTATTATACCACACAAAGCCAAAATTTATCCAGGTCTGCCACCACTGACTCGCTTCGCTGATTTTAAGATAAAATCTTCCCTGCGGATTGCGAAGCTTTGAAGGTAAAAGGACATTGCATGTTGTTTTTGACCAAACGAAAATTGTCTCGGTTCTTGTGTGTGTGACAATAAGCAACGTTGTTTACAAGAACAAGACAAAGCAAAAGATACCCTGTTATTGCTTACTAATGTGAGGTTGTTCTTCACCACCACTTATTATTTCGAACCATGGTAGGACCGTGTTAGAGAGCTTCCTTGGCCGTTGAACCATACTGTGTTGAAAGGTCAGTTAATTCTAGTTTATTGCGTACGCATTACGGCTTTAGTAAAGTGAAATAACAGAGGGGATTGAAACGAGACTCGAAAAAATTCAGCACAATTGATGTTTCCTGATGTCGTTCACGAACAATCGAAGTTTAAAAGCAACGCGGATTGAACCCGATACCTCGAGAAACATTTGCACTAGCTAAACCCCTCCTTTTAATCCCTTTATTCACTTAAGCCATCTGCTCATTTTTCATCTATACGTGTATTGTGTGTGCACTGAAAGCGGTTCTTCGACCAAACAACGGAAAATCCACATTGCAGCACTCATCAGTCCGGTTCGCCTGTGGCTCGTAAAATATTAAATGTGACCCGTTTTCCGCACGTTTGGTGTGTCCCTTGGCCTGACCGGTGTGGTACGGTGGAAGTCTGATGCAGCAGTAAGCTGATCACCATATGGCCGGCGAGGCTTGAATCATCGTAAAATGACCGAACGCAAAAGCTTTAAAATTCATATTTTATTTTTTTTTTGTTTGACCGTTCTCTGTTTTGGCACAGAATGAACGAACGGTCGCAGCCAAAGACCCAACGGAAGCAGTGGGGCGAAAAGCACACAAATCGATCGATCCTAACCTAGTTTGCCCAGTGCTTTTTTTGCCTTCCTGTGGAGTAGAGAATGGCCAGTGGATGTTTGCAAAGGCAAAAAAATAAACTTGTGGTTGAGACGAGGAAAAACCAACGGCGAGATGAAAATTAATAGCAAACAAAACCACTGCGAGACGCAAGACCCCGGTGAGTGGGCGGTATGGTTGCTGCATCGAGTGTAAAATAACAATTATAAGGATCGAGAAAATGCGAACGATTATTTTTTTTCTATCGAAACAGATGGTCATTTTTCCTATTGTGATTTAAAGAACAGTTGCTCGTAAATGCAACCAACGATTGCTTTAGATCTACAATGTATGTAAATGTTTGAAAAGATCTTTTAGAACTGTTTCATAAAATAATAATCAATCGTTTGAAATTAATAGAGGAGAATTGATTGGTCTGTAAGCCCTTAGATTACATACAAAGCTGTGGCGGAAAAGTGAGCTAAGTTCGTGATTTTTTTAAAGAGTGTTATGCTAATTTTATTTCAAAAAGTGAAAGACAGTTCGTTGGTAGCACTATCGAAGATTGAAAAAACAAGTTGAATTTAAAAAAAACTTAAAATTTGGCGAAGTTATGGCCCATCCCCGAAGCATGTTTTTTTGGCAGAGGTTTGTGTTGTACGCTCTCCAAGCCGAACCGCTCAACTGAAATTCAGAAACTAAAAAGATTATTGAAGAAAAATGTATTGTGGTGTACTTGAACGGATTGGTTCCCCAATACAAATTTTTGAAGTAGAATACTTCTAACGTTTCAATATAGGGTTCCCGTTTAAAAATTTTCTGCCAGAGCTTTACCAGATCTTTTAAACGTGAATATCTGCCGTTGCATAGAATGAAAAAATAAGATTATTGCGCTATCTGATTCGAAATATGTACAACAATTTTGTATCCAATTCTGTAGAATGCATAATGACTAAAAATAACGAAAATAATGGTTTTTGAGAAAGCAGTAATTATCTGATCCATGATTGGTCGGTACAATTCGACCAAGCAGCGAGCATTAATAAGACTTCCCCTTTGTCATCCAATGAACTGCGACACGTATAAAAAGGAAACGTATGAAAAATTCGTTAGTTTGTATTCTGGCGTTGAAGGTGTAGCAGCTGCTGCGGTTAACGTCAGCTCGCATTCTTCGAAGGTGGGTAATACATCCCATGACAGCCGGCAGACGCTTCCAGCATTTTATTCCATACTCTGTTGCGTTTCGGCTTCGCCTCATCAGAAACCGACACTAACTTATTGTCGGAATAGATTAGCGCCGGCTTGACGCAAATCCCTTAAAACTAAAACACACTTTGTGTTTCAATCGAACGACTGATCAAACGTGATGTCACGTTCGAGCAGATGTTCAATAAGACAATAAGTTAGTGTCGGTTTCTGATGAGGCGAAGCCGAAACGCAACAGAGTATGAAATGAGGATTTGTGCCCTCCTGTACAAAGACTGGTTTTTACCAACAAATTTTCACCCTAGTGAGAAATTTTGGTTTTTACCAAATTCTCCTCCTTAGGATGAAATATAGCATAGCATTTTATTGCCATGATGCACTGGCGTGCCAGTTTCATTCATACACAGAAGATACAATGATAACACACCACAGAAAAAGTAGAAAGCTCTTTCTTTCGGAGCTGAATAAATGGATTGGTGATGGGGTGGTTTGGTGTGAGAGAACCGCGCTCTCTTGCTCTTTAAATTATTTGTAGCGTCAGGTGCGTGTACAGATAAATTCAGCACGGCGCGCGTTCCAGAGTGCACTGCGGTGTATACATTGAAGTGTGAACTGGCGTGTGCTCTTTGGTTCGATGTTCTCTGGCAAGCGGTAGTGCGGGTGCGATTGACGATAGAATAAGCACTGGTTGTTTCGTTGTGTAAAAGAGATGGTTCTGGCTTATTGGATGCTGATATTATGATTTTCTGTTGATGATTTGATACGAGTTACTTCGTAAAGTTTATTTTCGAGTTCGTAGAGCATTTTTACACTACCGAAACTCGCGCTGAACAGGACATTCCGCCTGATGGCTGTACAAGTCACGAGTGCTTACAGAATAATATCGTCGGAGGCCGGGATGATCTCCATTTGCATCACTCAGGCTGAGGACGTGGAATGCTACCAGCGGAGAAATGCACGTAATGCAAGGTGACTGGTCCGAGCGGACTCGTTGGTTAAGTGGTAGCATGAGTGGGACAACGCGGACAAAGGAAAGTGGACCCACTGACTCATCCCAAATGTTTCGGCTTGGGTGCATAGGAATCATGGAGAGGTGAACTTCTTTTTTTGAAGCAGTTTTTGTTCGAGCATGGATGCTTCCGGAAGTACTTCGGTTTGGACATGCTTCGTCACCTCTTTTTCCGGAGTGTGTGGACGTGCAAGAGACACCGGAACACGTAGTCTTTGAATGCGTTTTTTGTTAGGGGAAACTTTGCCACTGCGACCACTATTCAGGTTATCTTTTGTGGCTGCCCCTGTTTGCTCTACATGTTACAAATTGCCCGAATCCAATGTAGTTGGGAGCGAGTTGTTTGTTTGTCCACATGTGTCGTCCCAACCGGGTAGTACATTATTAATGTAGCTGAAGATCCGTTTGGGACAGGTATGCCATATCTCGTGAGGTGTCATAAGATGCCTTCCGAAGTATCGCTCCCTTCGAAGAAATAGTACTGCACACTGGCAGAGAATATGTTCCGAGCTCTCGGGGTTGTAGTTTCAAAATCGACAAATGTCATCTTGACTTTTGCCAATTTTTTTCAGATGATACTTAGCAGAACAATGTCCCGTAAATAAACCTGTGATTATACGTAAGTCTTTACGTTTTAGATCCATTAGGTTTTTGGCTCTCGTTGTATCTGGATGTATGAATTTCTTAGCTTGTCGAGCGCCTTCTACGTTACGCCAGTCGTTTAGTAGTTGGTCTCTTGCCCAAGCCGAAAGTTCTAGTTTAATGGCACAGTAGATATACCTAGAAATGGTTCTGGTCCACCAAACATGTTCAATGAACCACGCCTGGCTAATTCGTCGGCCACTTCGTTACCATCGATTCCTTGGTGACCAGGTACCCAGAATATCATTACTTTATTCCGAGTTGCCAGTTGTTGTAAAGATGTGATGCGCTCCCAAACCAGTTTGGTCTCACATTTCGACGACCTTAATGCCAACAGTGCTGCTTGGCTGTCCGAGAAGATTGCGATTTTTGCATGTCTGTAGTTTCGTTTCCTACAGATCTCCGAGCAGGTGTATATTGTATATACCTCTGCCTGGAAAACTGCAGGCCACTTTCCCATTGATATCCCGCTTCTTTAATTCTTGGTCCGTAGACTCCCGAGTCAGTCAGCTCACCCATTTTAGAACCATCTGTATAGAATGATATTGTACCTTGAGGCAGTATAGGACAACCAACATCCCACATCTGACGATCCACTATGTGGACCTCATATGAGATATCGAAGTTCGGTTTAGCCTCCATTTTATCTTGAACTGTAGTCTGTACAGGGTTTAGTTTGAGTTCCTTTATTATACTCAGGTGACCATTTAAATCCCCATCAAGTAGTGGTTACCCTTTAGCACTCTCAGAGAGCCAAGTCTCGCCTCCCTCATAACATGTTTGTGCAATGAAGGTAGATGAAGCCTGGCTTCCATAGCTGTAGTTCTGATTTCATAGCGCCAGTGATAGAGAGGCAGGCTAGCCTCTGAACTTTAGTTAGTTTTGCTTGGGCGGTCTTTTGCTTAACTTTGGGCCACCACACAATGGAGGAATAAGTTAATCGTGGCCTGGCGATGGTCGTGTAGGACCAGTAAGCCAACCTCCAAGTTTTCCCGAAGAGTTTACTGCGCGCCCACAGTGCTGTTGTTGCTTTATAAACGGCGTATGTCAGGTGCGAGTTCCAATTCAGTTTTTTGTCTAGGATAACACCTAGGTGTTTCGCTTCTTCTGCATGGTTGATTGTAGTTCCACTGAGAGTTGGGGGAACCAACTTCAGTTTTTTTTCCTATTGGTAAATGGTACAATGACCGTTTTTGCTGGGTTCACGTTGAGTCCCTCTTTGAAACACCATGTCATGATGAAGTTTAGGGCTAGTTGAATCCGATCGCTTAGTACAGATTCATATTTTCCCCTCACAATTAGGACAATGTCATCTTCATATCCAACAATCTCGAAACCCATTTCAGTCAGATCATTGATAAGATCGTCCACATCTAGTGACCAGAGCAGGGCTGATAACACACCTCCCTGGAGACAGCCTCTATTGGCTGTTATAGTTGCTTTCGTGTCTCCCAACGTTACTGCGATCTCTCGACTCTTGAGCATTGCAAGAATCCAGTCCTCTATCGGTTTTTCCACTCCTCTTTTGGCCAGGGCCTTGTGAATTGATATGTAGGACGTATTATCAAAAGCACCCTCGATGTCAAGTATGTAGGCTGTTTCAGTAGATTTGCCCTTTTGATATACAAAGTACTTGTTTAGTGGAACTTTCGATAAGTGCTTCGTTCGAATATAGTGGTCCAGCAGTTTTTACATCAGTTTTAGATTTAGATCAGTGTTGATGTTAAACTAATGGATCTAAAGGCCTTGAGTAGTGCCAGGTCCTTTTACCCGTTTTTGAGATAAATATTACCCTAGCTTCTCTCCATCTTATAGGTGTTATGTCCAAGCATAAGACTGGATCTCAGGATGGTTAATAGATCCGGAAGAATTATGTGTGCCGATTTTTGTAGAAATATTGGAAGAATGTTATCAGGGCCGGGAGATTTGTAGGGTTCGAAGGTGTTGATAGGCCATTTAATTAGAGATGGTGTGAAAATCTGACAGGCCAGTTTTTGTGATGCCTCACAAGCCCTGTTAGGACGGAGTCTATCACAATTCTGACCTGCCGAATTCTCGTCTTTCGCAACCGACCCAGGAAAGTGGGTGTTCATTAGAACATCCAATGTTTCACTATTGCCAATTGTGAGAGAACCATCGCCTTTTTTCACTTGCCCTAGGCCATTTGTGTGATCCTTGGATAAGGCTTTTTGGAGGCGAACTGCCTCTGGAAAGTTTCCGATGTTTTCACAAAACTCACGCATTGAATGTCCTAGATTCGAAGAATTTCGTAGGGGCTAGCAGCGGGTCGCTGGGGCGCCAGTAAACCGGAAGTTACGCTTCACGCCGAATCACTGGATGGACCTCAGCACAAACTGCCCGGCCCATTGGGTAGGCTAGATCCACCGCCAGGGACTAGATCGAGTAGTTCGCGAACAAAATTTGTGTGAAATCGTGAGCTGATTGGCTTATCAGGGAAGTTAAGCGAAATGGAACGAGAGAGGAACCAAAGGGCCTAAAGAAGTTGCGGTGCTAAATGGCACCGTACAGGGAGCCAAAGGGCTGAAGAATTTGTGGTGCTAAAACCGAAGAAGAATCGGAATCGGGAAAACTTCCTTCGCTGGGGAACTCTCCGCCGGTGTAAGCTAGATTCACCGATGGGATCTATAATGAGTAGACCGCGACGAGACACCGCCAGTCGCGGGTCGTCGGGGAACCAGCGAATCGGACGCCCTGCTTCACCGGAATTGCCGAACTGACCTCGACACCTGGCTGGCTGGCTCGGTTTCGGGAGAACTTCTCTCGCCGGGGAATTCTCCGTTGGAGTAGGCTAGGTCCACCGTCGGGGACTAGACCGAGTAGTTCACGAACAAGTCGGGAGCTCAACGAGATGATGAATTGTACGAGAAGGGAGTTGCGGTGCTAAATGGCACAAGGGAACCGAAGGGTTCGGTAAATTATACAATTTGGAGTTTGTCGCTCAGATTGTCTTCGAAGGGGAAGAGCACTAAGTCTCGCCTCACAGCCAGCTTTCCGAGTGCAATGCAGAAATTTCCAGTCTGTGTGGATGGTGGAGAACTGGTGGTGCGTCGAGGAGTGGTGCTGCAACCCTATTGAAATAGAATGGATGCTATGCACATAAAAACCCCTCCCCGAAGTAATATCGTAAGATAGTGCCGGCGAGGTATCAGGTTCTGGGTAAGAGCAGTGGTTTTTAGCGGGTCGGGTGATGGCAGCCCAAACCCGTTCCCTAGAGCGTTAGGGTTTTTGCCTTTCTCATATAGAAAGGTTATGCAATCACTCTGAAAAACGTCAACCTAATCCCGGCCCGGAGGGCCGAGTGTCATATCCCATTCGACTCAGTTCGTCGAGATCGGAAAAAGTCTGTATGTGTGTGTATGTATGTGTGTGTATGTGTGTGTATGTGTGTGTGTATATATGTGCGTATGTGTCAAATAATGTCACTCATTTTTCTCAGAGATGGCTGGACCGATTTGCCCAAACTTAGTCTCAAATGAAAGGTGCAACCTTCCCATCGGCTGCTGTTGAATTTTGGATCGATCGGAATTCTGGTTCCGGAATTACGGGTTTCAGAGTGCGGCCACACAGAAATTTCTCACATAAACTATAGGAAAAATTAAAAATAGAATTTTTATTTTTGATGCTAAATGTGTTCAAGGTGCATGAAATGTCGAGATTTGATGCAAACTCGAAAAAAAAATTGACGACAATTCACTTTTTTGGATTTTGGCACATTTTTGCCTTTCTCATATAGAAAGGTTATGCAATCACTCTGAAAAACGTCAACCTAATCCCGGCCAAATTTTTTTTTTCGACTCGCATAAGGTTTCTGGATTTTAACAAGGGCGTAGTTGATGGTTTACGGAGAGGGGTTACATCCCCGCTCTACTGTTCACTTCCCTCCTTTAAAAATCTCCTTAAATCACCCCTCAGACCACCACCCCATCCAGCCCTCATACCCCTCCCTTTCTACCCCATAATCTTTAAACCACCACTATATCACAAAGCATACCAATTTAAACTGGGGAGTCGTTCGTTCATGGGACTTTCGCCCTCCTCACATACCCACCCCCGCATGACAAAATGAGTTAGCAAGCAGATAACATTGATCTAATGCTGATTAGGCTAATGAAGTATGATATTTTTTTTGTTTCAAGTGTTTCAACGTCGACACGTAGCTCATCAAGTTCGTGGCTGGCATGCCATTGTGTATAAATGCAAAGTGTACTAAGAATGTAATGGACATTTCCACAATTATGTTGAACATAAAAAGCCTCCGTGCCATAGTTTAGAGAAATGAGAAAGGCACAATTGCACCGCTAGGTGGATTAAAACAGGTTTTTTACATGTTGTCCTTGCTCAGGGTTTTCTTGAAATTTTCTTAATGCTCTCTAAAAAAACTCGTCCCCCTCCTTCCTCTCAACACCCCGTCCCCCTCTCACCATCCACCATCTCAGATCAACCTCCCACTTGCATTCCCTTTATCCACCCCGTATTCCAAAATAAGTTAGGTGACTCCCGACGCATCCTCCCCCTCCAATTAATTATAGCCCTTCCTTTCTCCAGAACCCTGCATTTCAAAATATATTGACATGAAGACAACTCACGCTGATTAAACTGTATAAATATTATATTTTTGTTTGTTTCAAGTGTGTCAGTGTCGACATGTTGCTTATCAGGTTCGCGACAGTCGTGCTTATCAAGTGTAATAAGAATGAAATAGACATTTTCATAATTTTATATTGTTGCCTGGTTACGCATTAAATTATAGTTTGGATAAATGAGAAAGTCATAATTGCATCACTAGTAGGGCATTGCAAAAAAAATTTTTTTTTTGAGTTCTCGAAGCCCCCCCCCCTTTCATATTGTGACAAATGTCAAAGCAAGCTCAGATGCCAAATTTCACATCATTTGGACAATTTTAGACCCCCGCCCACTTCGCTTGAAATTTTTTGAAATTGGTACTATGGGAAAATATGGAGGAAAATACATTAAATGCTATAACTTTTGAAGTAGCAATCAGAAAATTACAATTTGTACTTCTTTTGAAAGGAAATAATCATAGTATTTGAATAGAGATATTTTTGTTTCTACGAAAATACGGGAATCTTGGGTACTGGGTCATTTTGGCCCCAAAATCCCCTATTTTTAATGATTTTTCTGCTCCGTTATGCAAATTATACATATTTTGTAGTTATTATAATGTAAAAAATCTCAAAAATCGATCGGAGCCTTTTTGACCTTTGTCCGAATACGAGAAGTTGGGGTTAAATGGGCTTTTGTCATTCATATTAAACTTCATCATTTTCTCGTGAATATGTCTCTATTATTCTTTACTCAATTTTAATAAACTATACCTTGTTTAACGTGGAAAATCCTTAGGATAATAACAAAAATAGATTCGTTACCGGTAAAATTCAGAAACTTCGAATTATCTGACATATAGTGTCGATTTCACATTTTTATCATAAAATCGCACATATTAACTCCATTTAGCAACAAAATTCTTATTTAATTTACTACTTTTAGTGTAAAATGTGCTTAGGGATCACATGAGAAAAGTTTCATTTCTGGAAAAATAGGGGAAGTTGAGGTATCGCTCTGGTGAACGATCTTTCGCCGCAGAAGGGGGTGCTGGGTCTAGTTAGAAGCGTCCTGCGGTACAAGCCACTTCTAATTCTAGACTAAGTATAGTTTGTGGCACCTGCGTTACAAATACCACACGCTATAGCTTAATAAGCCGGGAATTCCTCGTCCAGTTAGTATCGTTCTGCGTAACAAACCAATACTAATTCTGGTCGTAAGACAATTTGCTTCCCCGCTTGCGTTACAAACAAGGAAGTAATTTGATTTTCCTTCTGCCTCTTTAGGTCAGAACGAACTGTTCTATGTTGCGGTGGTTTGTTTTGATTCTGCCGAACGGTTTTCTTGTGCTCGCTGCGAACAGCTGTTTGTGATTTTGCGTCGGCGACATATTGCCCCCCGTAAGTCTATCCCATAGACCTTACGAAAAACTAGCCGACGCGCCGATGGTCATCTTGCTTGTCGAGATTTTCGATGCCTATCTGATTATAAAGGTTCATATAATATTTACTTTTGTTACCTACTAATGATTTATGTTTTTGGAGCCTAGTTTAATATTTAATAAATGATAACGTTCCTATCTTTCAAGTTATTTTTTAATATTTGTTTAAGTTATTAATGCACTTGCTTTAAATTTGTGTAACACTATTTGCAGCTGTTGTTCGTGGAATTATTCTCGGTGGTCGTCTTGGAAGTGGAGTTGGTCTGCTCGATGTTCTAATGGTGTAACGTCGACTGCCTTTCTTATAGTAAAGGGCGCTGATTATCGTGGCCACAACAAGTACTGATGATACCGCTGCTACTATGACCGGAACATGATGATTTATCGCCTTTGTTTCAGGATCGTTGTGATAGGATGAATGGGTTGCAGCTATCGGATCAAGTTCTGTTGTTTCCCAAGTGTCTTCTGACGCATTGAAATTGTCGTTTTTCCATTGAGGTATTTGATCGTGGCGTTTGAAGTATATTTTTTGTTGCTTTGAAGTTCCGCCAATGCTAGCGTACGTTACGCTGTGCTTGGTTCGTATTTCACAACCAGGATCTAATTTTACAACCGCTATGTTGTATGAGGTGAAATTCAATTCCTTATTGCAGAGTATCGTGATTGTATTTGGATCTTTTGCGTAGTATAGTAGTGTGTTTGGTTGTGATAATATGATTACTTCCGCGTAATCGGTGGGCAGGTTATCGAAAGTTGTAATATTGCAGTTTCTTACGGGACGCTTGTGAAATATTGCTGCTGGCACGCATGACATTTCCATCTGTATTGTTGGCTTGAAGCAGAGGAAGTGTGTTTCGTTTAGTTTCCTTGCCTCATTAGAGGGATAGAAATACTGGTTGTGCTGATTGATGGCGATTCTTGGTTGATCAACATGAATTTTTGTTCTGTTTTCAAAGTCTGGTATAGCTATAACCTTGAAATTTTCGAATGATTCTCTTAGTATCACAATAGATCTCATCGTGATGTGATACGAATCATTCTTTATTTTGAGTTTATAATGGGTTGCAAACTCATCCTCGGGTATGTAGTGATTTGCAGGAAGTCGCAGGTTCGCTTGTTGGATGAATTCATTTCTTTCTTCTATGGTGATGGGTATACGTTTCAATTTTCTGTGACGTGTGAGAATACTCTCGATCAGTTGTTTAGCCACCATTATTGTGTCCATCAGATGGTTGGCTAGAGTTTCTGCATAGTTCATCGCGAACTGTTTGTTCAAAAGTTTGATTCCATCTAATGCGTGGTGAATCCGTTGTTCAAATTGATTGTTTTGTTGCAGGGTTCTTTCCCTTAGCTGATTCATGCTATGTGTGACGTCATGAATTTTTTGTTCTTCGTTCATTCGGATAGCCTCGATTTGCTCTGTCAGATCATCGCCTCCGAATAGTATGTCTTTAAGGAATCCAAAAATTCCCTTTCCTCTTTTTACTCGAGCTGGTTCCAAAATTTCCTGCTTCGCGGCGTAACACTGTTGTTCAATCGAGGTAGCCAAGTCGATGAGTGTTGGATTTTTTATTTTCTGCTTTAGTCCATTTATAGCGTCTTCGATGTTTCTGTGTATCGTGTCAATGAGTTTTACATCGTCGGTGGGAGATATGTTTGTAGTAATTTGTGTGTCCCAAATTCCGGTTTGTATTAAATAGGTAGCTTCGTGATCGAATAAAAGTCCCGCATTTGGTACGGGTTTGATGGTCATACTAGACGTTGTATTTAAAGATAGTACTGCTGCTGTAGTGACGAGCATTTTTGCCCACATGTTTGGCCTAGCTCGAATAGTTTTCTTTTTCGGTTTGGTTGGATGAGCGGCTTTGTGCTTTTCTGCTAGTTGTTTTACTAGCTCTATGTCGATTTTTTGTCGCTTACCCCAATCTGTCATATTTGCCTTTGCATTTGAGCTACTATTTTGCGGGAAGACGTCTTTTCGTTTTGGTGATATTTCCTGTATGTGACCGGTGAATACCGTATCTGCCTTTACGTCTAATTTGGCCAATTTTACAGTTGGCCTAACTAATTTAGAGTTTTCAGTGCGAACGACCGCAGACCTTGTTTGGCCATCCTGCGCCTTCCTTACTTCGGTTATAATTCCTTTATGAAACTTCCCTTTCCGTTGTTCGTCTGGAAAAACAACGACATCATCAGGCTGGAGTGGTTCTGTGTTCTGTTTCCATTTTTCTCGTTTGTTCAGTTTAGGAAGGTATTCTGTACTCCACCGATCCCAAAATTTAGTAGTTGCCATTTGAGCCTTTTTCCAGTGTTCTCTTGTTGCCTCGGCTCGCGACGTGTCGTCGAGTGAAGGATACGTTCCTCCTGCGCATCCAATCAAAAAATGATTTGGTGTCAGGGGTTCATCATCGTTGGAGCTTAATGGTATATGTGTTAACGGGCGACTGTTCAGGAGATGCTCTATCTCGATTAGAGCATTCCTAAGTACGCTCTCCTTGGGTTTTGATACTGGCCATAGCTTTTCATTTAGTAATTTTTTAACCTCTTGTATCATACGTTCCCATGCTCCTCCAAAGTGTGGAGCTGATGGTGGAATAAAATTCCATTTTATTCCTTCGATCGCTGTTCTGATTTCTAATTCCTTCATCTGATTACTTGCGCCAACCATATTGGTGCCGTTATCGCTGTACATTTCACAGACCTTGCCGCGCCTGTTTTGTAAGTTTTTTATGCAGATGAGAAGCGCGTCTGTACTTAAGTCGTCTGCTAGTTCCAGGTGTATAGCTCGAGTAGCCATACAGGTGAAGAGTGCACCCCAGCGTTTTTCACATCTTCTTCCTACAGTAACTTCCATTGGTCCAAAGAAGTCTATACCGGTGTGTGTAAATGGTTTTAAATTTGGAGTGGTGCGGCAGCTTGGCAATGTGCCCATTTTTGGAGGGTGAGGGCTTGCCTTCTTGTTTCTGCAGAGTTGACATCTTGCATTCACTCTTTTTACTGCCGCCCTAATCTTGATTATCCAGAAATGCTGTCGTATTTGAGCTATAACTGCTTCTGTTTCACGGTGTAGAAATTTCTCGTGGTATTGTTTTATGATCAAATTCGTTATATGTCCCTTGTTTGGTAATAGTACTGGAGTCATGTTTTGTATTCGTCCGCTGATTCGGATGAGACGGTTTTCATCTAATGCAAGCTCGTGATCTGCTACAGAGCTGTTCTGGTAAATACCTTCGCCGTTGATCAGAGCCACTAGCTCGGATGGAAAAGCTTCTTGCTGTGCTTGTTGTAACAATAGGATTTCTGCTCGCTTATAATGATCAGAAGTAATTGTCTCATCATATCTGGAGTTTGATACTTTCGTCCTCAATTTTTCCATGTATTTGAGCCAGTAACAAACTGCCTTCTTTAGTCGTCCCCAATCCGAGCACCAAGTTGTGTGCATAATAATGTTCGCAGGTTGTATTTCTTGAACGCTGCAAACCCTTTTTTCTTCTGAAGTTTCAATGACTGCACCTTTCTCCTTTGGCCATGATTCCACTTTTGTATTTAGGTACGTCGCTCCTGTATACCATATAGATTCCGTAGGTTGGATGTTCCGTGTTGCTTCGTCTGCCGGATTCATTCCTGATGGTACCCACCTCCATTGGGAGATCGTTGTGTCGTCGAGTATTTCGCTTACTCGGTTGGCTACAAATGTTTTATACCTGCGATGGTCACTTCGTATCCAGGAGAGTACAGTGGTGCTATCTGTCCACATGGTTACGTTTGTAATATTCAATCGAAGTTCCTTTAAAACGGTTGTTTTCAATCGTGTGCCTAACACCGCGGCTTGAAGTTCTAGCCTTGGAATTGACATGGCTTTATTTGGTGCAACTCTCGTTTTTGCTGCTATTAGGCTTACGTCGTATCCATGTAAGGTTTCTGCTCGTATATATGCTGCCGCGGCGAACGCTGATTCTGATGCATCAACAAAGATATGCAATTCCAATGATTTTGCGTCCGGTATGTTGGGAGAGAAACACCTAGAAATTCTCAGATGTGATATTGTGGATAGTCTATTTGTCCAAATCGTCCAATCTTCCATTAATTTCGTAGATATTTTCTCATCCCAGTCTATACCTTCTTTCCAGGCTTGTTGCATTAGTAATTTACCTCCAATCGTAATATGCGCTATTAATCCAAGAGGGTCGAAGATTCTGGCAATTGTTGAGAGGACTTCTCTTTTGGTCGGTATGGCGTTGGACTTGAAGTCTGCTATTCTATACCCAATTGTGTCTTGGGTCGTGTCCCAGTATACTCCGAGGACTTTCTCTGATGTTGCAGTTTTTTCAATAAATTCCTTTTGGGTGGATTGTCTCGCGACGTTGCGTTCAGGTAGGACGTCCAGCATGTCGGCATCGTTTGAAATGATGTTTCTTAGTGTGAAGTGTGCAGCTTCATGAATTTTTATAACTCCGAACGTAACTGCACTGGCTTCCTCCGCTGTCGAGAAACTGTCCAGATAATCGTCAACATAGTGTTGTTTTATAATGGCGTTGGCTGCCACCGGATCGCAATCTCGGTAGTTCTCTGCGTTTGCATTCTTTACTGCTTGGGCACATGCAGGTGAGCAGGTTGCTCCAAACGTCATTACCTGCATTACGTAGTGTCCCATGGTATTTGAAGCCTTACCGTCCCTCCATAAGAATCGTTGAGCCTCCTGGTCCTCTTTGCGTATTTTAATTTGTGAGAACATCTCTTGGATGTCTCCTGCTACTGCGTACTTTCCTTCTCGGAATCTCAGTAAAATTCCAAAGAGCGATGTCAAGTTATCGGGACCAGAGAGTAATTCAGTGTTGAGCGATAATCCTTGTACCTTGGCAGCTGCGTCAAATACAAGTCGCGGTTTTAAAGGTGTTTTATTAGGATTTACGACAGCGAAATGAGGCAAATAGTATGTTTTATCGGTTGTTAGTGTTATCTCGTTTGCTGTTAATTTTCGTGCGTATCCCTTTTCAACGTATTCCTTAATTTTGTCCGTGTACCATTGGGCAAACTCAGGGTTTTTCCTCATCTTAGTTTCAGTGTATTCTAACCTCTTTAATGCTCCCTTGAAGCTTTCTGATTTTGGCATTATGGGCCTGGCTTGTTTCCATAAAAGGCCAATTTCGTATTGACTCCCGTCATACTTCATTGTTTCTTTTATCAATTTTTCAGCTCGTCTATCCTCCTCGCTCTGTTGGTTAGTGGTGCTAACCTTAACGCCAAACTCTTCCGTTGAGAAGTATTTCCTCATTTCTTCTCGTAGTGAGTCTTGCTCCTCTACTACACAGGAATATATTTCTCCTTGATGTCGGGAGTTGGTCCTTCCGTAAATGACCCATCCTATTGGTGTTTTAGCGGCAACTGGACCGACTTTGCTTGCTCTCTGTTTTGTTGCTGTTAATAGTCGGGGATGATCAAGTCCAATAAGTAATGTCGGCTCAGCATTCTCGTATCCTTGAATAGGAAGGTTTTTAAGATGGTTGTAGTTGTCATGAAGATCCTTGTAGTCAAGTGTCTGTCGTGGCAAGGATAATTTTTTTACTGTACGTACACTTTCCATTTGGTATCGAATTTTGTTGTCGCCTGATATTTTGAAACATACGCTTTGGCTTTCGTTATCTTCGTGTACGGAGTCATTTGTCCATTTTATGCATAATGGTGATACTGGCCCTTGCAAACCTAAATCTTTGGCCAAGTCGTCGAGGATTAGACTGTTCGATGAGCCGTGATCCAAAAATGCGAAGGTTTCTAATTGTCTTCCTTGCGCATAAAGTGTAACCGGCAGTATTTGGTAGTAGACCTTATTTCTTTTGGTAGCGTGTATGTTAGTGCGCACATCTTCTTGTTCCTTCGAGGTGGACGATGTTGGAGCTTGCGCATCTATTTCTTTCACTTCCTTCTTATCTTGGTTCTTCTTGTTGTCTTTTGATTGTCCTGAAGGTTCCTTGATTTTTTGTTTTGTTTCCTCCTTTTGGGAGGCTCGTTTTTCATCATTTGTTTTTGGTCTGACGTGAAGAAATGTGTGATGATATGCTGTACATCCTTCTGTTCTGCAGTTTGGCCTCATTTGACAGTTTCTAAAGGAGTGTCCTTGGCGTAAACAGTTAAAGCACATGCGTTTCTCTAGTGCCAGTTCTCGTCTTTTTTCCACACTCATCTTTTTAAAGACCGGGCATGCTACTATCCAGTGTTGTTGACTACAACAGGAACATTTGGCTTGGGATCTGGATGTTGTTTCAGCGTGCATATTGACTCTTGATTGGCGCTCATTTTTCGGGTTTTCCTTCTCAGATTGACACACCTTTTGTGCAATAAGAAGTGTTGCTCTTTGCTGTTGCGGTTTCAAAAACTCGTGTAATTCCTTTAGTGTGAGTTTTTGCCGTGGTCGTCCTTCTTGCGGAATCATTGCTTCTGCTTCCTTGTCCGCCCATTGTTCTCTTAAGTTCAGTGGTAAGCGGCAAACAAGTTCAGCCATCTGCAACGGATTAGTTAAATAATCCTCACACTGTATCATGGACATGTTGGACACCAAATTTCCGAGAGTCACTACGAAGTCCACCATGCTTTGAGGGTATTCCATGCGTGGGTTCCGTAACTTTGCCAAATCCTTCCATAGTTCGTTGTATATAGCCAACGGTTGTCCGTAAATACTATCCAGAGTTTCTACTACATGTTTCTCGTTTCCTGGATCCATCAGCAAGGCACTTACGTGTACCTTTGCTGCCTTGCCTAGACTTGCCATAAGTCTGTTTATGTTGTCGGTATCGCTGAATTGACCTTCTCGTTTGCTTTGTTCGTAAAGCCGTTTGAAATTTGGCCAATCCTTGTAATTTCCGTTGAAAACTGGGAGGGGTGTTGCTGTTTGCCTCCTCAGTAAGTTTGTAATTTCATCCGGCAATTTGATTGTCGGAGCCATTTGTTGTCCCGCTTCGGGGTCCATTTTTACTTGGTGCATTTTGGTTGCCATCTCAATCATGGCTTTTTGAAATGCCTCATCACGCAATTTTTGGCTTTCCATTTGTGCCTCAAATTGGCGTCTTAGCAGCTCTACAGTGTCTGCTGGTCCGCGTTCCTTGGACACACTCCTGGTAGTCTTCTTCTTTTGATCCTCCAGCTCCTTTCTTAGTTGCTGGAGCTCCATTATTTCCTCTTTGCACTTTGGGCAGTGCCAGAGGTCCTTAGTGGAGGGTCTTTTCTCAAGTTTGGTGCAGGTCATGTGGAACCAGTTCCAACACTTTGAGCACTCGACCATCCATTCGTCCGCGCTGTCCTTATCCTTGCACAGGCGGCAATTCCCATTCGGGTTGTGCGCGTATCCTCCAGATGCCATCCTTTAGATCCGCTTTCTCTTTCGGCTTGTTTTAGATTCACTAGTGATATATCGCACGGTGTGATATATATTGTGATATCTTATTCAAGCACTGTTTGTTTTCACCGAATCCGCTATTGGCTGCGGATACGCCTTATTAGCGATTTTGTAAGTGACGCGTATTGCAATGCGTATTACTGTCCGTTATAAGCTACGGACACGCTGTGTTTCTAGCGTTTTTCCACCACAGTTTGTAGGTGTTCGCTTAATGTTTATGCCTTTTTCCACTACCGTAGCTTGGTCAGTGTAGGACTTAGTAGTTTTTCTTTACTTCGTGCCTTCTGTGGCGAGAATTGTGAGGATAAATCCTCTCTGGAGCCACCATATATCGCTCTGGTGAACGATCTTTCGCCGCAGAAGGGGGTGCTGGGTCTAGTTAGAAGCGTCCTGCGGTACAAGCCACTTCTAATTCTAGACTAAGTATAGTTTGTGGCACCTGCGTTACAAATACCACACGCTATAGCTTAATAAGCCGGGAATTCCTCGTCCAGTTAGTATCGTTCTGCGTAACAAACCAATACTAATTCTGGTCGTAAGACAATTTGCTTCCCCGCTTGCGTTACAAACAAGGAAGTAATTTGATTTTCCTTCTGCCTCTTTAGGTCAGAACGAACTGTTCTATGTTGCGGTGGTTTGTTTTGATTCTGCCGAACGGTTTTCTTGTGCTCGCTGCGAACAGCTGTTTGTGATTTTGCGTCGGCGACATGAGGTATTAGGACAAGTAATGAAAAAAATGAGATTTGTAAAATAAATATCGAAAAGTTTGATGTTTCTGAATTTTACCTATAACGTTTTTATTTTTGTTTTATTCCTCATAATTTTACACGTTCAATAAGTTACATTTTATGAAAATTGATTGAAGAATAATAGAGATATATGCTTGAGAAAATAATAAAATTTAATACGAATGACAAAAAGCCCTATAACCCCAACTTCTCGTATTCGGACTAAGGTCAAAAGGGTTCCGTTCGATTTCTGAGATTTTTTCACATTAGAAAAACTACAAAATATGTGCGATTTGCATCACGGAGCAGAAAAATCATTAAAAATATGGGATTTTGTGTCCAAAATGACTCAGTACTCCACTTTTCCGTATTTTCCTAGAAACAAAAAATATCTCATTTCAAATACTAAGATTATTTCCTTTCAAAAGAGGTACAAATTGTAATTTTCTGATTGCTACTTCAAAAGTTATAGCATTTAATGTATTTTTCCTCCAAATTTTCCCATAGTACCAATTTCAAAAAATTTCAAGCGAAGTGGGCGGGGGTCTAAAATTGTCCAAATGATGTGAAATTTGGCATCTGAGCTTACTTTCACATCTGTCACAATATGAGAGGGGGGCTTTTGAGAATTCAAATTTTTTTTTTTTGCAATGCCCTAATCACTAGGTGGATTAAAACAGGTTTTTTTTCTATTTAATATTACCGTGGCCGTTTCGAAAAAATTTCGTAAGCATTGTTTGGTGTATCGGGCATAAAGTATCCTTCCTACACATGGTGCGAACATTACTGTTCTCCTTTCACCAGCTGATCAAGACGACCAAACTCAAACCGCTGTTTACTGGTTCTGATGGTTAAAGTTTTCGATTTGACCTTTTTCCTTTTACAAAATTTTAGAATTCGAATAATAATTTCTTTTCTTGTATATAGTTGTGATGTCAAGTATTATAAAAATGTAATTTATGCATTTGAAAACTTTTAATGAATATGACCAACGATAAAATTCTCCTGTTCATGATTGAGAAAGGCAGTATTGCACCACTAGGTGGATTAAAACAGGTTTTTCTAATCAGTTTCACTATGTACGTGATGTTGCACCGCTAGGATTCAAAATCCATCTCTTAGCCGAACAGTTTATTTTCATTAATAACATGCGCCACTATGTTGAGAGTAACAATGTTAGGGTCAAGATCCCCGTGGATTATGAAGATGGAACAATCGAGGTCCGACAACGTGATCTGTCTCCGCATACATTCGATGGCACTATTCGCCAGTTGATTCCGCAATACGGAGAAATTCTTTCCGTTAGAGATGATAAATGGAGGAACTTCTTCTCAGATTTTAACAACGGTGTTCGAGTAATTCCGGTACCGACAATCCTGGGAATAAAGACCCATTATTGGTATTGTAATACCGGTACTGCATAAAAGCCAGTACCGGTATTTTCGGTACCATACAAAATATTTTATGAAAAATATGTAGACAATATAGAGCGACCTGTTTCCAAATATCGGTCTGCAAAGTGGTTCTTAATTATATATAATTATCTTCTAGATAAATCGTTCAGCTTATGCCTTTATGGGGAATTGAGACGGGGCCATCATCATAATAATTCTCCCATTGTACTGAACAATATGTTTAAATTCTTGCATTATTTGGTCGAAATAAAATTTCAACTATCTTCTACTAAATTTAATAGTATTCACAGTTAGCATTAAGAGTAAAAATTTGTTTTGATTTTTTTATTAGCGACATTTGGTTCCAATTATTCACTTGGTGGCGCATTATGAGGATGTGACCCAAGTCATGTCTGCGTTTGGTTTACGCGTAAATCTTTATTTATAAAAAAAGAACAGCGATTTAGTAGCTTTAGAGTTGGCGAACAGCTCCGAATGGAGCGATTCGTAATTTTTGGTGATCGGAAAAGTCAGCAAAACTCCGTAGTTTACAGGAAAGTAGTAGCCTTGGCCTCCATAAAAGTCGAAACCAATTTAGGGTTTCTTACACTTATCATCTGTTGAAGTCGCCGAAAGTCGCATCGCTTTGCAGTTATTGAATTCAAAGTGACTTAGATCTCTAAATAGAAGAAGGTGCCGCATTCGAAAATACCTTGTGCTGCAATGAGACATCAGTTTGAGCATTCAATTTCACCTTGAAAAAAAATATTTGACTACCGGTACTTTACGGGTACTATCGGTACTGAGGGCTTCAGTACCGCAGTACCAGTTCTCGTCAAGATGGTTGGTACTACGAACCCTATAAAGCGCCCTATTCTTTTCTTCATGACTCTGCGACCTGGCTCTTCCGATGCTCAGACTACGCTGTGTACTTCTGATAATCAGTCTCCCATTTGTCATTACTCAAAACAGACTGAAACAAATATAGCGGTCTCATAATCTTCAATTAATTCACAAATTGTTGTCCAACTACCGACACATGTTGAACCATCAACGAATGCTCGAATTATTTACGACTATAGCAAGCACGTCTGAAACAAAAAGCAGCTCCGTCAACAACAAGACGGGAAACGAGAAAGATGGCAACCTCTTAGACAGCAGTAGCGATGAGAGTGCGGACAAAAGTGCAATCAAGGAAGCTGATCGAGTGACCCTCACACGGTGTATTTATTAGAACAATTTTATGCAAAAAAATTCAGCATCTCTGAAACTTCGGTATATGAAAGAATGGGCTTTCCCCTATCATTTGAAACTAAGATTAAAATAATCCGTCGGGGGGTCCAGAGCAACTTTTTTTTGAAGTTTTTTTCGTAACAATATAGGTTTTACTAGTGGAGATAGTTCATATTTCTGTCCCTAGATGGTGCTTTATACATTCGAACAAGACTAAAAGTGAGAATTTGATAGAAAATTGAATTGTCTACAAGTTTGTTGACCACTAAAAATTGATCTGAAATCATCCGGAAAAGTTGTTTAAGATTTTAACAAAGTTATATCTAAGATAGTTTCACACGAGGCGTAGTGGTTTGGAAATATGTTTTCTCGCACTTATTACATCACCAAAAAAATAATTGGGTTTAGTGGCATGAACATATTAGACGGGATTTATTACGTTGACAATTCTAATTGAACTTCTGAAAATAAGGATGTTTGACAGAGTCAGAAAACTATTTGTGCTTTTGGTTTGTAATCTTTCCCGATAGGTTCGAAGGGACTACCATTCATCGGAAGGTATTGCTTGGTTACAAGGGTTTGCTTACATTTATGTTTTAGAAAGGTTCATGCGTCGTATAATTTAGGTTATGATTGCTTAAGTTAGCTATTATAATTCCGTTCAAGACGAAATGTTGGGACACACCGTTCCTAATTTAACGCAAACCACAGCAGTAACTGTCCAAATTAGTGGTTAGCGTGAAAAGATTTATTCAAATTTTCTCCGCAAAGCATATTGTGGCAGTTGGATTTTACGGCCATTTCCTATCAATTATGCGAGATATCGTTACTTAATTGATCCTAGATTATGCGATATGTATTACTTTTGAAAACAAAATATGATTTGAGTGCAACAATAACCTTATATACATAGAAGTCTTCGAATATATCTCAAAAAAAATTATCTTGATCCAAAGTTTTTTGTTCACTAACCAAACGTTGCAATGAAATCCGCGAAATATTGCAATGGTGCGTTAAAAGTTTCATTGAGTTTGTTCAAATATAAAGGTTGAAGTTCAGGACAAGTCAATTTTATACGAAGATGCTAACAGAGTAGGAGACTCATGTAAGAATAGTTATCAGTCATCCCTGAGAACAATCGAAAAAAATGAAAAAGAAGGCATACATAATTGAAAAAGCTGTTTCTGTGGGAGGAATCACTTACCATCATGAAAAAGAATATTAATATCATACTAGTTTGGTCAACACTTATCTAAAACTTCTCATCCCAAAAATATGAATGGTGCCCTGTATCAGGGAATTATAATTTTCAGCTAAAAGATGAGACTTTCCAAGCTCTCAAATTCCGCTGAATTCACTATTGAACTAAACACAACAATTTGGCAAATAAAAAAGTGCTTGTGAATTGACAAACCACTAGGTCTTCTGTGAAACTAACTTAGACTTAAAATTCGTTAACATTTTAAACTACTTTTCGGGATAATTTCAAATCAGTTTTTAGTTGGTAACAAAGTTGTAGACAATTAAATAATCTATCAGATTCTTACTTTTAGTGTTGTTCGAATGTCTAAAGCACCATCTAGGGGCAGAAATATGAACTAGTTCCATTGTAAAATCTATGTTTTCACGAAAAAACTTAAAAAAAAAAGTTGCTCTGGACCCCCCGACGGATTATTTAGATTTTGGTTTCATATGAAAGGGGAAAGCCCATTCTTTCATATCCCGAAGTTTCAGAGATGCTGAATTTTTTTTGCATAAAGTTGTTAAAAAAAGACACCGTGCCTCAAGCTCTATCAGGCGTCGCTGAAAATGCTCCCCTACCGAAGAAAAGAATCTCCGCACGCATTAATAAATTGCGTGCGAAGTATTCGAAGGACACACATTAAAGAGTCTTTATTAGATATTTGTTGTGGCAATTAAACAAATTATAAAAATCAAAAACAGAAACTTTTTCAAAATGCTTAAAATGCATAAAATGATCGTAACTTACCTTTTGTAATCTAGACGATGTTGTGAACCTTTTGAAAATACTCAAAAACAAGAAAAATATCGTTCAAATATATAGTATAAGCCTCAGACCAACTCAATACGATCAGCAAGCAATAGTAATTAAATTTAAAAACTCACTCTCCTTGGGCTGGACGAGATCAATAATCGGACTCTCTATTGAACGGATGAATGTATTTTACACAAACTTCAAAAACAGTGAACTGAATATATTTTGTAGAAAAATGTTGGTCGTTTCCATCTATAGCAATTTCATATAATATGATCGAATCTGTTCTCGGAATCACATTTAGAAAATCAAGCATTTTATGCTGAAGCAGTTGGTAAAAGACAATTTACAGATTAAAACAATGTAAAGATCAATACATTGTAAAGACAATACCGTTCTCTGAATAGCAGGCTCCATTCGAGATGCGGAACAGCACCTAACCGGTTTGATATCACTAGACCGCAACCCTTGACTTGGAAGCATATCCTAATAACCTAGCAGCTTCTACTATTCCATACTCGAAAATAGATGGAATCAGGTTCTGCAAACATTCTTTGCAATCACACAAGCGGAATCGAGGGAAATCCAACTGTTTACCGTTTCGAGATATCTCTATCCGCACACATACATACACACATACGTATGCTGGCACCTTCCGGGTTCAGGATGTGGTGGATGGATCGTTCCTCTCGCATTGGAAACGGAGAGACAAGGGCCCCCGGGCGAAGGGAACTTAAATTTTTCAACTTATTTGATTGTTCGGTTTTCTCGGGCGTTCGGAGTAGAATTTTTTTTTCCACTCGTACCATCGACGGCGGTAAAAAGTTGAATATGATTGGATTACTGGCGGGAAGAGTGCGCCTCTCGAGAAAAGCAAACACATTCGGGCAAAGCAGATGATAATTTAATTTCATTTCGTTTCGATTTTGTTTTCCGGCTCGGGCTGGCGGGAAGTTTTGCTTGCAAGGAGTAAGTTTCCTGAATTATGCATGCGGATTTTTTTTCTATTTTCCTTCCGGCGGAACTCGGGCGGAATTTGTTATCCGTGCCCGTAAGCTGACATAATTAGGAACTGGATGTTGTTATGTGAAAAGTGTTTGTTTTGGATTTATTTTGTTTTACTTTCTTTTTTTGTTTGGATTGCGGGAATTTAATGATTATGTAAAAAACTTCTTCACATTTGAAATGAGGAATGAATGAAATTATCATAAATTTCGCTTCGCCGTCGATTATCATAAAATCTATTGGAATTTCATTACCCATTGATTTACCAGGAAAGAATTTTTTTTATCTTAATCCACCCAATGGTTTAGTTGCACATTTACATATTGATCGGGTTTATATTAATCGAACTGTCCTTCAATGTCAACCTCCTTCTTAGTGCAGCCTAGATAAGCTGTGTAGTGTCAATAGTGGTTGTTTCAACCGGCTAAGAATTATACTACGGATCACCTGATCCGGTGGTAAAAACTCACCCAACAGGGAACCCCTATTCCACAGATCATGCGACCTGTGCTGCGGTTAAAATTGACAAGGGCGTTTAAAATATTCTCAGTAGGGAACGGAGTTTGGAAAGCACCGAGCGAACTTTCCAGTATGCTGCATTACGCAGTGGAACGTTTGCTATACACGCTGAAATAAAATTGCCGAAGGTCGGTATTATTTTGCCGGATTTTTGTTGGCTGGAGGTTTGGTGAGACCTTCTGCTGATGGTAGATCGGTGAAGTTTTGCTGGGTTTCGCTTATCAATTTTCGATGTGTACAGACGAACTTGCCCAAAGACCGTGTAGCATCCGGTTAAGAACTAGGTTCCTGATCTCGTGGCGACTGAAAACAAGAACCCCTAAGTCAATGTGTAGTCTGTGCTGAGGAATTAATGGCTCGAGGGTCTAAAATATGCCAGTCGCTCACCGATTTTTTTAGATTTTGCCTTTACTGTGTCATGCAGATCTCTGACTCAGTGGACCGTTATTTTTGTCGCGAATCGTGGAAATTTAATTATGATCCTGTCCCATTTAAACCTGACACGGGTCGCTACATGTGTTCAAATACCAACTTGCTTGGTGTCCTCTAGTTCTTGTGCATTATATGTTGGAAATGAAATGTACAGCTATCTAATCAGGTAGATTGGCACAAATCAATCTCCATTATAAAAGTACAGCAACTATGAATCTACAACTTATGCAGGAAGGTTCCATAGCATTGGTTCAAGAACCGTACTTCCACAAAGGAAACTTCTATATTGCAATGTTAATTAACACTGTCTCTTTTGCAAACAACAAGACAGCCCTGACTAATCCACGTGAAATGCCTCGTCCATGCATTCTTGCAGCTCACAACTATGTGCAGTCACAGTTAGCCTGACTATGGGCAGCATAGACAATAAGCATATATTTTGTTCGGTATATCTACCGCATGAGTTATTACCTTCTGATGATTTCCAAAGCGTTGTATCATATTGTAGCAAAAATTGGCGTCCGTTTATTATGAGAAGCGATATAGATTATGAGAAGCGATATAGATGTCAATCTGAGAGGCTCTGAACTGATGGTGTATATAAGTAGTACAAATCTTCATATCCTGAATGTAGGAAACCGACCAATTTTTGCGAAGCCTAGGAGACAGCAGGTGTTAGACAGAATGTTATGAGCTGGAAAATTGGCTGGTTCCAAATAAAATGGAACCGTCTCTATACGATCATAAGTATATATTTATCGATCATCTTGTTGTCACCCTCAATGTGGTAACATATCGTAATCCTGAATCTACAAACTGGAACCACTTTTTGGAAAATTTAGCGACTAAATTTCATTGATATTTTCCCACAATTAGTCAACTAGACGACTTGGATGACGTCGTGGATAAACAAACTCGTTCGCGGTAGCATCCTACGAAGAAGCTTGTTCACTTCGTACTGTTAAATCGATTAGGGGACCCCTTGGTGGAGGGATGAGCTTGAGCGAATAAAGAACTTTAAACTGGCCTCATTGTGATGACTTCAGGGCTTACAAGTCAGTTCGCATATAAGAAATGTCTTAGATCTGGGAACGGGCTGGCGGGCAAAGCCTATGCACTAATGTCTCTAAAGATGAACTCCTTAAAAACCAGAGATTGTGTTTATGTAACCGACGAAAAAGATGTTCTCAATTTTCTCTTCGCTGTACACTTTTCAGGTTGTATCGATCCAGAACTGAATTTTGAATTTGATATTCTCAAACAAAAAGTTTTTGCTTACCAGTCTTGCTACTGGATATATCTCAAATGCATGGCGAGAAATAACTGTTAGATTTATTCCCAAATGGGGGTGCTCAAGTTATGAAGAAGCCAAGAGTTTTGGGCCTATCAGCTTAAAGTCTTTTCTTCCAAAAGCTTTGGAACGGCTAATCGATCATCACATCAGGAACGCTAGTTCAGTTGAATTTAGAGATGGTCGGGTTCATGTTTTTGGACGCGGAACCCGACGGATTTCGGGTTCTCTAAATTTAAACTTCTCGGGTTTGGGTCGGGTTCCTGGTTTTCGGATTTGAATTTCTCGGGCTCGGGTCGGATCCGGATGTTTGGTATTGTAAACTTTCTGGGTTCTGGTCGGGTTCGGGTTTTGAACAGATAACACCCAACCATCTCTTAAGGCTGGTTACGTCCATACACAACACCTAGTCTCTGTTTGTAGTATTTAACCCTAGTAAAAATTGAGGTTTTGTTCAGCTCCTGAAGTCCTTCTTAAAACTTAGAATGCACTTGTAGTGTGCTATAAAACCAGAATTGCTACTTGGGAACTTTACTTCGAGATACGAATGGATGACCGTACTAAATCTTACCACCATTGAATCGCTAGAAATCGTTATATTTTCTGATGCTCAAATATTGTATTTTTTATTCATTTATAAAATTGCTTCTCTTCAGATTCGCAAACTGCCCGAATTATTTTATTTGTTAAATGAGCACTCATGAGAGAGAAATCAATAATAATAAGCGTTTCGCGTCTAAAATCTCTATGCTATTTATTTTTCATGATAATCATCAAAGAACAAAGTCAAATAAAATTTGTCGGAAAATATTGGTTCGAGCGAGTAGAAATCTACGGGAAGTAGAGACAATCTTGGCATTCATTTGGTAATGGTATACTAGCGCCACTATCAAATCATTGGTATATATTTGAAACAAGAACTTTCTGTTAGATTGTCCCCGGGTGTGTTCTGTTCTAGCCATGATCATATTTGTAATTCCGAGAACTTTATTGGAGATGACAAAGCATCTCTACTGGCGCGCATACCGTACTAGCTAATGATGTGACAACAAGAGAGAATCTTGATTGACACCCTTCCTTGACCGTACCAATCAGTAACGCGGGTGACGTCATGTAAACTGTGGAATACGAAGTGCCCATTGACATAGATTAATTTAATACATGTAATAAATTATACAGAACTACTCCTGCACGAATTTATCTTATGTTCCGGTTAAGATATCGACGATTTATAAGTTTCTCAGAACATTAAACATTCGACATTCAATAATAGTAAATATAAATGCCAATTCCTCTCGCTAGTAATGTTTTTTGCCGTAGGCAGATATAACTGGATGCGTATGGTGCTACTTCCGGTTCGAGTGATTCTATAATTTCAGACGAATCAGGCGCCTAAAATTAAAAATCTTCGGGATCTTTGGTTGATTCTCCGTATAAATAATTCCGATTCAGATCGGGTTTCTTAAATTATAAATTTTCTGATTCGATCGGATTCGGGTTTTTAATTTTGAAAGGATTGAGTTCGGGTTTTACAAAATTTTCAATCTCGGGTTCGAGTCGGGTTCGGATTTTTCAAATGTTAAAATTTCCGGCTCAGGTTCAATTTTCAAGCTTTCGGCTTCGGCTCGTGTACTGGTTCAAAAAAAAAAAAATTGAAACCCGACCATCTCTATTGAATATCCATATACAACATTGAAAAGGGCTTCTTGCTCAAACAATCTAAACTGGGTGTATTGCTAGATATTAGGAGTGCTTTTGACAATGTGTCCTTCCAGTCTATTCTGTGAGCGACGCGCGGTCAGAGAGTATCTGCATGTATCTCCGGTTGGATAAACGCAATGCTTAGTAACCGAATTCTTTGCTCGTCACTGAGACAGCCAACGATGAGGAAATTGAGTATTTGCGGTGGTTCTCAGGGTAGCTTTCTGTCACCTTTGCTATAGGATCTGGTTGCCGGCGGCTGCAAGTTTGATTACTTCTTCTCTCTGTTATTGTTGTCCGCCCTCGCTTAACATTCCCTGATACGGGCTCTGCTGCCCTGTTGCTTGATCGAAACCCTCTTTTGTATGTCTTTTGCCTTCCTTTTGTTAAAAAAAAACCCAATAGTGTTTCTCTTTGCAACATCGAATTTATTTGCATTAGGCTGAAAAAAATGCCGTAATATTTTTTCGTATGTCGATCTGAGTTCCTGGTTTTCAGATGAATATGTGTCAAAATGTATTCATCTTAGTATTCATACAAAAAATAATTTCAAATTTCAAATTTCAAATAAGTCTTAATTATTCCCTATTTTCAAGAAATTTTAATTATAAAGTAAAGAAATTTCCAAATTATTGTAAACGTGCCAGGTCAAATAAACAGACTAAATAAAATTTTTTATTGTGCATCCAGAATTTTGGACGCGGATTTTGTGAGACACATACGTGATTAATCTCAGGTTTGGTTTGTCCCCAAGATTCGAGTGGGTAATTATCCCCTCGGCTATTTTCAACTGGGTAGTACTACCCATACTACCCACGTGTTCCGTCGCCCCTGGGCGCGCTGAGCCATTCTCATGTGATCTTTGTGAATCCAACTACGGAACTTAATATCAATAGCGCAATTATGATTTCGAATTACATAGCTGACATCGTTTTTGGACGACCAAAACTCAGAGACCTACTAAAGTTCGCTATGCAACGCGATGAAGAGCTTTAGGCTTTCTCGCAGGCGATTTGAACCACTTGTGAGTTTAAATTACCTGCTGCTTGTTTCTGTGCTTTCTCCCTGCTCCTTCTCCTTTCCGTCCGATAAGAGAAATGACGAGAAGACACTGCAAGACACAAATATCCAACTACATATGAGGAACGTGCCATCTGAGCAGGCATTGCATTTATCGCTCATATGAGTAAATGCGCCCGGATAGTTTGCTACTGCGACAATAAAAACTCACATTTTCACACGAAAAGTTATTGGCACTCACACAACTTCTCCGTATAAATACAACGTGTTATTTCTCCGGATAAATAAAACAGCCGGAGAATGAGTGAATGAGTTTATCACGGTATCCTTTTTTCACTCGCTGCTTTCCTGTCGTTATTCCAAAACACGAAAAAACAAGTCTATCATACTTCTTTGCCGCTTTTCTTTGTAATTAAGTGTATTTTTTGAAGTTTTTATTGATTTCCACGAAATTAAAATTTTATCACCTACTCCGGTGAGAAGGAAAAAGTCAAATAAATTTTATCCGGAAAATCATTCTCACGCTATTTGTGGAGACGGAGAATTTTGCGACTCATCTTAACTCGGAAAAGTTGGACATCGGATAAGCTTCTTCTCGCGTGAGAGAGAATTACAATGCCTGCATTTGAGCAAATATATTCTTATACTTTAGTTATACATTTCAGTTTCGATTTTTGACAGATTTATATCGCTTCTTTCTGGGATCCCGGGTTATTCCGATGTTGGTTGGTTGTTTATTACGGGCTTTAACCTACTTGGTTATTCGTCCGAGAAGCCAATAAAATGCATACATATTATATTGCATTTCATTATGAATTTCGTTAGCAATATTCTAAAGGCTAACTGATAGGTTGTTCGTTGTGGGTCGCTGGCGTGCTTTGGATTTTGGAGTACTGCAGAGCGGGAGAGGTGAACAGTCCGTGGGGGTACTCACAATTTCTCGAGCAGCTCGACACCTCTTAAGAACGAGATAATTGTCTCCTCACTTGACGGGTCGTTGGCCAGAAAGTCTCGGATTGAAGTTGATGAACGTTTCGTAGGTTTTGAAATTCTAGGCAATCTACCAGAAGATGTTTCACTGTGAGTCTGGTTTGGTATACCTGGCATACGGGAGGAGAGGAGTTCAGTTCGAGTGATCGTATGTGCGTGAATTATTTTGATGTGTCCCACTCGTAGGCGGGAGAGGGCTCTCTGTTCGAGTCTGTTACTCCGGTCGGTTCATCGTTCCGGTACTCCCTTGATTTTTTGGAGGTGGCCTGGTTGGTCCTACTGTGGTAAATATAAAGTGAGTCATTATTTGTGCTTTGAAGTAGAAGATAATATCCGTCGATGGGACCAATTTGGTTAGCAATCTTCTGGTCTGTCTCCCACGAGCTGCCAATGAGTCGGCTTCCTCATTCCCGCCGATCCTGCAGTGACCAGATACCCAGCATATCGTAGTTATCGGTTCGTTCCCGTTTCCAGGGCCGATATGACCGACATAGAGTCCGTCAGAATGATAGTCGGTATTCCCTCTGGTCTCCTTGCAAGCGACTGATGGCAGCGACTTCTGCCGAGAAAATGGAACAGTTTTTAGGGAGGCAGTAGGCCAGACCAGCTCCCATTCCGCAGAGCCCCACTCCGACTTTTTCTTACAGCTTAGAAGCGTCAGTGTAGATCCGGACGTGATTCTGGAATTATTGGTTCATCAGCTCTAGGATTTTTGCCTGAGCGACCTCGTGGGAAGGGCCTGCTCCCAGTGACCTGGATAGGTTGGTGTTCGGACTTGTACCAGAGATGTGGGTAATGTGGATAATGTAGCTGCAGGAAAAAAATTAGTTTTAAGTTGTTACTTTCATAATTATGTTTCGTTTTCCTTTAGTAACGCCTGTATAATGCTTTTATTACTAGAAATATTTGTTTTGTTTTGTGAACTTCTACCACAGTTTCCGCCATTTCATTGCCAAATCAATTTTCTGTACGTGAGCTAGTTCACAACTTTCTAAACATTATTCATAAAACCAAAGGTTGAAACGTAATTTTATTCATATCTTTTGGAACATTATTCAGAGTCCGACTATGCGACGTGAACTGATTCATGATTTGTTTCATCTTGAACATGATCTGGTTTTCGTGGTTGTGAACTATTTCATGAAACCCGGAATATTATTCATGAATTCTTTTAATCATTGTGAACATCATCACACGATTCAATAGCCGTGCTCGTGAAATAGTTCACAAAAACACAAGATGTTTTAAAGTATACGTGAACTGATTCCTAATGTCTAGCGATTTAGTCACAACTAATCAAGCATGCTCATGAAATAGCACAAAACCTTGAAATATTTCGTATGTGGTCGTCAACTGGTTCATGACTTCTAGTATAATATACACGACTTATCATTCGAACTAATGCAACAATTTACAAAATTGAAAAATATTATTCAGTTATACGTGAGCTGATTTATAATTCCTAGTAACATACCATTCGAGCTCGTGAAATAGTTCACAAAATCATGAAATTTTATTCATAATGAACTGATCCATGATTACTAATATAGTAGTCTCACCTGACCATGCGCATTCGTGAAATAGTTCATAAAATCATGAAATATCGTTCATGTGTTCGTGAACTGGTTTATGATTTCTAGTATAATTTCCACAAAGTGCTATTCGTAGTCGTGAAATAGTTCGCAAAATCAAAATATATTTTAGCGTGAACTACCCGAAACCCGAAAAATTATTCATGAATCCTTTCAATGATGAACTATTTCATGATTCCAAATATATTAGTCAGGATTCAATATTCGTGCTCTTAATATCGTTCATGAAATCGTAAAATCTTATTCATGCATACGTGAACTCATTCATGATTTTTAACAAATAAGTTGCAACCCCTTCATTCATGCTCATGAAATTTTTCGAAAAATCATAAAATAATTTCCATGTATTCGTAAACCAGTTGATGTTTCCTAGAATAATAGTTGCGGCTTACCATTCGAGCTCGTGAAATAGTTCATAAGAACGAAAAATATTATTCATGTATACATGAACTAATTCATGATTCCTAGCAACAGACCATTCGTGCTCGTGAAATAGTTCACAAAATGGAAGCGTGAACTGATTCATGATTCATAGTATAATAGTTGCGTCTGACCATACGCGCCCGTGAAATAGTTCATAAAATCATAAAATATCGTTCATGTGCTTCTGAACTAGTGCATAATTCCTAGAATTTTACGATTGACCATTCGTGCTCATGAAATAGTTAAAAAAATCATAAAATATTATTCATGGATTCGTGAACTGGTTTATGATTCGTAGTACATGATTCACTATAATATTGAGTGTTCGTGATATTTAGAAGACATCCGTCATCATTTTCGATTTCATGTAAGTCTACACATGATCTTGAAATATCACGTGACCTGTTTCACAAAATTTTGGGTTTTTCATTAATTTCATATACAGTGAAGACCCGATTTTAACAGCACCCGTTTTTGTCAGCCCCCGGTTTTAACTACCCTCCATTTTATCAGTTTTTCGACCCGATTTTAACAGCCTCATATGATAATTGATAGTTAGTAGTTTGATGGCCTCTAGCAGACGAAGTAAGTTGAATTCAAGTAAATCCTTTCTTGAGCATATTTTTCTTATCTTAAAGATCCGAAATAAGTAAAAATTTCAAATTTTGCGCTGTCTGAAGGGAAATTTTAAGCTAAATAATCAAGAAAAAATATGAGGCTATATCTAGGGACTGTAGAAGAATATTTTAAGAGCTTCGGTACCTTAAAAAAAAGAAAAATAATTGTACCTATTTTATCAGCCTAAATTTATTAAGGGGCTGATAAAAATGGGTCCCACTGTAGTTATATCCAGTTTCTAGCAACTAATAACAGGTTCGAGCATAAGATATAAGAAAACTATTAAGACCTCGAACGTCGCGATTCATTTGATTATGATCGAGGTGATATTGGGCACAGAAAACGAAAATTACGCAGCGCGCTAAACAGTATATTAGAGAGTCACAAATCGTGTTCGTGATGTAGTTCACAAATCAGTCAAACTTTCATGATCCAATTCATATTGTCACGTTCTGATAAACAATCTGATTGTAATTAACCCTTACATGCGCAATGATATTTTAAAACAACATTGCGACAAACTTCTAAAAATTGTCATAGTAACGTATTAAAGCTGTGAGACATTTTGCAGAGAATGGTTTGCGCCCTTAAGGGTTAAACATGAATATGAATCACATTACTCCACGCTTCGAATTCGAAAGTGAGCTCAAGAATAAAATATCACGATAACGATAACGATAAATATATAATTACCAAAATCGTGTCTAGGATCTAGAAATTAGGAACATAAATTACAATACTAACGACTAAAATATCAAAAATCGTAACTATGATCCTGAAATCATAAACATAAATCACTCCACTTGTGACTAAATCATCACCATAAAATGAATAGAAATTGTGACCAAGATCCTGAAGTCATGAACATGAGTCTTACTACTTTGCCAGACGAATTCAACATGAAACTCGGGAATAAAGTATCACGAAAGCATGAGTATAAATTGCGAATATCAGGACTAAGGTTTCGAAATCATGAACATAAATCGTGCTACTCTGCCAGAAAAATCCGATGGTAAACTCATTATTGAAATACCACGATATGACACAATGAGAAATTATGAAAATCACGACAAAGCTCCAGAAGTCGTCAATATCGCTTAAATGGTGGTTCTTTCAGTTGATATACTTTATACAAACCAATTATGAACAACAATCATAACAAAAACCGTAACCCAACCAAACATTGCAATGTTACGTCATGTACATTTTTGCGAGAACTACTTTTTGGAAATGCGCATAAATTCATGAATACGAGGTTTATGATCCATAATTTCAGGAATTTGGTCACAATTTTCATAAATCATACAATTCACGAAATCGTGAAATTTATGAGCGGATTTTTTCTCTGTGAAAACCTTTTATGGTTTCCAATGATGTTGTCTTGAGAAGTGTTGTAATACTGTGAGAGAGTGAAATTATTAGAATATTTGTTTTAAAATCCCTATAACAAATTGTATTGTACCAATCGTGATTCAACACCCTGTTATATAAACATGGACCTGGCGGCAATATGATAGTTGTGTACAGAGTTACCTAACATCGACACTATGCTATACGTATACCATAATGTCATTTCTTCGTGAAAGTTCCATCCCATACATATCGAATTCATAGGCGAGTAACTAACGACCTATTATCCTCATAAAATATTCATGTTTAACGTATGTATTCCACTTCCACGGGTTTATTCATGTTGTCACTATTTATATCCCTTCTGAATATTATCCCATGTGATTTTGTTCTGCATAAATTCCCTCCGTATTCCGAACGGAACCTCTGCTAAATAGAAACACTTTCCCATGCTGATCTGACCAACCGATCCTGATAATCAGAAAACCGACCGACCAGCCGAATGTGTGAATAAAGATAACAATTTCACGCCCAAGGCAAAAAAAAAACTGGCATTAGCATAAATATGTGCTCCACATTCACGCTCGAGTCACTTTACTCCTGGGATGTTTTGTTAGGCTTTCTCCGAACCGAGCGAGTTTGGTTATTTTGTCTCCACTACCAAATGCCGAGAATCGATCTCTGCTGAAAACGAACCTTGAAAGCGCAAAAAATTTCACCCAAATTGAGCCGAAGATGGCAACAGTTTGTATCCTTTTAATTTTACTCACATTCGCACTTTATGAATTTGCTTTCCTGCATAAGTCGCCGAAAATCTTCGACCATTTATTCCATGTTACTGGGTTGTGGCGATGGAAAAAAAGAAACAGGAAAGGGGAAGCAGCCTCCTGAGGTCGTAAAATAAAACGATACATCCACCTACCGGTCGATATTTATGTGCGGGTATCGAATAGCCCCTGACTGACTTCGGGATGGGCTGGGATTCGGTATATCCGGTCTTGTTTTTTTTTTCCTTCTCGGTCCCAACAAGCCGGAGCGACATGATTGTTGTTGCTCTTGACTTGAAGTGTAGAAGATCCATTTCGGTGTAAAGGCCGAACAATTTATCTCTGTCCCTCCCCGCGGGAGGTCTAGTGTCAAGTGTCGTCTCTTGAGTCTTGAGTGGTGATACTCTTGTAGGTTGATTTTTTTGAGCACCGAACACGCTGGACATTAATGGGATTTTTATTACGCCGATTTGCTGTTTGGACAATATCAAGACGAGACTCGGAACCGGTGCCGCTAGGATAACGGGCAAAGTCATTACATCACTACGGTATATGGGTCATAAATAAATGGGAGGCCAAGGCAATTATGAAGACGATAATTTCGGACAAAGTATTTACTGCGGAAGGTGTTTTTTGACAGCAGGTGGAAGATGATGCGTAGGGCATCCAGGTCGAATTTGCACTCACAGCTGTTCTTCAGTAATGATGATACACGGTAAACTTTTTTTTACAATTTCTCTTACATAATAAATTATTTGACTTTTTTTCAGACGTTTCATTCAACCACAAAATTTGGGCATGTTTTTTCTTCGAATCACTTTAATAGTCGTTCCAATATTTGGGGGCCTGTTTGTTTCATTTATTCAATCCAAACAATCTTCCGGATATATACTGCGCTTATTCTGTTTCGCATGAAATCGTCATCTACTGTTCCATAAAACAGAGAAAAAATACCACAATATTCGAAGCAAACGCAACACCCGATGCCTTCATACGAACAAAAACCCCTCAAAGTGCGAGTAATTGCTTCGCTTCGTTCGCTTTCCAACCGGATGGATTTATTGATGAACGGTAGTACATATTGACTGACGGTGTTGTGGTGATCGGACAAAAAATGAAACCACCCCGAGATCCACACCCACGCCCGTCCATGCTTTGAGCAGGGAAGAAGGCAAAAAAAATAACGCAAACAACGCTCGGAAAAGGATGTGTTTTCACGGGTACACAATTACTGTATCGAACAACGCCGATGGTTCATAAAACGGCAAAGCCATATCATTCATTATTCAGCGAATGCAAACTCGAAAATACGCATGTAATTAATATTCAAAATGAGTCACCAGCAGCGGGCGGGTTGGTGAGAGGGAGGACCAGGGGGTTTGTACTCGGATCGATTGTGTTTGTGGTCGAATTCTACGAGCTTGCTGACGGGTGGATAAAATAAATTTATAAACATTTCAAACAACAGTTTACAATTCAGTTGCGGTGGGGGTAGTTTGACAAACAGAGGTTTGCTTTTTTGTGACCACTATTTAGTTCATTTGAACTGGTGACCTGTTTTTATACATCGGGGACAAACCACACATCAACTTGTAACGAAATTGGCGAATAATTCCAGGTAGACATGATGTATATATCTAGTGCAGCAAAACTGTAACTTTAAGCAATACCAAAAAGGTCAAATGAGTTTTACTTGTGTATATACGAACGAGCTATTCATAATATGTTACACGCTTGATAAATTTTGCATCCTATTTCCGCTTTAATGTACCGCAACCAGTATTCTATTTCAACACCTGCCTCAGTGCCTCATTCACTCTTCCAAGCTGACAGAAGCTTCATGTAGAATCGATTGCTTTCAGTTCAAAGGAAATGTAAACTCATTCACCAACAAAAGCATTCATTTGTTATACGCGGACAGATTGAAAGCCCAGTCTGGTTACTCATCTTGTACAGTTCAGAAGCTAAAAATTGCTTCGCTGCTGAGGCTGACCATGAAATATAACCATCACCAATTCGAACAAAACTTTGCTGTTGTGTTCGTTTTATGAGACTCCATGATTTCCTCAGGCAATTAAAATATTGTTACACAAGGATACTTTTTCAAAAGGGCGTATTTAAATCAAGTGCATTATCGGGATTTTGGATCTGCCAGACAATATCTTTTACATTCGTTTATGAGCGTTCGATCGCGACACAAGTGTTTTTTTCCAGTCCGTAAGGGTATAGCGACAGAGATAAGTGCTAATCCGCGTTTAAGGTTGTCTTGTGCATTCTCTGGCTCTCGAGGTTTTGGACTTTTTTCTTCTTTTGTGCGTGTGTTAACCGTTAGGACGCACAGTGGTCGGAAACGCCAAAAACGCGAACGTAATTCACTAGAGGCCAAACCATCGAATAGATTCACAGGGCGTCTTTGGAGGAATTGTTCGTATAAATATTCCCCACAATCTGGTAACAATTGAAATTAGGCATGGCCTACTATGATCGAACTAAAAAAAATAACTTTTTATACTGATGAGGTAGAAAGTTGGTGTCTTCGACAAAGTTTTAGAAATACTCATAGAGAAGAATTTTGTTGAAGAACTTGAGCTTGTAGGGTTAAAGGTTATCGATTCATAAGGCGTTTTCTATGGCAACCCCCTTAAATCCAGTTTTTTAAATATAACTTTTTTCATTATGACTTTTCGTGCAAACTATGTTCAAGACAAATGTGTAGGTATAAAAACTACATAATATTGTTGAAGACTGTATGTAAAAATACTTATTCGTCCGAAATTGAATGTACCTCATAACGTCCGGGGCATTATGACACACAAAGGGTGCGTCATAAGATCCGAAAATAAATGTGCATCTTAAATTCCGGAACATGATGACACACATCCGTTTTCGGACGTTACGACGCAGTCTGGTGCGTCATAATATCCCGGCCATAATGACGCACCGGCACCGTGTCATAACGTCCGATGGGTGGTGCGTAGAGTGACAGGAAAAAAATGACCCCTATCGGCCCACCTCTGAGTCGATTCCTAGTCCCACCAGGAGTACTTGCACCAAATTTGAAGCAAATCGGACAAGTCTAACTACCGGACCAACGTGGCTGAAGTTTGCATGGGAATTTTCAACAATTTACATGGAGAAAACCCACTAGCTCGCATTTTCGCCGCTAGGTGGCACTGTATGCATCGTATTATCACAGTAAGTGAAAATAAGAAAGATAATTTAATTGTCTACAACTTTGTCGAAGACTGCTAGCCAATCCGGCATTGTTAAAAGAAGTTATTAAACTTTTAACGAAGTGCTGTCTGAGTCAGTTTTGCATGGGGCCTAACAGTGCATGGTTGTGTATCAGTACTCGATTCATACGAACTAAACATTTTTGTGAAATAATCGTTAGGTTTAGCTCAATGGTATGTTTACAAGAATTATAGTTAATAATACGAGTCATGCTTTGGTTAAAAAAATTTAGTTCCTCCTGTTACCGCATAGAGGGCGCCAACACTAACTTTTCAACGGAGAGAGATAGAAATTTGGTGTCTTCTACAAAGTTATAGAGCAGGTATTTTTCAGTATTTCATCCGAACATCTTGATACTCTATCTCTCTTCTATGAAAAGTTAGTGGTGGCGCCCTCTATGCGGTCACAGGTAGAACTAAAATTTTCTAACCAAAACATAGCCCGTATTATTTAATACAATTATTGTAATTATACTATTCAGCTAAATCTAACGATTATTTCACAAAAATGTATAGTTCGCGGGACTCGAGTACTGATACACAACCATGCACTGCTAGGCCCCATGCAAAACTGACTCAGACATCACTTCGTTAAAAGTTTAATAGCTTCTTTTAACAAAGCCGGATTTACTAGCAGTCTTCGACAAAGTTGTAGACAATTAAATTATATTTCTTATTTTCACTTATAGTGATAATACGATGCATACAGTGCCACCTAGTGGCGAAAATACGAACTAGGGAGTTTTCTCCATGTAAATTGTTGAAAAAATCCATACAAACTTCAGGCACGTTGGTCCGGTAGTAAGACTTGTCCGATTTGCTTCAAATTTGGTGCAAGTACTCCTGGTGGGACTAGGAATCGACTCAGGGGTGGGCCGATTGAGTTTTCAAAAATTCATCATTTTTCTGGGCAGTCTAGTGGTGCGTCATAACGTCCGGAACATTATGACGCATCAGGCTGCGTCATAACATCCGAAAACGGATGTGCGTCATTATGTCCCGGACGGTATGACGCACATTCGATTTCGGATCTTATGTCGCAGTCGATACCCTGGACACTGTGACGCACTTATAGGTTCGGATATTGTGACGCATAAGAATTGCTTCATAGTGTCCCAGGTCATATCGTCCCAAAATAATGTGCGTCGTAACGTCCGGGACATTCTGATGCACGATAGTGCGTCATAAGGTCCTAAAATAAATACACGTCATAAAATCCGCAATTATTCTAGTGTAACAACGCCCGAAAGTAGTCCTGCGTCATAATGCAAGTTTAAAAATAAGTTGTACCTACCATCCTTTCTCGTATGGTTATTGTGCTCCCGAAAGTAAGGCTTTTGGCGAAGCTAGCTTGATGCGGCTATGCCGCCTAGCCGAGTCCTAGGATCCGAAGCGGCGCAAAGCTGCTGAGGATCCGCCGGACGAGGTGGCCTTGTTACTTGTCATCGGAATCGCAAGCAAACCTGTGATCCACTCGTTTGTCCGGTATACTCAAACATAGGGGCTATCCCTAGTTTAAACTCGATTGAGCGGCAGCGACATCGTTTCATTAGTGTGCTAGGGATAGCCCTTATGTTTGAGTATACCGGGCAAACGAGTGGATCACTGGTTTTCTTGCGATTCCGATGACAAGTAACAAGACGACTTTGCGCCGCTTCGGATCCTTGGACTCGGCAATGCGGCATAGCCGCATTATGCTAGCTTCGCCAAAAGCCTTACTTTCGTGAGCACAATAACCATACGAGCAAGGTTATCAGGTACAACTTATTTTTAAACTTATTAATGAATTATTAAAATTCTCGCTTTCCGCCCCTATTTTAAGAATCTACAACACTAAACTAGCATGTTTTCCGCTTATAAGGGAAGAAGTACCTAAAGTAAACAATTACCTTATAATATTCGGAAACGGGTGTGCGTCATGCGTTCTCGCACTTTATAACGCATATTTCTTTTCGGATCTTATGACACACACCTTGTGCGTCACAATGTCCCAGACGCCGGATTCTATGACGTCCCAGACGTTATGACGCACCCCCTGTTGCGACCTTATGACCCGGGACGTAGAGACGCAGTGCCTATGCGCCATAATATCCGAAACGATGAGTACGTCATATTATCCCGGACTTTATGACGCAATACCACTACGTCATAATATCCCAATATCAGTGTGCGTCATAATGTCCCGGACGTTATGACGCACCACCCTTCGGACGTTATGACCTCAGTAGTTATGACACGGTGCCTGACGTACCCTCCTTCGGATGTTATGACCTCGGACGTTATGACACGGTGTCATTGTAAAGAGCTAAGCCCATGTAAATAAGCGCCTTGTTGAAATCCCATTTAACCGTTTCAAGATGCTACCGTATCGCTACGTGAAAGGGTAGTGACACGTTTTACGAATGTTGTTTAGAATTAAAGTCGAGGTTTATCCGATATAATAATCGCTACAGAATCAAAAACTCTCTCATTGACTTAGAATACAGAATCCATTCGCTCTTTAGAACGTATGCCAGTTGATTTTTTTAAAACAGCGTAAAAAATCGTTCGAACTCTTCTCTTCGCGAAGAGAAAATCGAGTTTTGATAACAAGTTGTTTGCCTTTACCAAATTGTTTAAACGTAGTAGAAAAGTATTGAAATCGGCCGATACAAATTGTGGTCAAAATTTGGCTATCCCGTTTTATGAATAACAAGCACACAGTCTTGTGGACCAATGCTATGCTATGGAATAAATTCAATTATCGACTCTTAGCTGTACCAGACAGACTCTTTAAAAAATTGATTTCGATTCAGTCTGACCCAAAAACATTATTTTTGCATAACACTAGTGCATCTGGAAATTTATCGATAAATATGAGTGAATTTCGCACATACCTTTCTTGCAAAGTCTAATGTTCGTTCAAAACAATTCAGTTCTAAAAAATATACTCATCATTTCATTTGCATAACAATCTCTGCCTAAAGTTTCGTTCCAATTTTGAACGAAGAAAAAAAATCGTACTCGTCTATTCCTCGATTACGAGATCTGCCTCAACGTAAACAACCTCATCCAGGTACTGTACACGATAAAAATGTTCCCAAAATCGTGAATAAAATGCCATGAATTCTGGACCAATCACGTTTTTACGTTAGGAAAACAGGACCATGAACAAAAATCATGGCTTTTATGATTGTGTTCAATTTCCCTTCAGTAACGCCCGCATAACGCTTTCATTAGTGGAAATATTTGTTTTTGTTTTGTGAGCTTCAGTCACGGTTTCCGCCGAGTTATTTCTAATTCGATTTTCAGTACGCGAACTAGTTCACAACTTTATTAACATTATGCATAAAACCAAAGGTTGACTCATGATTTTTCATTGATATAGGAACATTAGTTCACAAAATCAAATTATTCCGGATATTTTTACGTAAATTATTTCACGAAATTTGGAATTTTATTAATGAATCCATTCAATTCTCGTGAACTAATTCATGATCCCTAATATATTAGTCACGAGTCAATATCCGTGCTCGTTAAATGGTTCACAAAATCATCAAATATTATTCATGTATTCGTGAACTGGTTCATGATTCCTAATATATTAGTTACGATCCAATATCCGTGCTCGTGAAATAGTTCACGAAATCATGTAGTATTATTCATGTATTCGTGAACTGAATATAATATATTTAATAACAGTATAAAGGGCGAACACGAAATTATTGCGACACATTCAACAGGGCATAACTTTTTTACCATTGGGTAAAAATCAACCAAATTTTGCACACTTTCTCACCGATGTGTATTGTTTACATGCTGTCAAACTCGAAGTCGTGTTTTTCGATTCAACGAAAATGGAGGTGAACCAACGCGAGTCGAGAGAACAAATTCTTTCCAAACACCTGAAATTTTCTGACCTGTCGCACCGGCAGTTGGGAAAAATGTTGAACATTCACCATTCAACCGTCTCCAGAGTGTTGAAGCGGTTCCAGGAGCGCTTAACGTTGGACCACGGCAAAGGAGATGGAAGAAAACCGGGACCGGAGAACAAAAAGACGGAGGGAAAGGTGAAGCGGATGATTAAAGCAAATCCCAACGTCTCAAGCCGTGATTTGGCTAAAAAGATCGGCATGTCGCGGAGCTACGTCCAGCATGTAAAGAAGAGAGCTGGACTACATACATACAAGGTACAGAACTTCCCAAACCGCGATGAGCGGCAACAATCGACGGCTGAAACTCGGGCACGGAAGCTCTACGAGAAGATGCTGACAAAATATGGCTGCTGTGTGATGGACGACGAAACGTATATAAAAGCCGATTTTAAGCAAATTCCCGGGTTGGAGTTTTTCACCGGCAAGAGCAAGTTCTACGTGGACGACAAATTTAAGAAGAAGAAAATGTCGAAGTTCGCCTCCAAATATCTCATTTGGCAGGCCATCTGCTCTTGCGGCTTGAGCCTTTCGTGACAAAGGGCACAGTAAATGGCGAGATCTACAAATCTGAGTACCTCGAGAAGCGCCTTTTTCCGTTCTTGCAGTAGCACGACGAAGCTCCGCTATTTTGGCCAGATTTGGCATCATGCCACTATTCTAAAAGTGTCCTGGAGTGGTATGAGACCAATTCTGTCCGTTTTGTTCCAAAGGACATGAATCCGCCAAACTGTCCGGAGCTGCGCCCGGTGGAGCAGTACTGGGCAATGATGAAGCGGGAACTTCGGAAGAGCAAGAAGACAGTCAAAGACGAGAAGGACATGTTACGAAAATGGAAAAAAAACTGAGAAACTGGTACCGGATGACACTGTAAAGACTTTGATGGAGGGCATCAAACGAAAATGCGTTCAATTTTACACTCAAGTTTCCATCGATTAACTCTTCTTTTGATTTTTGAAGTAAATATATGTATAAAACTACCCTAAAATTTTGGTTTGATTTTAAACATTATAAGAAAATTGGCATGACATTTTCGGTGTCGCAATAATTTCGTGTTCGCCCTTTAATAGTCACAACTTACCATTCCTTTTCGTGAAATAGTTCACGAAAACATTACATATTATTTATGAATTCGTGAACTGGTTCATGAATCCTAGTACATGATTCACGATCTATCTAGTATTTATTTGTGTGCTTGTAATATTTAGAAGATATCCACAATCATTTACAATTTCATGCAACATGGTAATGACATTTTCACGTGAACTCCTTCACAAAATTGGGAGTATTATTCGTGGAACCATTTTTGTTCCATGCACTTTTTCATGAAATACTCAGCTGCTAACGATCAGTAATAGGTACGAGCAGTAGATATAAAAAAAAATATTAGGAATATTGTTATTCATTTGATAAGGTTCATTGTGATGTCCGGACAGAAAACGAAAACAGCACTGAGAACCCCAAATAGTGTGCGTGATATAGTTCATATAGAACAAGATATCGTAAATGAGTCATATTTTAATGATCCAGTTCATATTGTCACGTTATTCCGAGTAAAAAACCGTTAGTAACTAAAAAATAATAGATCCATGATAAAACTGCTGATATCATGAACATTAGTTACATTACTCTTTGAAAGTAAGCTCTAAAATAAAATATAATGATAACATGAACAGAAATTACCAAAATCGTGACTAAGATCCTGAAATCATGAACACAAAGAAGTTACAAAAATCGTGGCTAAGATCTGGAAATCATGAACTTTAATCCCGTTAATGTCATTAACATTCACAATAATCGTGAATAAGCTCTTGAAATCATGAACAATGTTTGACTGTAAACTTTGTATTCCCAAATCATGAACAAGAATCACAACAAAAATTGAACATGTTCAGGGAACAACAACAGTAACTCAAGCAAACATTCTAATGTTACGCCATGTACATATTCGGAGCAAACTGGATTTTAGAAAACATAAATAGTTTCATGAATACGAGGTTTATTATTCATAATTTCAGGAGCTTGGTCACGGTTTTCGTAAATCGACCTTTTGTTCATGAATTTATTAACGGATTTTTTTTCCGTGTACGTTTATGGTGGAGATTGATTTGTGCTATTCTAACCATTGTTGATTAGAGAACTGTACATTTCATCTCCAACACAAATTGCACAACAACTAGAGGACACCAAGCGAGTTGGGATGTTAACGCATTTAGCGAGCCATATCAGGTTTAAATGGGACATGATCATTTGATTCCCACGATTTGCGAAGAAAATAATGGTCCACTGTGTCAGAGAGTCGCATAACATAGTAAACGCAAAACCCAAAATGCTCCGGGCGCGACAGGCATATTTTAGATCCTCCAGACATTAAATCCTCGTTACAGAGCTACACCTTGACTCAGTGACTCCTACTTTCAGTCGCCTCCTACGATATGGGAGCAGGAACTCAGTGGCTCAATTCATGGCAGGATACCACACGGCCTCTTGGCAGGTTCGTCTGTAAACATCGAAATTTGATAATCGAAACCCACCAAAACTTCACCGAACTTCCATCACTCGAGAGTCTCAGTAAACCCCCAGCCAACAAAAATTCGGCAAAATAAGGCGGATCATCGGCGAAAAAACTTTGGTGCGTAGAGTGAACATTCCGCTACGTAATGCAGCATACTGGGGAGTTCGCCCAGCTCTTCCCAGACTCCGTTCGTCGTTGAGAATATTTTGAACCCCCTCTACAATTTTACCTATATCACGGGTCACATGATACTATGGAATTGACGTTCCCTGTTTGGTGGGTTTTTACCACCGGAACAGGTAGTCCGTAGTGTAATTTTTAGTCGGTTGAAACGACCACTATAGAAACTACACGGCTTTTTAGGCTGTTCGGAGAAAGCAGCTGACATTGACGGACAACTTCCATAGATGGCCGAACAGCCAACTTACCATGGGGTTGGGTTTTTCGCGTTACATGTTTTTCTCTCTGAAAATGGAGAAAATGCATCAAACATTTTATTATTTTTATTTATTTATTCTTCTTTGGCGTAAAAATGCCACACAGACAATTTCTTATTCTAGGCTTCTTAATCTATTTCTGAACACGTTTTTGGAGATGTTGAAATCGTAGAGCGAATAGGTTTGGTTGAAGTGCCTAATGTAGGAGCTGAACGGCTGATTGTATGTACAGGTGGTTCGATGTGCAGGAACACGAAGAAATTGATGATTTCGAATCTGTCGGTATGGGATGTTGATGCATAGTTCATGTAGTAGTGCAGGACAATCAATGTTGCCGGCTAACAGATCAAATATGAAGAGACGTTGCATAATATTTACTCTTCGATTAGCAAGAGGTTCAAGTTGAATTAGCAAGCACCGGTGGGTGTAGTTTGGAAGGTTGAGTGGGTCGTTCCATGGCAGACGTTGTAACCATTCAAATGGCTACATTGACTGATTAACCTGAGTCAAATGCGTCGTATTTACCTTAAAACAACAACTAACCAAAAGCGCCAATATCACTATAGCTATATTCTCCGTAAATATGCATTTGTTTGTTAAAAAAAATTACTAATAAAAAAAACTAACCATCAAACGTCTGATTCAAAATTTAAATTGCAAATTAGAGATGTAAGCAGGTATTGTACCACAGGAGCCAACACAATATTCCACACACTTCACAAATCCTCAAACATTTATACGGGTTGCTACCAACACGTACGAGTCAATCGGAACTGACTGGAGGTGTTGCCTGGCTAAAAAACTAATTGCAAAGTGCGGTCACTTGGACTAAGAACACCGTAGAGTACAGTTCAGAAAGTTTACCACGTCAATTCTACGAGTCCATCCTTCAAAAGTGCCGCTAGTTCTGAGCACTAAACTTTATATTGGCCGCATCAGATCCAAGATCCGCAGTGCCTCGGAGCGTTGGCCTCGACAGACGGAACAGGTAATAAAAGCATCACCCCGCGATTGTCCAGAACTCGCATTCATTCCAGTAATTCCTGATTACTCCTTTGGTATAGCACCCAGCCACGCTGTCCCATTGTCAGTATCCAGACGGCGTCACTGCGGATTAATTATGGATTAAATATATTCTCCATACCGCGCACATTCCGATTCGTAACCCATATCGAGGCTGCGGAAGCTATCGAACCATCTAAAAAGGTCATATATTCAGACCGCCGCATTGGCACGTGGTGGTGAAGATCACCTGAGGAGTCCCGGAGACCTGCGACTAACACCGACCGCCTTCATAACGCGGAACAGCAACGAGACAACACGGAGAACCCGCGATAGAGGATCGTGTCATCTTTACGGGCCCACACACGTAACACACACTACACAATAGGGTCAACGTGAGTAATTTTGTACATACTAACCATAAAACTTAGGATAAGGATTTAGAACTAGAGAACTTAAATTAGGGATTTAGAATAGGTTCAATCAATGAATATAACAATAGTAGGTTACTCGCATTCAATTTTGTTATTATTTCTCTCAATATTCAATATTTTCCCTGAGAAGATAAGTTATAGTGAAATCTAAAAATATATTAAATATCTATAACTATCAACGTCGAAGTGCATAGCGAATAAAACTTTTTTGAACTCTATCCATGCGTGCAATCTACGTTGCATGATATGGCGCCCAAACAGGAACTGCATACTCGAGTAGGCTACGAACCAGTGAGCAATACAAAGCTTTCAAAGTATGTGCATCATCGAAACACGTGGTATTCCTTCTAATTTAATAAAATTCAGAGATGTTTCCAACATCCTGCCCTTTTATGCAACATATTCTATTGTGCAAGATGTTCCTAAATTAAAGCGGTAAAAAATTAAAACTGAAAACACTGCCAACTAGCTCCGTTCTCCCCTACTACCGATTATAAAGATCTACTTATTCAGTTTCATCATTTTCGGAATGTGGCTCTGCTACAATTCCACTATTTACTATCACCTACAAGAACAACGGGTACAGCCGATAGCGTAATTCGCAAGTTTAACGGTTGTGCAATCTCCGTTGAACTTGGCACTTGTGGACATTTGTTATCCGACATTGCCAACGGTGTTCAGGTGGTAGGAATTTAACAAAACTGACGTATTCCTTCATTTATGACCCTGAAACAAGGCACCGTCTACGCACTGATCGCTGGACTGGTCAGACTAAAACGAATTATTGAATATTAAATCCGCCCACCCCTGAGTTGCACCAGGAAATAAGAACTGAGTCGAACAAATCTACCGGATGGTTAAATTTTTCGCAATTTGCATGGAAAATAATAACTAGATGTCACTATATGCATTACATTTATACTGCAAGTGAAAATAAGAAAGAAAATTTAAATGGCGGTGAAGCAGTAATAGGGTTTCCACGATTTTTTTTGAGAAAAAATGGTTTAGTTCAGCAAAATAGTATTTTTCGAAGAATTTTGTTACAGAATATGAGTCATCTTTTACGACAAAATTTTAATTCAACATCTCATAAAAATGCAGCAAACTACAAGGAAGAAGACTTCACGGTCGGTCGTAGTCAGCGAATCGAAGAATCATATTAAAACATTCGACCGTGATCTTCGCCCAGTGTTTCTTTGTTGTAAATGTATCAAAGAACAACGGCTCTGTTAAGCTCACGTAGGGGCCTGCAGCCTAATAAACTAAGGGAAACAATCAAATCCTTTTTCGATTCTTTTTTAAATTAATAACTAATAAAGAAAAACAGATTTTTTGAGATCTTTCAAAAACGGTGCGGGAAAGGTGTTCAAAAACGGTGACGGCGGAGCCGTCAATATGGACAACCAACCGAAAGCAAAAATTTTGTGAAAATATAAATCTAGCTCGGCTGTAGATTTATCTGCAATGTCATACGTTTGAAGAGGATTAAGCACCTGGGTGGCTTGATTGATTTGAAATAAAAGATACAACTCTCCTCCTCCATAATCTGGGAATGTTCTTCACGGATCCAGTAAACATTCGGGTCAGTCGATTTTTGATAGCGCCGAGTTTCGCACAGGGTCACGGTTCCTGACCGATAACGATGCGATTTCTTCACCCCTCCTGTGGCAAGGGCACTTTAGCGCACGATTTATGGGCCATTGCAAAATGTTTCCGGTGATACGATAATGGGTAAACGGATGATGGGAAAACGGTTGTTCGGTCTCTTTTAAGGCCGAACAAAGGGACACGCGTGTACCCAAAACCGCTATAACTCTCTCGCTCGTTTTTATAGGTTACTCATATGTATTATGAAGACGGTACCGGTGGTTAAGTGCTAAGCGTGACTGTTTCTTACCCCAGTGGGTTTGGGTTCAATTCCAGCTGTTTGAAAAATCTCTGGTCACATTTTTTGGCAGGGAAGTAAATCTGTGTATCCCGGTTTTCGTGGAAAAAATATAAATTTTATTTTTACGTCGGAGATATATGGGTCAGATTAATATTTTGACCTCAGCCACCGCTTTTGCCCTACAAACCTATCTTGTCGTCGATAATGATTCAAGGAACTTCAGTCAATTGCTTAGTATACCTATGTATTTCAAAGATACATCGTGTGCTCAAATAATATTTAAATCGATTACGTAACTTTTCCTCATAGTTTACCAGTGTCGATTACTACCAGGTCAGCCAAGGGTTCGCCCCCCCATATCTCAAATAAATTAAATTTCCACCTCAGCAAAATAGCATAAAAACCGAGGTGCGAATTTGATCGTCAATAACCAGTGTGGTGTTGTTTACGAGAGGGATTTTTTTTGTTATTTCCATCATCCCGGCGAAGTATGATGCCTACCGACGGAAATATCCGATTGCAAATACCGGCGCCAGTTTGCTCTCCTATGGTACGCGCTTCCGATGGCCACAGTGAGCTTTCCGTACCCGCGGGACTGTGACAGCACGGTTTGTTTAACGTTTCGCCGAACCCGTCGTTGAACCTGACCGGCAGGTTTTTTGTTTGACAAGAGGATTTCGACGTGTGCCCGTGTAATTCAATATTGTTTGATGAGTTTAATTTTCAGTGGAATTCTGGAAAATTAAGTTGAGGGTGGATGGGCGGTAGGAAGTTTGTAGTATTGGCCATGTAAGGACATCCTGTTGCCTAGATTAATATTATTTATGCATTCGGATAAAGTTGGAACATCAAAGTGAAGGCCGAGTTATTGTATTCTTTTATTCTGGTAATTTCGTAGAGTGAGTTACAAACTTAGTTTATTAACGGGATATTAAAATGCTTGCCATGCCATGCCACAACATTCTAATTGGCTTCTTACTGGACTGGACTTTTTAAACAGTTTATGTGTAACAACTTCCGTGACCTAAGTCAGTAGCAAATTTCACTAAAGTTCAACATCGACCTTCACCTGCGACCGGAAAGCAAATGATGTTATTGACTCAACACATTAGCCACAAATAACATCCTCATCGTCGGTACAAACTGCCAGCGACGAATCGAACTGCTGACCCTTGGGACACTTTAGTTTATTCTTCTTGTACTTGTCCTTCTTCTTCAGCGTACAGATAAAGTACCGGGCGCAATTTTCCGGATCCGGGAACGTTCCTTCTTCGGTGCACTCGAATTTAATCTTTTGTTTAACCTCTACGGAGTCCTCCTGGGAATCATTTGAATCGGAAACCTCGGGGTTGGAGTCCTCTTCACTGGTGGAGTCAACGGTAGGGGTCAAGCAGCGTCTGCGATATGCATCAAACACCTGACCGTTGGGGCAATCGAGTTTGTACTGCCGGTAGCCGCCAAGAATGTTCCATACACACCAGAAGTATTTAGTATTATCCTGGGGATCCGCGAACCGGCCAGGAGAAGTGCAGGTGAATTGTCCGGCAAAACATGGACTCTGGTCGGCTGTGCAACGTTGTAGCGATGGATTGTAGGCCCATCCAAGGGGACAGGTTTGTTCCAGTTCATACAGACCGAATGGTAGCAGAATGCAACGGTAGTACTTGTGGCAGTTGGATGGATGCGAGAAAATTCCGGATTGCTGGCAGACGAAGGGTCGTGCGGTTGTTGATGTCGGAGTGCTTGGTGTTGTTAATTCGTTGGAGCCTTCAGTGGGGTTAGGTTGTCCAGGAGCAGCGGATGTTTCGGGTTGGGGTTGTCCTGGAGCTGCGGAAGTTTCTGGTTGAGGTTGTTCAGGAGCTCCGGATGTTCCTGGATGAGGTTCTCCAGGAGCAACGGAAGAGTCCGGCAAGGTTTCTCCTGGTGCTGCGGAAGTTCCTGGTTCAGGTTGTCCAGGTGCAATTGAGCTTCCTGGTTGAAAATTTCCAGGAGCGGCTGAAGTATCTGGTTGGGGTCGTCCAGGAGCAACTGAAGTGTCTGGCTGAGCTTCACCAGGAGCACCAGAAGAATCCGGCAGATTTCCTCCTGGAGCAACAGAAGTCTCTAGTTCTGGCTGAGTTTCTGCAGGAGCCACGGAAGTTTCCGGTTGGGGTTGTCCAGGTGCAGTGGAAGTACCTGTTTGAGAATTGCCAGGAGCAATGGATGTTTCTGTTTGAGATTGTCCAGGTAATACTGAAGAATCAGGTTGGGTTTCTCCTGGTGCAATTGAGGTCTCTGGTTGGGTCTGTCCAGGAGCAGCGGAACTTTCTGATTGATTTTCTCCAGGTGCAACGGAAGTGTCTGGCTGGATTTCCCCAGGTGCTGCTGATGTAGCGGGTTGAGGCTCTTCCGGTACAACTGAAATCTCTGGCTGATTCTCTCCAGGTCCAACTGGCTGGGTTTCTCCAGGTGCAACTGAATTCTCTGACTGGGGTGCTCCTGGAGTAACGGAAGTCTCGAGTTGGGGTTGACTAGGTGCAACGGAAGATTCTGGTTGAGTTTCTGCGGGTGCAACGGAAGTGTCCGGCTGGGGTTCCCCGGGTGCAACGGAAGTTTCAGGTTGGGGTTGACCAGGTGCAACGGAAGATTCTGGCTGAGTTTCTGCGGGTGCAACGGAAGTGTCCGGCTGGGGCTCTCCGGGTGCAACGGAAGCTTCAGGTTGGGGTTGACCAGGTGCAACGGAAGATTCTGGCTGAGTTTCTGCGGGTGCAACGGAAGTGTCCGGCTGGGGCTCCCCGGGTGCAACGGAAGTTTCAGGTTGGGGTTGACCAGGTGCAACGGAAGATTCTGGCTGAGTTTCTGCGGGTGCAACGGAAGTGTCCGGCTGGGGCTCCCCGGGTGCAACGGAAGTTTCAGGTTGAGGTTGTCCAGGTGCAACGGAAGATTCTGGTTGACTTTCTATGGGTGAAATGGATGTGTCTGGCTGGGGCTCTCCAGGTGCAACGGAAGTCTCAGGTTGGGGTTGTCCAGGTGCAACGGAAGATTCTGGTTGAGTTTCTGTGGGTGCAACGGAAGCGTCTGGTTGGGGTTCTCCAGGAGCAACAGAAGTCTCAGGTTGGGGTTGTCCAGGTGCAACGGAAGATTCTGGTTGAGTTTCTACGGGTGCAACGGAAGTGTTTGGCTGGGGCTCCCCGGGTACAACGGAAGTCTCTGGTTGCGGTTCTCCAGAAACAATGGAAGTATCTTGTTGAGTTTCACCTGGCGCAATGGAACTCTCAGGTTGGGATTCTCCAGGAGCAATGGTAGTGTCTGGCTGGGGTTCTTCGGGTACAACTGGTTGGGTTTCTCCAGGAGCAACTGGAGTCTCAGGTTGTGGTTGTTCAGGAGCAACTGAAGCATCTGGTTGGGTTTCTCCAGGAGCAATTGAAGACCCTGGTTGAGGTTCAACGGGTGTCACTGGTGGTTCAGGAGCAATAGTACTCTCTGGTTGAGCAGGAGCAGCTCCGGGTGCAGCTGATGTTTCTAGTGGGAGCTCTCCAGGAGCAACGGAAGTGTCTGGCTGGGGTTGTTCAGGTGTTACTGATACATCAGCTTGTGTATCTCCAGGTACAACTGATGGCTCTGGTTGGACATCTCCAGGGGCAAGCGACGGCTCAGGTTGAGACTCCCCGGGTGCAGCGGAAGCTTCTGGCTGAATTTCTCCAGGTGCAATTGAAGTCCCTGGTTGAGGCTCCCCAGGGACAACGGATGTCTCTGGTTGGGGCTCACCAGCAGCAACAGTATTCTCTGGTAGAGGCTCACCAGAAACAATTGTAGTATCTGCCTGTGATTGTCCTGCAGCGACAGTAGTTCCCGGTTGTGCTTCTCCAGCAGCCGCGGTTGTTTCTGGCTGCGATTCACCAGCAGCGACAGATGGCTGAGTTTCTCCCACAATAACGGTAGTATCCGGCTGTGGTTCTCCAGCTGTTATGCTAGTTTCAGGTTGTGGTTCTCCAGCAATAACAGTAGTTTCTGGCTGTAAATCCCCAGTTGCAACAGTAGTCTCTGGCAGGACTTCTCCTCCTGCAACTGTAGTGTCTGGATGAAGTTCTCCAGCAGCATTAGTAGTTTCTGGCTGAGGTTCTCCAGCTGCCACAGTAGACTCTGGTAGAGGTTCTCCAGCACCGACAGTAGCTTCTGGTTGAGGTTCCACAGCTACGGCAGTAGTTTGTGGTTGAGGTTCTGCGGCAGATGCGCTGCTCTCTGGTTGTGGTTCACCAGCAACAATTGTAGTCTCTGGTTGAGCTCCTCCCGTAACAACTGTAGTCTCTGGTTGGTTTTCTCCGGTTGCCACAGTAGCTTCTGGTTGAAGTTCTCCAGCAGCATTAGTGGTCTCTGGTTGGGATTCTCCAGTAGCCACTGTAGTTTCTGGCTGAGGTTGTCCAGTTGCAACAACCGTAGTCTGTGGCTGTGGGTCTCCAGCAGCTACGCTAGTCTCTGGTTGTGGTTCGTTAATATCAACTGTAGCTTCTGGCTGGGTTTCTCCCACAATAACTGTAGATTCCGGTTGAGGTTCTCCAGCACCAACAGTAGATTCTGGCGAGGGTTCCACAGCTACGACAGTTGTCTGTGGTTGAGATTCTCCAGCAACTGCGCTAGTTTCTGGTTGTGGTTCCACAGCAGCTACAGTAGACTCTGGCTGGGGCTCTCCCGCAATAACTGTAGTTTCCGGTTGAGGTTCTCCAGCAGCCACAGTAGTTTCCGGCTGAGGTTCTACTGCGACCACTGTAGATTCTGGTTGAGGTTCCACAATAATCTCATCTGCGGGAGGCTGCATTGGATCTAAACAATACGATTTTTATAAAAACTATTAACGCTGCATATTTGCATGAATACCTTGAGGGGCAATTGTCTCCGCTTGTGGCACAGTAGTAGAAGCAGTAGTAGTAATAGTAGTTGTAGTAGTAGTCGTCGTCGTCGGTGGCACCGATGAATCACACTCAAACTGTCCTGTATTGCTACAGAATGAGTTCGTGGGGCACGATTGGGCTACATCGTCTACCGTTTGTGGCCTTCCATCGCCTAAATCAATACAGATTTGGAAGCGTCGCTCGTCCAGACAGAGATAGTCCTTCCCGCCGCAGTCCGTGCCAATGGCTTGAGATTGCGCCGAACGTAGCGTAACACTCTGCGGCAACAGAAATGGAATAGAGAACAGGCACTTTTAATTAGCAACACCTTTATTAACACACGGCGGCACACGAACGATTAAACTCACCAGCACGATAAATTGCCACACGAGTAACTTCCTGAGGTTTCCCATGGTAGAGAGATTTGTTTACGCTAGAGGTAAGGTTATGGATCGGTGACTTGTCTGCTTGCTCCAATTCGTTGTCTAAGGTGTACACTTGGTTCGTTGGGGTCGTCTTGTTAAATGGTCTGGCTGGAGGCTGCGCTTGACCATTTTATAATGAATGAGATGAAGACTATCCGCAGAGAGTAATCCCTTCCAGTGCCGTATTACTATCGTCGGAATTGTGCGATAACAAAAACATCTGCCCGCGATAAGCCCATATCTAACGAGGAATGGTGTAATCGTGATAACGGACCGTGTGGTCTGTTGTCATGTATCCAAATCTTCCATTGCGCTTACTAATAAAAGCTAATCATCTAGGTAAACTAATTTATCTTAATAGTGTCCATCTGTTTTTTTTTTATTTATTTCAGGTGAATAATAATACTCGTAATTACTTGATGGTCTTTCCGAGAGATGATATTGATAATTTTACTGATGATTCATACCATTGTAGAAACATTCTGAAATCGCGCCTCCAAACAGCTGCGAGAAGGTAAATTTATGAGTTCTTTGCGGTAATTTACATGGGAACAAAACAAAATTCCACAGATAATGTGAAACAAAATGTGATTATCAGATTGCAGTGCTATAACAAACAGATTGCAAATGATTCATAATGCGGAAAATAGCGATGGTCAAGTATCTCGAATATATTGAGAAGTATGTACGAAACGGCATTTATCGGTTTCTTAAAACGTAATATAATGTTATAGCATGTAAATATAACACACATAATTAATCTAAATTAGTGATATGAGTTATTGAGCGTTATAAATTTTCTAAGATCTTATCACCGTAATGGTTATTATGATTTTGTATATTTGTTGAAAACAATTGTAGACTAATAAAATAAAATTCAAATTTTTTCCGATGATCATATGTCATATGAGTCAACGTAGCTTTTTTACGACTACTTTGCTTCAGTTTCATCATACAAGGAATGCCATAACGATATTGATCAGGTTTTTTCCATAATGATTTTATCAGGTTCGAGTAACATGGCAGCCATGTCCCAATAAACAGGGGTGGGATCCGTTTCATTTGAATCTTAAAGGAATCTTTTTCAGGTATTCTCAACAAGCGAGTTAAAGGTGCGAGAATGTGGCGGCCCGACTAATAGCCTTCCTCCCTGATCCCACGAGTGCACCTCTGTCATTGCTCAGACTACGCTACGTACGTATCAAGAGCCGATCCCGATTTGTCAGAATTGTAAACGAAAGCAGATCTCAGAAAGTTCTGCGCAGGTGCTGCTAAAACCAATCGATTACCAACATAATCCATCCACACGCATTTCAATATCATCTGCTAAAGCATTACCGGTTGTTCAACCTATGCCCATTTAGAAACGATTCTGTCCAGTACTCCAAAACCAACAACCAGAGAACAACACGAATGAATAGGAATACAAAATTATTCTTCGCAATTGCTAAAAGTATAACAGCAAGGATTTAAGGGGTAACGATAGAAAAGACGCAAATGCGCTCCTGTTGGGCAGTTGCTTTTCAGATGATATGAGGTTCCGCAGTCAGATTCACATAGATCACTTGAGAATGGGTCAGTGCGCTCAATAATTGCCATGCGACAGTGTTTGTGAGTTTTCAGTGGCCGGTAAAAACACTGGTCAGCATGTCGCAGTGGGGTTTCGAAACATGTAGTAGATTTTTCGATATCACTGCGCACTATTGTACTAGAAACATTTTTGTTAAACGACACGTTTGTAGATTTTTTTTAATAATTGCGGTGCTTGGACGAATCCCATGGCCATGACCGGATTTTTTCTCCTATTCAATTTGACGAAATTGGCAGGGACAGCTCAGGACCAAAGAAGTCAATCACTGCACTTGCCCTGGTCAATTCGTCAATCCATTCATTGGCAGTAATAACGAAATGTCCGGGCACCCAGATAAGGTAGATAGTGTTGACACTGCTTAGTTCTTCGATTTGGTTTCGGCACGCGATCACTAGCTTGTACCGTGATTTGTCTGAGCTTTTTTGGAGCCTTAATTTCAGTCTGACTGTCCGAGTAGAAGTTTATAACTTTGCCGGACAAGCTCTGTTGAAGGGCTGATTATACCCCGCACATAATAGCTTAGATTTCTGTTTGGAATACAGTACAGTATCCGCCTAGCGAGTAAAATTGTTCCAATCCTTTTTCACGATAGTAGATACCAGCATCAGTACATCTTTCCATCAGAGTCAGTGTAACAGGTTGTTGCCTCTCTATATAGCCATCATCAGCTCTCCCATATGACTCAACACCTGGCACTCCGTATGACAGTATTGGACGTATAGGTTCGAGACTCCAGAACTTTCCAAAAGTTCGTCTACACTTCCCGAAGGCAATACACGCTTTCTGGATCCTGAACTCAATGCAGGGATGCCAGGTGATATTTTGAAAAATCTGTGCGTGGCCCATTTAAAAATCTGTGCATCTGTGTTAATCTGTGAAACTTACAAATTTGTCCCTAAACAAAATGTGGCGATCTTTTTTTTGATTTTTGCGCGAGGCAAAAATTAAGCGCAAGGTCAAAAATGGAGAAAATTTGTGCTAATCTGTGCATTGTACAAAAAACTGTGGAAATCTGTGTATTAAAGCAGAAAACTGGAAATTTGTGCAGTTTTTGAAATCAGTGCAGCATATTGAAAATTTGTGAAGCACAGATTAATCTGTGCACCTGGCATCCCTGACTGAATGTGAGCAGACCAATTCAATAATTGGTATCCAATATAACTCCAACGTACTTGACTTGATCCGCACATAGTAACTCGGAGTCAAAGAATTGGATGGGAAGCTCTCTGTTTATTCTCTTTTTCGAGAAAAGAACGATTAAGGTTTTGTTTAAAATAACCAATACCAATAACTGGTTGACGCCATTGTTCGACAGCTCTTAAGGAGGGAGTTTGGTGTAGTGGGTAAAAAATCGACTTATTTTTTATTCGCTTAATTGTTAGTATTGAATCCCGTTATCTCGGTGGATACGCTGAGCTTCTTTTGTTTTAAACATCCATGCACTGCCCATGATCGCATATTTGTCCCATTTTATATGGGATTTCCTATCTTTATGGGACTGATTTGCGATCATGGGCAGTGCATTCCTCGTGCGTATTTTCTGTAACACACGAAGATTTCAATCTATCGGAAACTTTAATAGCTTTTTTTCTCGAAACCGTATTTTTTAAATTGCCGAACACGATAACTCAAAAACTGATTAACGAATTGACTTTATTTTTTTATGAGAATGCACAATATGTGTAGCCTGTCAATGAACCGCAGAAAACCGAATACAAAAAAAATCTCCCTAATATCTTGTAGAAAGTGAGAGAATTTTACAGTAAAATATGAGATTTTTCGGTTTTTTTGAAGCTTTACAAATCTTATTTCATATCCTGTGTCAGATAATTTTGTTAATAGTTATCGTGTTCGCCACCGCGCTCCTCGACGTGGAAATAGTTGGACGTCTACTCTTGGAATGTTCGTATGTGAGGCTCTGCGTGACTGAAAATATTTTTTTTTGTGCGCGATGATTCGTACATTCAGAATGTATAAATAAATCTTAACATTACACAAAAGATCCATTGTTGCCTTGCCTTCAAAATCGTAATAGAATATAACCGGTTTGAGCACTTTACATCAGGCACTCCTCTTAATGCTTGTTACATTAAGTCAAAGATTGCTCCGATGCAAAGTTCAGAAATTAGTATTTGGTAAACTAAGTAACTTGTAAGTTAGTTGACCTATATCTATGTCTCTTTTTTCTATTGATGCAATTCAATTTGCTTGCGATGACTAAGTAGGGAACATTATAAAAATTTAGAGCCATAGTGCTGAAATAAGAGCAAGTATGTTAAATATACAGATCGGAAAACTAGAATTGGTAGGGTCAATAGAAACAGGTTTGAAAGCTTGCGGACCAATACTTTGTATTCTGCTAGTAGGAGTCGGGATACAGTCGGGTCTCCTACTACGCGGTACCCGCTTAATAGGAATCCCATAGCTTATGGAATTTTGACTAATTAGGACTGTGGCCGAATAATGCGTCTGCTTTAACATTTAGCGCAATACCTTTTTTGGCAAAGTTGTTGTACTTACTTAGACCTACAATTTATAGTAATTGGATATCCAATTAGTTGAGAATTGGGGTGCTTTAAAACAGAGTTAATAATCGAACCTCTCATCGTGAATGTGACTATCGTTATACTCATTTAACATAAAATATATCGAAATTTATTATTTATTCTGATTATTTTGAAAGGTGGTGTCTTAGGCAGATTTGTCCATAAAGTCAACAGCTTCTAGATGATGGAAGTAATAACTCGGAATTGTCCCACCAGGCGGCGCTAGTGTGAAGGCAAATGTTCAAATAATCTCAAAGTTATACTTTATCTCAATAACGAGAATATTTAGAGGTCTTCAGTGAAGTTGCTCGAGAAATCAAACACTACGAGATGATGACAGATTAGTTTGGGACACTCTCACTATGTGGCGTTAGTGAGCGTACCACCCTTCAGCACATTATAGAATATGATACGTCTCAAAAGTCTAATAACTTGGCAAACGATGTTGTTTTCGGTAAAGTTCAAGAGGAGGTCAAGTACGCAAATATAAACAAATCATATTGGAATATATCCGCTAGGCGGTGCTAGTGAGCATGTAATATTTTTCAAATTCTAATTTAGAATAATTTAGAAGTGTAGTTTCTTCGGCAATATTTATCGACGGATACCCAATTGCATTGAAAATGTCCAAAACTGTCAACTGCCAAAAACTTGCCTTGCAATATAAAATTCGTTTCCAAATTGATGAAATTTTTTTTTATATTGACGCAGTGGTGGACCTCCCTATGCATCGAACATGTCCAAAACAATTGGTTTTCATCTGCCAAGATAATGTCTTTCAAAATAAGACTCATTGGCATATTGATGAAAAATTTTTCATTTTGAATATTAATTTTTTTAGTAGCACACAAGCGGTAGCCCTACACCTCCTCATGAATTTTGTTAAAAACAGCTTTCTAAATTATCAATTTTTTAGGATATATTACAATCTACCAACTATTGAAAGCTTGTACGCTCACTAGCGCTGCATGGTGAGAGTATCCAATACTAATCTGTAATCTGTTACCATCTGGCAGTCCTTGACATCATGAGCAACTTCGCAGAAGACATCACGCTTCTAAATTGCCATTATTTGGAGATACTTAAAAAAAAGATTTATGCTCACTAGCGCCGCTTAGCGGGTGATATCCAATTTAATCATTACGTTATCAAACAGCCCTTGTCGTTCTCAGAAACTTTACAAAAAACATCATTTCCTAAATTATTAAATTTTCGTGATAAAACATCTCCCAACAAGTACTAAAAATAGTATTCTCCCCAGCGCCGCCTAGTGACGGAGTATCAATTCGCCTTCGAGCAGCATTCGATCCACTGATGAATATTGCCGCAGACTTCACTTCTGAATTATCATGATCTTTAGATATAGAATTTGAAAAATAAAACATGCTCACTAGCGCCGCCTGACGGATCTATTTCAATTTGATTTGATTTCAAGTTCAAACAGCATGATTTACAAAAATGTATATTTTGTGGGAATCGAGTACTGATACCAAGGATGCAAAATGCCTACCTTTTCTGCGGCTGTAATTTTTCTGCCTACATTCTCATTTCTCTCTCGATGCTGCTGTCGTTCGCTAGTGCAGGACGCCCAGCGCTGTACGGCTGCCTGTGTGCAAAGCAGTAACATGACAAAAAACTACTGTCCCCAATACAGCCACCAGACGCGAGCGGTACAGCTTCTCTTTCCTTATTTTACGTTTTTTTTTAATATTTTCAATCTTTTTAATATTTTTATTCAAAAATGACGACAATGAATGCGGCTCATTTACGCCACGGCCGGCATCAACGCTTTCGCGTGTGGGCCTCTCCCTTTGACTATGCAGAGAAAAATGTACAAAGCGAGAGAACAAACTTTACTACGCCACACTCTCACCGAGCAGTCGGAGTACACCAGCAAAACAAAAATGTATTCTACTGCTGTACGGGAAAATGTACTCGGTTTGGCTACCGTTTTGGCAAGAGCTGTAGTGATGCGTCGCTGTAGCGGGCTGTACGGTTTGTGCAAATGTAAATATACCGAAAAAATGTAGTTTATCGGTACCGTTGGCATCCCTGATTGATACACAACCATGCACTGCTAGACCCCATGCAAAACTGACTCAGCCATCACTTCGTTAAACGTTTAATAACTTCTTTTACCAAAGCCAGAATGACTGAGTACAACCTTCCCATCGGCTGCAATTGAATTGGAAAACAAAATGACTTTTTGTAGACACTGTGGGTAAAACAAACACCCAATAGGCGTAAGATCGACGACCCCTTTAACTTATTTTCTCTCCACTTTATTAAAATGTTTGTATTTTTTTAAAAATGTGATGTATGCCTGAGTAATAAAGTGTGAGTATGTGAGATACAAATATGTACTTTTCGTAGCTTCATTATGTAGTGAGGAGAAGAGAGTTCGAAGGCGTAGTGCTATAAACATGAGTATTTTATGCTATAGGATTATTTCTTGATAAGGGTATTTCCAAATAATCCTTATGCACATCATTGCAACCTTCAGTGTCATTTTATTTCATAAGAGAAGATTTGCAAGTGTTCTACATCCTGCTAATCTGATTCATTCACTTAAAAGTGATGCACACTTCTTAGTAAAACTACCTTTTCCAGCCTTCATTTTTCGAATTCTGATCATCAACGATTTACCAGGTTATACAAAAGATCATTGTCTCATTGTGATAAAGTACATCCATGACAAACCAAGAGAACACTAGAACTTCGGAGGAGCTTTTTGCAGAAATCGCAAAAGCTTCGATAGAATCTGATAAGCAAAAACACCAATTTTTGATTTTTAAAGAAACTTATAAAAAATAAACACAATAAAAGTATTTCTGTGTGTTTCTGCTAATACTATAGTGTGCTAATCGTGTAATTGAAGTGTCACAAAGATTCCCAGCCTTTTGTAATGAACAGCATGTAAACACAACCATCTTCACAGAGTGTCGGTTTTACCCCAACAGCGCACATTTTTTTTTAAAAAAGCGATTAAAAATATTGAATTTCTCAAACTCGTCTCTAATGCACTCAGTTGATCATACGAAAGGCCGATAATAATAAGTACTGAAAAATGTGGTAATTTGAAAAACTTTTGTTCGGTTAAAACCTTAAAATCAACCAACAAAATTTTACATCCAGACGAGTATGAAAAGCTGCTGTCGTATGTTTTGTTCAATTTTATGACATTCGGCGTACTAACGTAAATCCAATTTGTCTTTAAATGTTCAACATAATCATACTAATAATAAAGTGTCACTATGAAATGAATAAAAATTTGATTTCTAGGGAAAGTTGTAGGGTGTCGGTTTTCCCCACAATTCCCCTACAAGTATGGTCGCCATATCATGCCGTTCAAAGTGATTGAGTGAAGCTTGCACAAATCATGTTTCGTGCGGATAGCCCTCAGGACACTTCCATGGAACAATCCCTTTAGATTACTGTCATACACAGACAAATGTATGTTGCTTGATCTGAAGACTTTGGAGTCCCGTCGCATTTTTTGGCAGAGAATGTTAGTATTCGACTTACTGTCAGGCAACATCGATAGCCCATTTCTTCTGTCCAGCATAAGTTTATCTGTGCCTTCTGTGCCCTTCAAAAATCCACCATGTTATGCGTTGCGTTGCGTAAGCACGGTATATTTCGTAGATTGCAGACTGATGACTCTCATTTCCAGCCAGACTACTTGAGGAGCGTTGTTTGGGAATAACAATTGATCCAGTCCAGGCGAGAATTTCACCTGAGAACCACCATTGCGGGCCTCGACCATCTTTACCGTAACTTGGGATATGAGAAAGGAAATGTTGATGTGGTACTTACTTAACGGAAGGCCCCGACTCAGTGACACTCCCATAAGTACCACGGAATGGATAGCGGGTGGGTTTTTAGTCAGGATTCGCCTCAAGCAAGCGATGCGACTGAGAATATATTTGAGTTTACTGACTGTAGGATACGTAAATGTTCTAGATGTTAAGGCGGTTAAACTCTGGGTAACCGTTTATCGAGAGTTTGTTTCATTGAAAACAACTTGAACTCCAGACAGCCGGCTGTCGGGAGTGTTGTCGACAATATAAAATGGACCATAAGCAACGAGTTTTAAGGCATGCGTTTTAAGAGATTGGTATTGTGGACTATTCATAAATTATGTTACGCAAAGATTGCCTAATACTAGCAAACTCTCGCTCTCTCTCTCTCATATTACCACGTTCTTTATCTCCTTGCTCTAATACGAAACGAATGATTTTAGTTTTTCCCTTTTTTGTAGGAGCACATTACAAAGTGTTCTATGGAATTTCTTATATATACATGGCACAATCGTGCGCAAAAGGGCCGAATGCGCCAAAGCGCATTGCGTGCTCCCCATCCCATTTATGTCACAATTTGTCATAGCGCGGAAGAATTAATAAATGGTCCTTTATAGGTATTATCACAAGATTATTGAGATCCCGTAACTTTAAATTTTCCACCTCGTTCGGGTAAACGTTGCGATATTACAATGAAGACGCGAAGCAGAAAAAATATCGATACTGCTTTACTAAACGATATTAATATCATGCACGAATCTAACTCCCCCTATCTCCAAATAGTAAGTACTTATTCTTAGCTCAATATAATTGATTCACGATTTAATGGACTAAAAGTAAACCATTAAATATGACAATAAAACATTTGTTCCTCGTGCTGAATAGATTGCCGCAAATTGGTAATTGGTTTTAAATTGTTCTTGAAAATTGTGAATTCTAAACCCTCATATATAATTCAAAAGTCATCACTCACTCAGACAAGACCATGCGTACTCCCCACGCGCATTAAATACCCAAAGGATTAGTTTCCTAGTTGGCCAAATAAACACTAAATAAACAAAGAAATTAGTTTGCTCAGTCTAAAGATTGGCATCAACCGTCGGATACGTGTTCCCTTACAATGCCATTAAATAAAAGAACATTTAAAATTGCTTACGACAAAATATATGCAATTCAGAATATAGCGAAATGAAGACTGCTTAATTATTTGCATTAAAAGAAGATAGGAAAAAAAAAATATTTGTATAATCAAGGTGGATCATTTTCAAAGAAAGCACCGCTGATGAATCACTTTATAAAAATAAGTGATAAGGGACGCGGACAAAAATAGCTGACCACCGCCCCACAGTGTTTTAAAACGTCGTTTTCGTGCTCAAAATTAATAGCGTCTAAACTGTTAACTTTAGAAGTATAGTTTGTTCGGAGAAGTTGTTGTTCTTATGATTGCGCATCCACAAGAGTATGCCGTTCAGTAATTAATTCACCTATAAGTGATATACGAAATTTATTTTCCGAATTAATTGAGATAGAGACTTGGTGTCTTCGACAAAGTTGTTGAAAATGTTACTACAAAAGAAATTGCTGAACATGCCATATATCTAGCTTCAATAGTTTACGAGTTATGGAACATATTATATGGAAGACCCCTTAAAATTAGTTTTTTCATGATAACTTCTTTAGACATTCTCCTATGTTCTTAAAATATTTCACAAAGTTGTTTGCGGTTTTGAAACACATATTTTTGCCGAACATAGTTAATTCCTATCTGTTGAATTTAAAAAGATATTCCAAATTTTACGATATTTTTGGGGCAACTTCCACCTTAAATAACTCGTTAAGGAGCAAAAATTAAAGGGTTGTGTACAGGACACGACCACGGTGACATTAAAAATGTAGCTTTTTTCAAGAGCGTGCAAATGAATTTTATCTATCACACATATCGACTCACGTTCTTGTTCACTCGCCTGTTTTCATATGTCACAATTTGCTATATACCCTCCCCATCAATACATAATTTATTGAAGGTCTTTTAACGGTAATCTATTATTTATTCAAGTATCTCACTAGGTGATTGGCATTATTTGGCTGATCCATCTAGTAAAAATAGGCCGGTCTGTCCAGAAAATATATTCAAAAGAAAAGTTCCATATTGAGAGCAGTGATGAGGAAGCCCACGCCCGCCAACGGAAATATACAGATTCTCCATGAAATATGAAATTTCATTTTCCATTTAAATTTTCAATAATGTACTAATGAACTTAAGTAAACAATCTTAAGGTTAAGTATTTCTTGATCGATAAGTGGATCGAACCAATTAAAATATTTGATAAATTACATCATTGTTATACAACGTTCGCACTACCAGTTAAAACGGGTTTTTATGCTATCTTGGTGACATTTTTCTTGTTGCTAATTATTAAAACGTGTTATAACTCTGTAGTGTAAACATTGTATTATTAAACCAATTCTGCAGCGTTTTATGTTATATAGGTGTTTTATGTGGTAATAGGACTGACATAATTATATCTTCAGTACAGCGGTTTGTTTCATAATTTAAAACAGATTTATTTTAAAATTTAAATTAGTATACCCAACCGTTCTATTTGTTGTATACATTAAAACGCAATTAGAACTGTGTTTTAAATACATAGGGTAGGACAGATGTTCTGACTGGATAAACTGGGAAAACAATTTTAAGTCCAGTAACGCTTAAGACATGGCTTGAATTTGAATCGTAAAAGAATACCCGCTTAAACTGCTGCTGGGTAAGTTCTGTTTTAAAATTTTCCGTTGTGTGCAGTACGAAACAAAAGTATTTGAAATTAGAAAACAAAAAGTTCTGCTGGGAATGTGATTGTCTCCGATGCAATTACACTCAGATTTTTCACGCAGGGGATACAGGCCGTGTAAATGAAAACCGCGTAAATTTAAAAAAAAACGCGTTATTGAAAACCGCGTAAATTTCAAAATCCGCGTAATAAAACCTGAGTGTGCTCTCCTATATAAAATACTACGCTGCTGAACAGTGCAATAACTACAGAAGCACGTTGTCAGATGCCTTACACATAAAAAACATATAACCGAAATATGAAACATGAAAACCAATAGGCTCTTTACCCTACGCAGCTACAAAGCGCCGTAAACATGGATTAACAAGTTACAACGCACACGCATGCATAAAAATAAATATATTTTTTTCAAACGCAACACTCTTAAGCAGCACACACCGTATTGAATTAAATCCAAACCACCCCACCCACCCACTTTGCAAATCATTCTGTGACACCGTGCTGGTACCCGAAAAATCCGCACACGGCCACCGCTGCCGAAAATGCATAGCGTCTACCGCTTAGTGTAGTGCCCAGACGCTGCAGCCATGATCTTACCCGTTCGACATAAGAACAAAAACTGATTCAAACGGGTACGCGTCACCTCTATTTATAAACTAACCGTATATGGTTTAGTCACTTAGGTGCGAGTGTGTGCGAATGCCAACGTTACCGAAAATCGATAGCGCTTATTGCATCGCCCGGAGACGATGTTGCTCCTATGGGATAAGAGCAACAACTGATTTAAACGGACATGCGTTGCTTCTATTTATGACTTTTCGTGTTTCATTGAGCAACTAAGCTGCCCTCTCTTGACGGCTGTGTCTGAGAAATCTGCCTCACGAATGGTAATTTTCCCGTTTTTCGTGAACTTTTTAATTTTACCAATTTCCAAAAGTCTGCTTGTATTGGGGAGATATTAAATTATTACCAATATTTAAGTTAGGTGTTTCTGAATCGGTTGGTGTATGAATGATTAAAATCCATCTAGTAATATCGGAGTTATAAGCGTGCAAACCTTACATAGTTTCGTTACATGGGAGATAGTTTAGATTTTAGAATGACACCTAGCCCCAGATAGTGGAGTAAGACATTTTTAATGTCAAAAGGAGCAAATTACATCATAACATACTGAAAGTACTAGCTTTTTACTTTTATATAGTAGCCCGATTGTTAGTCGACGCGAGTCTCCCCGAGTGTTATGTTCAAAACAATATCCCATCGCAGTGGTTTAAAATGAAATATTCAAGCGCACTGCGATAAGTAGCTTCATCTTTTCATGGAAAATTGCATAACATATTTATAGATGTCCAAAAAAAAAAGGAAAAAGGAACTTTGACCACAATCAAGATCAAAGTACGAAACGTAGCATATCGTGCGTTCGAGAAGTGTGTCACGTAAAATTTAAACAATGTGGATACTGCTAAGATTGAAAAAATGATGGAGATCCCACCAGAAGGTTTGTTAAAGTCTGTCGTGATATTTATAATGCAGCTTGATTAACGTCACCTGTTCACAATGTGGATCCTGTCGTGACTGAAGCTCGGTGATGGCTAAGTAGGTATAAAATGATTTTTAGAAGACGCCAAAGCTCTTCTAGCGGAAGAAGAAAGCTTTGAAGATGACGGAGAAAATGATTATTAAAAATAAATTATTTATCTAATTTATAATGAAAATATCGACTTTATTAAACACATCCAAAACTACACTTTGATTTTTGAAAGGCAAATCATATGCATTGCATGTTATAGACGAACGTGTTCTATGCAATTTACCATAAAAACATGAAGCTGTTTATCGCAGTGCGCCTGAATATTTCATTTTATACCACTGCGATGGCATGTTGTATTGATCATAACACTCGGGGAGAATCGCGTCGACTAACAATCGGGCCACTATATGAAAGTAAAAAGCTAGTACTTTTAGTATGTTATGATGTTGTTTGCTCCTTTTTGCTCCTTAACGAATTATTTAAGATGGAAGTTACGCCAAAAATATCGTAAAATTTGGAATATCTTTTTAAATTCAACAGATAGGAAGTAAGTATGTTCGGCAAAAATTCTGTGTTTCGATACCGCAAACAATTTTGTGGAAGATTCTAAGAAGATACGAGAATTTCTAAAAAAGTTATCATGAAAAAACTAATTTTAAGGGGTCTTCCATATAATATGTTCCATAACTCGTAAACTATTGAAGCTAGATATATAGTATCTTCAGCAATTTCTTTTGTAGTAACATTTTCAACAACTTTGTCGAAGACACCAAGTCTCTATCTCAATTAATTCGGAAAATAAATTTCGTATATCACTTATAGGTGAATTAATCATTGAAAGGTATACTCTTGTGGATGCGCAATCATAAGAATAACAACTTCTCCAAACAAACTATACCTCTGCGTGGTCAAAATAATCTAATCGACAGATGTTACCACAAATTTAACTAAAGTTCTTATGTGTTCGATTTTAACGTTTCCAAGTATAGATATATGTTGTTATTAACGTCTGTAATACGTCTGTACGGTCATTACCACAGATTTGAACTAAATACGTGGAATGTTAGATTTGCCCAAGAAGAAATTACTTGCCTTGAAGAACAGCTCATGAAATGAACAATGATAAATTACATTATTCATTCAACGAATATACCAATAAGGCAACTACTACGATGGTTTTCTCCCATATTATTAAGTTCAATGAGTATATTCTTAATGCCATCAAAGATAAAACTACGCAAACTGTCTATTACGTGAGAGAGAATTTACCATGTACTGTGACGACTTACCGGAACAAATAATTTATCGTTGAGTACGTCCAAAACGCAAATTTTCATAAGCTCCGAAACATAATGTTTGTTCGTTCATAGCCGAACTAGCTTAATCCTTTCATGCCCAACTTTTTTCTAGTGCATATTGGGTTCCAAAACTAGTTTTCCCTGAAAAGGCTGGGGTCAACAAACCCGAAAAACCTTTTTCAATAAAAATTGGTGTTTCCATCGCAGTGCTAGAAGCTGCTTTATTTTTACCTTCCAATACTCAATACAATTCTCCTAGAATGTTTACAAGAATCCAATTGCGTGAAAACCATGGTCGAAGACAGTGTAAATTGATAGGTTTTATCAGGTTTCAATAATATAGCAAATAACGAAGATATCTTAAAATTTCATTTTTCGTCGTCAACGTAAACTATCTTTGGCAGCACTGCTCCATCGGGATCCAATCACACTAATTGCAATAACTTCGATTCTAGAGCTAATACTTGTAGCTGTAAGCACTCAAATTAAAAATACTAATCACATTTATTAGCCTTACTAGTTTTTGTGAACAAATTTTGTTAAACCAAAAGTTATAGCTGTTTGAAAATGTTGTTGTTTATAAACAACATGGGCATGAAGGGGTTAAAGCTGAATCGTCCAAAATAGACACATAAACAACATTATTGTTGTTCATTAGCCCTTACTTTCGCATGTATAGCGACTTTAGTGGTAAAAAATTTTCAAACTGGAATGCTTTGTGTAATTGGTCCAAACAATGCGCGCTCATCGAATATACTCCAACTATCGTCAACGCACGTTATCTCAATCTCCTTTATAGCATCTAATCGTATACTGTTTATATTACCATCTAAGTTAATATGCAGGATACGATGTGTTTATCCTTCATCGCAGACCACAACGCAAGCAGATTGTTTTGATGACTCACACGTTTGATCAAAGAGTTGTTCATTTAAACAATACATTCCATTATAATCACTATCGGCAGCATGAGTTTTAAATTAAACATAATGAATGTGCTCTCAGATCCACAAGCAATGCGTGAAAAGCGGAGACCACTTACTATTGGTGAAATGAGTGAAATTAGTAGTTTTTGTAATTCTAAATGATCAAGAATCTGGATATATCAAAGATGCACTCGAATCACGCTGTTCACCGTCATGGGCTTCCTTCTTGAATAAACCTCAACCGTTGACATGAAAGTGACATAGGCACAGTGAAAATTTCAATTCTGCTTTAATTTCAGCCATTCAGTCACTATCCTTCAACCAGGTAAATAGAAAACCCATCGATTTCACTTCCGTCCTAATCCTGTCAGCCGCAAACCAAGGCCGAAAAATGTTTACTCTTGTCTTTCTACCCCATCTCACCGGGCGATGTGTAACCAATATCTGCAAAACGATAAAAGTTTCCCCTTTGGACAATTCTCATCTCTGTCGAGCATGGCTGCCGGGCCTTCTGCTGTTTGTGTGCTATCGATGGTGCTAGCATGACTTTTTGTCTTTTCACTATTACGTGATTCGAAGAATTTCCCAGTAAATCTAAAGTACAAGAACAAAATTTGTTCTGTTCAACTCGGATTCGTCGGGTGCGCTGCTACACCCGTTCGGTTGTATTGGAGACGATTACCAGATTACCTACAAGTTGGTAAAGTTGTTAGTAGGGTTCGTCGCGGTTGCGGTAATTACCGCAACCGCGCGGTATTTACCGCACCCGCACCGCAAAAACTGCGGTGCGGTGAGACCCTTTTTCCCGCGGATGCGGTGCGGGAAATGAGCTTTTACCGCGCGGTATTACCGCAACCGCGCTTCAAAAAATAATTGTCTGCAGTCTGCATTAAAAAGTGAATTAAAACTATGACTTTTACCATTTGAGAAGGACGCAACTAGATTTATTTTCTGAACGAATGCTTATCAATGTCATTATTAGGAAAATTCTTCTGTCAGAACGTTCGAGTCTTACTTATCACCCTACAATAGAGAAACATAATAAACATTTAATTGCTCTAATTTCCATAGACTTGACAATGATTTGAGAAGAAATTCGAATATAATCTGTATTCGACCTATCGCATTTTGATTTTTTACATTTTGGTTATTCTAATATGACAAAATATACTATTACTAAGAAATAAAATCTATAAGCTGTGTCCAATATAATTTGGCACCATTATTTTTACGACATATTTTGAAAACTATTTATTTAATACTTCAAACTAAAAATTTACAAACGAGCCTTTTCAAATACATAAAACGCACAATCCAATCATTGAAAAACAATTGAATTGTGCTGTCAAATCCAATTAAAAATGCACCATTTCTCTCGATTTCTCTTGGAAATCGCGGAATTATGAATCGTTTGCGATGACATTTTCTCAACTGTGAATTTTGATTAATTTGGAGAACTTAAAGATGAACTAATAATACTTAGATTTAAAAACAACCCACAGAATGTAATTATCATCATCAAACCAAACGAATTTGGAGGATTTTTTTTTCGCGTGTATCCATTGTTCGTCCAACTGGGAATTTTTTCTACCAAATTAATATTTTTCAGTTAGGAGTATTTTGTAAATTTTTTAAAGTAAAGCTTTCGAAGTTAGTGTAGGGTATTGCGATTTTTTTTGTGTTTCTCAAAGCCTCCCCTCATACTGTGAAAAGTGTAAAAATTAGCCCAGATGCCAAATTTTGCATAGTTTGGACAGTTTTTGCGTTAATTGAAGATTTATCTTGAAAACTCAGCGTAGGGGTTAGGTATTTTTTACATAGAATGTGTATGCAAAGTTTGAATGAAACCGCTTAAGTAGTTTTTGAATGGCAGGTACCACCGCAAACCATGTTTTTCCAGAAACGTTCTACAAAAAGCTTCGTCACCGAGTCGTTTGTCGACTGCATGGATTACAGCATGTTATTGAAATGATACACTATAATGTACAAAACTTTTTATCAATTCGCTTAACGCCAAGTTTAAAAAAATCGCAAAAAAGTATTTTTTTGCGCCAAAACCCTTACCCGTCCCCCCCTTAATAAAACTTTCAAAGTTGAATTTTTTCATAAATGTTACATTCTGAGGAGTCCGTAAAGGTAATTTTGGTGTAAATAAGAATAACATTTTATTATATATGGTTATACGAAATAAATGAATAATTTTTAAAAATACATGATTTTTACCGCATTTACCGCATTACCGCGCGGTGCGGTGCGGTAACTGCAATGCGGTTGCGGTATGCGGTGCGGTTTTATTATTTTTTGGCGGTTGCGGTGCGGACTATCCATTTACCGCCCACATCCGCACCGCGACGAACCCTAGTTGTTAGAATACTTTTCGAATCGATTGCTGCTCAAGATTAGATGTTTGCTATCAAGGATATACATATAAAATCAAAGCATGGGCCGCATGTTATGAAATGAAAGATTCGCACAATTTACCTTTTCTTATATTAGTGAAATTGATATATTCGTTGATACCTTGCCAAGAAGAATTTTTCGAAAAAACGAACTCGTTTCGGGTGACACTATCAGCGTTCAATTTGATAAGACTCGTTTGCCTAAACGATCCTAGTCTTGGAACAGAAATGAAATTTTTCCAATCGCAAGATGCGACGTTTGCCCTATAACAACAAACCAACCGAAGTCGTCGAAAGTCGAACAAATTGCCAACCAAAGTGCTTGGAAAAAGGCTGCGCGTAATCAGCATAATCACTCCGGTGGTGTCAGGTAATCTACTATTCAAGCAAACCAAAAACGAGCATCCGAAAGCTTCTCCGATACAGCTAACGAGCACTTCCCGTAAAACCTTATCGCCCGAAAACAAATGCTGCGCTATTCGAGGTGACTAATGGAGGTCAATTAAGTAGCGATTTTTATTCGTGTCTCACGTGTTAGCTTCCATGTTGGCACGGGCACGTACGAAAAGGCACACGCACTCCGGCAGCTCGGAAGGAGATACATACATATCCGAAACCCGCATCGCGCTGTTAAGGTAGACAAATGGATCGACAGACAGACAAACGGACCGACAGCTCACTCCCAATTTGTCGTGAATTCCTCATCATACTACTAATACTACTGCTGCTGCTGATACCGGTGATACCGGTGGGTTCGCCTCGCATCATTCAACAACTGATCATCGTTTCCATTCACGTATATTTCGGATACCACCAACGTAAACCAGGAGGGGTGGTAAACGGGGACTTACGAGGAAGCTTTTCGCAGATCACAGGGCTAGATTAATGATTGAAATTAACTCCGACAAGTGTGTGTCGTTTTCCACGAAGAAAACGGCCCATTCTTCACCGGGATACCGGCCCGGCTGACGATGATGATGGAAGCGAAACTTTTTGACAATGTGTGAACAAGCTGATGATGATGGATGTATTCATCGTTCCGTCCCCTGCCAGTCCACGCTCGTTTTTCCGCGCGAAGCCATTTCTATCATCTTTTGGGAAAATAACTTACGTTCAACTGTTTGGAATGTGTTGACTTGCTAGACGAGCTATTCGGTGGCGAAAAGTTAGTACTACTGAACATACCAACTTCAGGAATATGTCGGTATGTTTAAGAGAGTTAGTCAGAAATAAAATGATATTCGCTCTGGTGGAATAATCGAAATTGTGTTACGTATTGTTAGTACGTACACTTTTATTTGCTGATGGCTGGTTCATTTTCCTGTGCAATCGAGGGCAACGACACTAATACTGTTTGTGCAGTGGATAAGTAACAAAGCGATAGATACAATTGATGCTCGTTTCAGATATGGCTATAATTTTATGGTCTGGCGTGTTTCCAGGCCTAATACCTCCGAATTGGTATTCCAATGCCATAACCAGTAGCCTATCTGGAAAGTGTACCATGATTTGTAACCAATAGTTTTTACATGTACTACCCCTAATATGTCGGTAGGATTGTAGCACTACCCGTATAATTGCGCTGTGCACTATAAATCTCAAGTCACTAGAAATAAAGCTCAAGGTGCTAATTATTTTGTCTTGCTAGATTGCATTTTTAACCCAGTGTGCATTGGAACCCGCCTCATAAGAAAAATATGAGTTCGTAATGACTGGAACAGAACTGGAGTGTCGTGAATGCATTTAGAGCTGTACATTCAAAACTAATACACTAACCATTTACAAACACTTTTATGCGTAATACTCGAATCACGTAACATTTTTACGAAGCAAATTCGTAAAAATAAACTTTTTGCAACAAACTGAAAAAAAAAAAACGAAAGCGTGCAGTACAGTATGAAGTTTCAAACAATTTAATATGTTTTTACTAAGTATTAGAAATAAATTGCTCTGACTTCTGCTAATAGAAGATTAAAGATTATTCCACGAGATTTTAAGCCTGTTTCTAATGACTTAGCCACTTCTAGTTATTCGATCTGTATGTATCACATCCTGGCTCTCACTTGAGTACTATGGTTATAAATTTTCATAACTTTTTCTGCTATTTGGTTGCGAAAAGTTAGTACTACTAAACATACCGGATGTTGATATATGTTTGTATGTTTAAGAGAGTTAGCCAGATATAAATGGTGGAATTATCGAAGTTGTCTATTTTACCTAATGCGGACACTTTTACTTTTTGTGCTTGGTTCATTTTGCTGTACAACCGGAGGTAAAGATAGGGGAAAGTTTTTTTTATCATTTGCTTAGTGTTATAAAAAGAAGCAAATCGATCGAAAAACTATGCACATTGAATATTTAAGAAGCGAATTCATTCTATTTTGTGAATCAAATGACATCGAAATGTTCGCAACCTTTTTTATGCAGTTTTCAAAAAGGTTACAAAATTCGGTTGTCGGCACTGCTTTTTGTGGCAAATGCTGAATTCTCTATAACCTTATCAACATGGGTAATTTCGGAACGGGCTTGACGAGTGGATGCCACAAATTGATTTTTGACACCATTTTGAAATCCAAGATGACGACTTCCGGTTTAGCGGAATTCTCTATATCCCAATCAATATGAGTATTTCCGACACGGATTTCATGAGCCGATGCCAAAAATTGATGTGTGATGCCATTCTGAAATCCGAGCAAGCGACATCTCTATTCTAAAAGTACTCACATGGGAAATTTTCAGATTTGTCTATAGTAAAAATCCGTCATTATAAATATAGCTTCCAGATGTTGGATTTTTGTATGGTGGTGAATATCAGTTTAGGATATGTAAACAACCTACTATTACAACCTTTGCAAACCAAAAATATCCACATTGTACGAAAAGATGATCCTAAAACTTTGCAATTCGATTTCTATCCCCACCAAGATGTCTGCTCAAAATTTGAGCTATATCGGTCATGTCAAACTACTAGTCTGTTCACCGCTGAGTGGCACTGGATACACCAGATTGTCACGTCTATTGTTTAGAAATTTCAGTTTTTTGATTTGTGCCCATTTCATTTTTTTAGAAAAATTGGGGAGGGGAGGGAACCCTTTACCTCCACCCCTTCTAACTACGTGCTTGCATGGACTTTTGTCCTATTTGTCTGAAGCTTTTGTCGAAAAAATGACCGCCTGAAACTCACTCAATTGCAATGAATAGGATCCGACAGTGCTTTAGTGGTGCTTGATATGCGCACCAGCGTTTCACATACACACATTGTGCTTCTGATCAGGAATGTTGTTCAAAGTGACTTTGCTAGTTGTTGAAATAACTAAATTTCATTTTCCCTTTGAATGTTGTTGATTTTCATTCATATTTTGCCAGTTTTGCCAAATTTTCTTAGGGTGCTGACAACCGACCACTTTTTCTAAATGGCAAAAATAATCATTTTACTAAATTGTTAGTAGAATTTTTCATATTGACGGAATAAATAGAATCCCTTCACTAGTTATTAGCTGAGGCTTCTAGCTTTCCATTGGTATGCCTGTGGCTCTATATCCTGCTATGGGAGGAATGTTATGAGTCAAAAACCAAAGTGTGCCGACAACCGAACACTTTCCCCTACCCTACTCAGTACAGGTATCACTCTTGAAAACAGATACTACTGTTTCGACTACAACGTATAGTCTTCTTTAGTGTTCGTATCAGTCTACAATACATTTCACTAAGACCTCCTAAAAAAGTTGTGTGTAATTGGTATGGATAAGTAACAAAGCGATAGCTAGATTCAGTGGCCACGGTTGTAGATCTTAAGACCGGACCACAAATGTGTTTCTGAATGATTCATGACAAACGTTGAATACAATACTATTGTTACGTTTATTTTGTTATGAAATATAAGCCATTAGATACAGTAAAGAAAACGAAAAACTTACAAAAGAAGACGCAGATGTCGCCACGCACGCCAACAACGAAGCAACCCTGCATCAATCCCACTGCTAGAACTGCCATTGCAGAAGACCAGGAGTGGTATCCCTATGGTGATGTATAGACCTTGACAGTAGTCAACATATGAGGGGTCTTACATTGGGTTGTTTTGATTTTAACGAAGGCAGAATATGGCCGCCTAGCAGGGGGTTGCAGAAGACACATACAAGCGCACACCCAATCAGCGAAGAAGGTAATTTAACATGAGCAGATAGTAGCGATCAGATGAGGAGAAAGCCGTTTTCGTCAGTCGTTATAACGGAAAGTGCCATTTGGGAGAAAGTGCCATTTGGCAGAAAGTGCCACTTGGCAGAAAGTTCCGTTCGGTAGAAAATTCCATTCGGTAGAAAGTTCCATTCGGTAGAAAGTTCCATTCGGTAGAAAGTTCCATTCAGCAGAATGTGCCATTTGGCAGAACGTGCCATTTGGCAGAAAGTGCCATTTGGCAGAATGTTCCATTCAGCAAAAAGTTCCATTCAGCAAAAAGTTCCATTCGGCAGAAAGTTCCATTTGGCAGAAAGTGCCATTTGGCAGAAAGTGCCATTTGGCAGAAAGTGCTATTTGGCAGAAAGTGCCATTTGGCAGAAAGTGCCATTTGGCAGAAAGTGCCATTTGGCAGAAAGTGCCATTTGGCAGAAAGTGCCATTTGGCAGAAAGTGCCATTTGGCAGAAAGTGCCATTTGGCAGAAAGTGCCATTTGGCAGAAAGTGCCATTTGGCAGAAAGTGCCATTTGGCAGAAAATGCCACTTGGCAGAAAGTGCCACTTGGCAGAAAGTGCCACTTGGCAGAAAGTGCCACTTGGCAGAAAGTGCCACTTGGCAGAAAGTGCCACTTGGCAGAAAGTGCCACTTGGCAGAAATTGCCCCTTGGCAGAAAGTGCCACTTGGCAGAAAGTGCCACTTGGCAGAAAGTGCCACTTGGCAGAAAGTGCCACTTGGCAGAAAGTGCCACTTGGCAGAAAGTGCCACTTGGCAGAAAGTGCCACTTGGCAGAAAGTGCCACTTGGCAGAAAGTGCCACTTGGCAGAAAGTGCCACTTGGCAGAAAGTGCCACTTGGCAGAAAGTGCCATGCCGAATGTTATTTTTGGCCGAATGTCAGTTTTGACTAAATGTCATTTTTGCTGTATCGATTTTGTTGGCTATTTTCGGTAAATTTAAGACTAAGAGACAATGAAAGCAATGAAATTGAAAGATGGATTGGTATTCTAGAGTGAATCAGTTATAAACTTAGAACGGAAATCTACCGGTGTCGGCGGTAAAACATGATGATGAGTTATGTTCTATCCATGACCATGCGGTAGACTTGGGTGCAACGCCCAGCTCCTACTTAGCAGAAGGCAAAGGACTCTTCACATTTCCTTTCGATCGTGTCCATATGAGCCCGCCTAGTCCTAGTTCTCCGTTCTAAGTTTATAACTGATTCACTGTAGAATACCTATCCGTCTTTCAATTCCATTGCTTTCGTTATCTCTTAGTCTTAAATTTGCCGAAAATAGCAAACAAAATCGATACAGTAGAACCTTACGGTAATTGAAATATGGTAACAAATGTCATTTTTGGACGAATGCAGTAGTTCGTCAAATGTCATTTTTAGCCGATTGTCATTTTTGGCCGATTTTAATTTTTGGCCGAATGGCATTTTTGAACAAATGTCGTTTCGGCCGAATGTCATTTTTAACTGAATGCCATTTCGGCTCAATGTCATTTTTGACTGAATGTTATTTTTGGTCGTGTGCAATTTTTGGCAAAATGCATTTTGACCAGACGTCATTTGACCGACTGTCATTTTTGGACGAAGGCCGAAGTGTCACTTTTGGTTGAATATCATATTTTGTCGACTGTCATATTTGGCTGAATGTTATTTTTGGCCGAATGCAATTTTTGGACGAATGTCATTATTGGCTGATTGTTATTTTTGGCCAAATGTCATTTTTGACCGAATGTCATTTTTGATCGACATTTTTGGCCTACTGCCATTTTTACGTAATGGCATTTCTACCAAATGCAATTTATGGCAAATTAGCAATGGCATTGTTTTTGGCCGAACATCGTGTTTGGCCGAATGTGAATGTTGGCCGAATGACATTTTTGACCGAATGTCATGTTTGGCCGGATGTTAACGGTCAAAACTAACATCCCGCCATATGATGTTAGTTTTGACCGTTTGTCCTTTTTCGGCACAATGTCATTTTTTGCTGAATGTCAACTTTGACTGAAGGCCGAATGATGATTTTTTTACCGAATTTCTTTTTTTCCGAATGTCATTTTAGTCAAGGTCATTCTTTAACCGAATGACATGATAATGTGATAACCATGATCTAATAAATATCGAATTTGAATTATTGGTCTCAAATTCAATTCTGTTTATTTATCTTTGTTGTTAAGGGGTTGCACCACTGTAAAGCACGAAAAAAAAGCATGTTTCGAGAATTTTTCTTGACGCAATAAAGAAGTGAATCGAGATATTGTTAGATGGGATTTATGACATAACAATTGAATCACACCAAATTATTTTTTCGAGCAATTTCATCACAATATGGCGGCTGACCGGGAATCTATCACCCGTATTTTTTACCTAGAGCTAAAAACCAAAGTTTTTCTGATTCCTTATATCAATAGCAAGCGTTGTACGTAGGATTTTTTCAATATTTTGATTTTACACGAAATTGTCACAAAATTGTTAATTAAAAAAAATTAAGCAATAAAAAAATAAAATCCTACGTACGGCGCTGAAGAAATCAATTTTGAATATACTGTAAAAATTTCAAAACGATCAAAAATGATTTGTTCGAGTTACATTTTCGGCCAGCTCAAACAAAGTGGTTTCGAGAAAAACGCGGTTAAAGTTTTCAGTAGGTACACACGGGATATACATAAGAAGCAAAGTATTCCCCAAATGAACATCGAACACCATGTTCGCTCAAGTTCTGTGCTCCTTTTATACCCACATTTCGTGTACAACGCCAATGTGTACCAAAACAGGAGCACACGTTCGGCTGCACAACCGAACCCCATGTACGCACGCGGTGTTCGTACATACAAGTTTTTGATAATAGCTTTCTCTCCCTAAACAAGTTTAAATTTCCCCTGAGCCCACCAAAAACTTTAAGCGCATTTTTTCTAGAAACCGCTTTTTCTGTTTTGTAATATACGTTCAGGACAAAATCGCTAAAAATATGTTATTACAATAATTATGACCGATAATAATATTTAATTTTTCTGTCGGCCTCTGTCCGTAATTAGTGCCTTTCACGGACGCCGATATCGATCTATCAACACATGAACCGGGATCAACGGCTTTACTTCCCTTCCAAAGAAAGAAGTGACCACAGATTCAAGTTTGCCTGCCACCTTCCATTTTCGGCATGTCATTGTTAGGACTCTTTAGACCAATTTCTTCAGTGGTGTTACCCCCAAGGCACACAATTATTCAATTTCGTATTTTTTTTACAAAATGATTTTTTATTTAACTTTGCTGGTTTCATTGTGATTTGGGTTTCGCTGGTCTGTCCGTAAACGACAGCTTTTCTTATGCTATTGTAGGAGCAGATTAATTCGTTTTTTCTATGACAATTTCATACAACTTCGAAAAAGAATTCTTCAATGTAAGACAGACCGTAGAAAAAAATTCTACGTGGTAGTGTACCCTCTTTTTCAGAGCTACGAAAATTACGAAACATGTACGTATGGAATCGAGAAATATGTTTCCGAGAATGGGAATTCTTTTCGCTGGAAGTTTCTTGGAATGTTTTACTTTTCTATTAAAGAAAGGCTGCGTATTACTCCGAAACTCGTTTATTTTAATCTAGTTTCTGTTATAAATGCTATTTCAATCAGTTAGTCGAGTGCGGGAGATGCATGTCTGTGTTTACACTGAAAAGATATTAAAAGGGCTCTTGAAACTCTATCAGAATGAGTTTAAAATTGTTAGAATTGCAAATTGGTGCCCATAAAAGTATATTTTCGAACAGCCATGGTGAACTGTTTTTTGTATGTATGAGAAAAGAATACTTACTCAATAGGGTGAATAAAGGTAGGTTGTTTTTCTTCCCATATTGGCATGTTGAATGCCATAAACCTCAATGGTCATACGTATCCATCCCACCCATACGACCGGCAAATTCGTCGGACAGTTCTCCACACACACACACCATGACAAAGTGATTGGTAACGAGACGTGGTAGGTTAGCGTGAAAGAATCCTTTTTCCCCTTTTCACCGATATGCCAGCAGAATATTAATTTCACTCAATTTATCACAGAAAATCGTAAAACTATTTCGGAAAAGATGTTACCCTCCCCAACACCACCAAACCCGGTTCAGGTCTGGGAATCGGATCCATCCCCCTCCGGGAACAACCTGGCTGGTGATGCTGGTTGGGAGAAGATTAAGGATAATGGCATTTTCACCTGAGGGCGGTAAAAAACCTACAAGTGATCCCTGGCTGCTGCGTGAGAAATCGACAAAACTTGAGCAGCAGCAGAGCCGGAGGAGTGCCTCCGCCACGCCAGAATGTAGCGAGCAGTGCGGCTTAGCTGATATAGGGTGAAGTGCCTATTTTCACCATACTAAGGAGGGCGCCTCACTGATTCATTAATTACTCGGCCAACAAACAATGGAATACGCACAAATTGGCATCAACAGCTTTGCTTCGTTATTAAGTACCAAGATAATAACATACATGCGCTGAAAACAGTGAAATTCTCGTGTTTGAGCGAAACGAAAACACGAATCGAGTGCCCCTATTGTTGCGCTACCATTTGACTCAATGCGTTAAACAAAGATGGCAGACACTGCTCTAACCAACGGCTTCAAATGGGTAGCGTGATAATAGAAACATAGCGATAATGGGCTCATCACCCTATACGGTAAAAAGCCAAAAGCTATTGCCGGATAACTGAGCGTTGAGTGGATGGAAGCGTTATCTGTTTCTGTGCGAAAGACGTTCGTATAGAGTGCTTCGAGAGTGAAATTTGCCCGCAGTGCGATGCTGGGCTATGGATTATTTAAAGGAATACTTTCTTTCGAAGCGAGACTTGGAAGTGGAATATCTCGGAATGTTCTCGAAAGTGTGATTTGATTTGACGTGTTTGAGATTGCTTTCCCCGTTACATGAGGATATGTATAGAGTTTTAGGGTGCAAATTGTTGCTTTGATTACGACAGTAAAAGACGGATTCTTGTTTGAAATTGTATGCCTGAGGAGGTTCACAGTAAAATATTAAACGCATGTAATTTTTCAACAAGATTGAAATAAGGTTTTACGCGATAATTTGCTATCGATTTAGTATTATTAAGGATGTTTAAAAAATTAAAAAGGAAATGCAAAATTCGATTTCAAAAAACATTGTTAAAAATTTGCAAATAGATACCGAATGTCGCCTTTCGCTGATACCATTTGTAAGCGTCAATCATATAAATATTCATAAACATAACTCGTTGCGAACTTCATAGGAAATCGATTTCCCTTCTTCATTTTTCCGCCATTCACACTTCGCAGAGTATAATCATTCAAGAAGTTGTCTCCGGCGATGTCACCATACAATAATGTTGCCGTTTCTATCTTCGTCTGGGTAGTCACTTGCTTGCTAAACCTCCCACCAGAACTTCACCCCCCAACCCCTCTTTCCTCTACCTGACTCAGTCACACAAAGCGCGACTGCAAGAATATAGATTGCATTTTCCCATGACACAAGTTTCTTCGTCTTCGATCCATTTCCATTCATAGCTGCGCTAGCGGTGACATCGCACGGTGGTTCAGAACGGTGAAAAATTGGTCTCACAAAAGTTGCATTATAGCCATGCGCTATCTTCCGGAAAGTTTCTGGAAAAGAAAAGACATATAAATAAAAAAAGTTTCTGGAAAAGAAAAGACATGTACATATAAATAATTAATCTGTATAGAATCGAGAATTGCAATTTTTTCCCTACAAATGCAAATAAAGAGACAGATTTTTTTTCGGTTTAAAAAAAGTCCTGTCTAGAATCTTTACTGAAGACACCAGGTGTGTTTCTTCAATCTAGTTGAAATACGTAAATTGTTCCCCCTTTTGTGTACGAATCTATATTGTTAGTTTTAAGATAACTGTAAAATATTTCGTAAAAAACTATTACTATTGAATTCCTTGTTTTAAAATTTTTCATAAAAAATCTTTTGCCCCCTCTCCTGTATATAGAATCTTATTTCTAGTCTTAAGATAGCTGAAAAGTTTTTCTCTTTCATAAAAAAAAGTTTCAACATCGTAACCTCCTAGTTGTAAGATATCCAAAATGTAACGCATTTGTACCTATCAATTAAACGAAATGAATAAAAAAAAATACGTAACGTTATTCGTGTAAGATCTCAAAACGAAGCTTGATTTTAAAATTATTTTGTTAAATTGTTGCTTCTTGGAAGTTTGAGATGTGTTATCCTTGATAATTAAAGAGATAATGAGTGATGATACAAGATAAGTAGAAAAGGTGCTCTACTATTTAGAAGAAAAGTATTTTTTTTTTGATTTTTTAATAAGGAATGTGTTCAAAAATGAAAGTTCTATCATCAGAAATATTACGGTAGCTACCTCAATAGAAGCGTAAAAAAGTTTGATAGAACTTTCCTGAAGACACATACACACGAAAATGAAATCAAAAACTTAAAACCTGTTTAGACCACTTTTTTCCCATTCAAGACCACCGTGCGTCGTCGTCAGGCGAGCAAGTCTTGTCGAATTGGGTGGAACAGGGGACGGAGGTCGATCACCGGCAAGATCCTATTGCCGCACAATGAAATGATAGAAAATGACAGTCTAGCCTTCTTTTGCGATGTGCCGGGGAAGAAAAATGACAACATTAATAAACTCCACTGTACCCATTTTGTGTCATAATTTTATTCGATGATAAATGTGCGGGGCTACACAATCGACTTTTCTCCAATTTCCTTCGCCGAAGTAGGTCTAGCTGTAGCTACCTTCCTACCTGCTGGGTGTAACAGTTTTGCCATCTAGTGATTTATTGCCGAGTCATTTGACGCTTACGATTCGATAAATGGGTGGTGTTTTCCAACCTGTTTGCGAAGTACTGGAGTGATGACAGAAAATGATGATCATTCGATTTAGTTGGATTACTGCTGCCACCAGCGTCGCGTCCGTTGGAGTGTATTGCGCAATTTGTCACCGATGCTTGCGAAGGGTAATAAAAATGTGAGAATAATATATTTTTCTAAAAAACATGGTGAAATCTCATGGGTAAGTTTTATGAATTTTATCCGTGATCATTAGTTATTAAGTATCACCGATGATTTCGTTTGATTTTGTGTTATTATCTGGAAGGACTTTTTTATCAAAATTTGCGAATACTGAAAGACAAATTTAAGATAGTGGTCTGTAGAGGCAAATCGATAGATATTAAATAGTTAATTATAACAAATCTTTATTCAGATAAGTTACTTCAAATTTATTCTTTTATAACTTTGCAAAACATTGCGTAGGTTTATTTCCAACATCAAGCATGTTGACACTTTGATAACCCGAACCATCGGCTGTGGTCCCCCAGAAGGTTGAATGGGTTATGGGGCCACATCTAGGGACTATAGAATAATATTTTAACAACTTCGGCAGTTAATTAACCTTTCGGCAGACAGCGAAATCGTCTAAGTGCATCAGCGGCTGTTCGTTCAGTGGGCCATATACGCGACTTCCGGAGGGTTAAGAAGACAGAAAAAAAAGTGTGTCCCGATTTCGTCAATACCCATTTTATCAACCTAAAATAAACAAAGTGGCTGATAAAAACGAAAGAGACAACTAATACCACGACACTATGTTAACCGTGTCTGCAAATGGAGCTCGTATGTACAAACTATTTTGTGTACGAATAATTATACATAAAAGTGTGCTGGAAACGAGCACAACACAAAAGATAGCATAGCTCAGTCGCATTCACTGGGTAGCGTACCTCCACAGGCAGTGTAACGGACTTTTAACTCAGCTACACTGGCTGTGAAAACACACAGCGCAGTGGTCTACTTCGCCTGCTGCTCAACAGGTAACTGAGCGTAGTGCGCTAGGTACACAAATCTGTCGTCCTGGACTAGGGAAGCGCTATCTTCTGTGTGTAAATGCGCGATATTTTGATTAGGTTGTTCATTGTTTAAATTTTTAATGCCATGGTTTCGAAAATCTTTGGGTTTATCTATTGGAATATATTCTTAGAAGTATTTCGGGGTGATATGCGCAAAAAATTTGAAAATTTATCGTGAGATGGCTGAATTATATGCGTTTGAAATTGGACCACTTTTCGTTACATACCATTTTTGTAGAATTTGCAACGTGCACCCCTATATCGAAAACAAAGACGTAGTCCTACGTCAAAAAAGCAACATCTCAATTTTCCGTAGACAAATCAGATTCGAATGGATATGGATCCATTCGAATATGATGCGCTATCAAATACAGTGATAACCATTTGCATGCTGTCTCATGCATGCAGAAATATATATTCAAAAAACGACTATAAAACTCTTTTATAAGGTGATTAAAAAATTGCATCGCACATTTAAGGGTAAAAGGAGGAAGTATGAAGCATGTTTCTACATGGGGAGTGGAAGACGGGAGGGGTAAGGTTAACATAGCATACTAATTTTTTTCTGTTGGAACAAAATCCTAGAACATTTTGAATTTCTTAAAGATCACCCAAAAAAGTTATTTGAAAGAAAAAAAAAAGATTTTCAGGGGTGTATCATAGAAAACTCCACAAATTCCTTATAAACCAATAATTAGATACTTCAGTCTCTTCAGTAAAGTTTTTATATTCCTTATTATATTCCCTACAACTTTGCTGAATGCATTTTTTTTTATTATTTTCTTAAATGATCAAGCAAAAATTAGCTTCTCAGCTTTAGGGGGATTAATCACCCAACCATTACTTTAATAAAATGGGGAATATAAACATTGCTGAGAACACTATAACTCGAAAATTATTTTTTTTTTATTGTCAAAACAATTTCGACCACTTTTCTGCCTATTTGCAAACACTGTACGGCGGACCCTTATTGACAGGGCGGCTCAGGTGCTTCTAAAAAGTAAACTAAAGAATACTAATTTTAACAACTTGCATTCCTCCTTCCTACCGATTCTTATACCGATGCTGCTACTGACGAGAATGTGATGCGGCTTCCCAACGATTTCCAACCGGCCGAATTACTAACGGTCGCGTTCACCTACAATTTCATTGGCCACAACGGCAACGATCCTTGGTTTTAACTAGGTAGTTGTGCTTGGTTTCTTTGTTGGAATCTCCCTAGCGGACCCCCTTGACTATTAGCTGTGAGATAGATAGATATATAGATAGATAGATAAATGGAAAGAGATATAGAGAGAGAAATAGAGAGAGAGAGCTAGGCTCGTCCGACGAATTCTTCACAGCGAGGGCGGAAAAGAGCCACCTGGGTCCCTTCTAACTGATTATTCTGGGAGTGAGCTTTTGAGAAAAATTGACTTTTGAAGTTAGTGTTAGCGCACTCTATGCGGTCACAGGTGGAACTAAAATGTCAGCGTGGGACTCTAAACAGAGCTGACACGGTGGTCCTCCGGCAAGACAGAGGGTTGGGGAAGGCCCAACAAGCCGCCCTGGAGAACTAACCGTTACCAACAATGCAGAAGAAAATACGAATCGGAACAATCGGCAAAGACCTACGCGACGAAATAAGGACTAAGATTGGAAACTCGGAAAATGGAACTGCAGGTCGCTTTGCTTTCCAGCTTTCGACAGGTTAATCTACGACGAACTCCAACCACGCAACTTTAAAGTCGTAGCACTGCAGGAACTTTGCTTGATAGGACAAAGTGTATGGAAAAGCGGGCATCGGGCGGCTACTTTCTACCAGAGCTATGGCACCACCAACGAGCTGGGAACCGGCTTTGTAGTGTTGGGTAGGATGCGTCAACGCGTGATTGGATGTACTTCGATCAACGCAAGGATGTATAAGTTGAGGATCAAAGGCCGTTTCTTCAACTACAGCATCATCAACGTATACCGCTCACACGATGGGAGACCCGACGACGAAAAGGAAGCGTTCTACGCGAAGCTGGAGGAAGTGTACGACGGCTATTCGCAACGGTACGTGAAAATCGTCATCGGTGATATGAACGCTCAGGTAGGACGGGAGGTAATGTTTAGACGGGTAATCGGGCCAAACAGCTTGCACACCGTATCGAATGACAACGGCCAACGATGCGTGAACTTCGCTGCCTCCCGTGGCATGGTAGTCCGAAGTACCTTCTTCCCCCGCAAAGATATCCACAATCCACCTGGAGATCTCCTGACCAACGCACCGAAAACGATCCGAAATCAATCGATCTAATCGACGGGCGATTGATGTCACCAACTTTCGTACCTACTGCAGGGCGAATATAGATTCGGACCATTACCTAGTTGCAGTATGCATGCGCTCAAAACTCGACCGTGTACAACACTCGTCGTAGTCGGACGCCAAGGCCCAACATCGCGCAACTTCGGGACGCCGTGGTTGCCCAAGACTACACACAGCTGCTGGAAGTAGCACTACCCACTGAAGAACAGCTGGACGCAGCTACTCTTGAAGATGGCTGGAAGGAGATCCGTTCCGCCATAGAAAGTACTGCTATAGCGGCACTAGGTACAGCGATTCCGAATCGAGGAAACGACTGGTTCGATGACGAATATAAGCAGTTAATAGAGGAGAAGAATGCAGCACGGGCGAGGATGCTGCAGCACGGAACGAGACAGAATGTGGAGCGATACAAATAAGCACGGAACAGGCTAACCTCGGTCCTCCAGAGTAAGAAGCGCCAACAGGAGGAACGTGATCGCGAAGCGATGGATCAACTGTACCGCGTAAATGACACACGGAAGTTCTTCGAAAAGCTGAACAGTTCGCGCAAAGGCTACGTTCCGCAAGCCGATATGTGCAGGGACTTAGACGGCAACCGTCTTACGTACGAGTTTGATCATGATCATTTTCTGTGGTTTTAAATAGAGTGTCAATACCCTAGTAACAATTGAGATCTTATGGTAGTTTTATAGCCACTGATAAAACTTTGATTGCACTTGTAGCGTGCTATAAAACTTCAATTGTTACTTAATTATAACCAGTACTAGTGTACCGGGCCATATCGTGGAGGCGAATTTCCGTAAGATCGTTATCCATTGTATGTCCATGTACACGGAAATCTTGGTTTTGAGGTTTCCGTATTCGATGTCGAACAACAGCATCGTGTTCTTCGCTACGAAGCTTTCTGCCTCGACTAAGGAGTTGAATGCTATTAGTACCACATGCCTCGTATGATGTAGCTGTACGTGTGCATTTCTGTTAGCACACATTTCATTTTTATCTTGATTTACTGGTCAACCTCGCGCACTGTCGGTCCACTGCGGATCTGCGTATAGTTAATCACCATTGTGTTCTCCAGCAATGGGCGAGATTTGTTTTGTGATTCAGTTGGGGGCAACGGAACTTTACTGTGTCTATATGTTACACGTATCCGCTAAAGTGGAGTGGTGCTGGTAGTATTTGATGTTTGTATGCAGTTCGTAAGCGGTCCGTTTCTTGCCTTCTGATTTGTACGAGATTAGTGAGCAGACTGGGCATTTTATGTGTCAAACTTCATTAAACTTATTGTTGAGAAACAAAACCTTAGCGATTACATAAAAATAAATATTCGCTACACGAAACAGCGTCTAAGTGATGACGATTAAACCTTTATGATTAAAATTTTCGGGATTGTGTAGGTGTTTTCATTCAAAACAGACAACCAATACGACCGCATCAAAAAACCAACTCGAACCAATAATTGGAGGAAAGCAATCCGATGATTGAAAAACAACGTTTCTCGATCACAGAGACGAACATTTTAAAACTATTTACGCTAAGATAACTTCTCATACGCTAAATCTTCACCAGCAAACTGTCGACAAAAACAAGGTACGAATCGCAAAAGACGACTTGGAATGAAAACAAGTTTTCCCGGCCCGTTCCCTTACTGCAGGAATCCAACCCACGGCAACCTTCCGGTGCTGGGCATTGTATAAATATATCTCCCGTTTTCTACATATTCGCAGCTTACAGTTCAGCATCCGAGAATTGTTTTCTATTGAAGAATAGCTTGCTTTTCCCGTATGTATGTGCATTCGTTCTGTGCTGTACCTAACTAGGTAGCAAAGATAAGCTCGTTGCTGTTGCTGCCTTCAGTGGCCACCGTGGTGACTGAGCAGAGCCGTATCTCGTAACTCGTCGCATTACACCGGCAAGCTAGCTGATGCTGGAGAGAATAAATATCGAAACAACTTCGTTTGCCCCTGCGTCAAACGGGATCACTTCGCTAAAGCTTTTATCGGATATCGCACAATCCACCGCAAACAATGTCCGTGCCACACCACGCCCCCCTGATCATACCAACAGTCAACCATCACCGGTGTGGCGTGCGGGGGGATTTGGAAGTTTCCTTCTAGGAAGAGTTCGCTATTTGTGTAAACATGTTTGCTACAAAAGTCTGCGGGTCGGTGTGTTGTCGAGGGAATAGCGGTAGTTCTGTCGGAATACAACACGGCACATTGGGGTCGTTCCTGCAACTATCTACATATCAACTGAGGCTGCCGTTGGCATGATGTGCGGTTTCGTATGCCATGCTCCAAAGTCAATTTCCGTGTTGGTGGTGGCGAGACGGAAGTTTTCGTAATTCAAATATTTTAATACGGGATGTGATTGATTGATGGTGCTGTCGAGTCCGAAATTACACGCTGTTGCTTTCGACACCTGGGCCGGCGTGCCATGGATACCTTTGTCGGTGTAATACGATAATGCATTCATCCGTCAGACAGTGTGATATGAGGGATGAGGGTGGGTGTGTGTTATTAAATAGTTTTATCCATTAAAATAAGCGCGATGAATGGATAGAAGTAACAGTCGTTGTTGAATTTCAGAGTTAAAATTTTGACAGGAGAATTTAATAGAAAATATTTTGTATGAGCTAAGGCATATGGTAACAAAATCATTAAAAATCGTACATTGGAAAATACAAAATTATATTATTATTCTTCTGAACATGCTATTGAGCTAAAACTAACCATTATTTCACAAAAATGTATAGTTCGTGGGAATCGAGTACTGATGCACAACCATGCACTGCTAGGCCCCATGCAAAACTGACTCAGACTTGACTTCGATAAACGTTTAATAGCTTCCTTTAACAACATCGGATTGACTAGCAGTCTTCGGCAAAGTTGTAAACAATTAAATTATCTTTCTTATTTTCACTTTCAGTGATAATACGATACATACAGTGCCACCTAGCGGTAAAAATGCGAGCTAGTAGGTTTTCTCCATGTAAATTGGCGAAAAATCCTACACAAACTGCAGATACGTTGGTCCGGTAGCTAGACTTGTCCGATTTGCTTCAAATTTGGTGCAAGTACTCCTGGTTGCACTAGGAATCGACTCAGGGGTGGGCCGATTGAGTTGTCAAAAATTCATTATTTTTCTGGGTAGTCTAGAGCTCGCAAGTCACGGAATATATCCAGAATTCTTCGCTGGTCCGTCGTTGATTGTTGTTTACCCCTAGCTAATCGCCGAGTTAACTTCGTCGGGGCTAGGAATAAACTGCGAAAGTTCCTAATATTATTAGAAGACAAAACCCAGCGAGAACCGGTTTCTGCGGATTGGCATTTTTCACCACCTAGCGCTCCACATTTCGGAGGCCAGGTCATCGGGGAAAATGGTATCACCGGAAGACTTTACAACACTACTCGTGCAGGTGGAAGGATACCTCAATTTCCGACCACTACCACTGTCCATGTTAGAAGATCCCAATGATTTAGAACCGTTGACGCTATCGCACTTCCTCGCTTCAAGCCCTTCCTGAAACCAATCACGAAAATGTACAGGTCAACCATCTGAATAAATGGCAGTTAATGTAACGCAAGTTTCAAGATTTTTGGCGCAGATGGCGCCGGGAATACCTGTGTTAACTCCAAGCTAGGACCAAATGCAGGAAACCATCAGTTCAAGTCGAGGTGGGCAAGCTGGTCGTGACCCAAGATGACAATCTGCCCCCAATGCGATGGAGAATAGGAAGGATACAGGAACTCCATCCGGCCGACGACCAGGTAGTGCCCGTCGTTACCGTCTAAACAGCTGCTGGAAATCAAATACGCCCTGTAGAAAAATTAACCAAACAAACCATTCAGTCGAACAACGTACGCTACCGTACGAAACTAAGCTTCTATAGAACACTTAGTAGATCGGTTACTTTATCGACTATGCTGGACAAGCGTATCCGCGATTTAATTGGAAAGGAGACAAATTTCCAATAAAATTAATAGATTGAAAATACAACGTATACTTTTTGAGTTAGAGGCAGTTATAGATAAACAACTTAATAGAGAAAAAATGAAATGGAAATATGTTGAGCAAGAAATGCCACCTCCTGACATTGCCACTCGGGGCAACACAGTGGTCCAGAATGCGAATTTAGCAGGAATTTTAACTTTTTGCTAAAATTAAATAACTTAGCTTTACAACATGTTTGGCAAAGTTGTTGTACTTTGCAAGGTCCTTCTTTTTGTTTAAACCGATGCTAAGGTGGTTCTAAATTTAGCAATATTTAAAATAGAACTTTTTAACGGTTTGAGATAGAGTTTTACTGTCTTCGATAAAGTTGTAGAGTAACACATTTTAGACAAATTTTCTGAAGACATGCAAGCTCTAGCTTTTATATTTTCCATTGCACGAGAAATTCAAATATAAGCTTTAGGGTGTTTCTTAAAAAACGGTTTTATTTCTATAACTTTTGAAGTTTTTATTTTACGCTAAAGTACCCTTTGGACAACTTGAAGATTATTTTAGGGCGCATAATTTGCTTTAAAATATCAACTACTTAACTTTTTTTGTTTTACAGTTATAAGAACTTTTATATAAAAAATATAACTTTTTCAAATAGAATTATCTTCGATTCGGGCATTAAACATTAAAAATGTTGCTTTCGTTTGAAATAGGATACTTTGTAGTATAGATCACCAAAAAATGGCAAATACGATATTTTTTTATATCTTGTAATATTCACTCAAAAAATAGTTTATTTTTAGTATATATAACTTTCTAACGAGTGAAGCTAGAGGTTCAATATATTAAGAAAAATTGTTCTTCTTCAAAATATCTGAAAGTATTTCTAAAGTGATCTTAATGAAAAATCAAAACTGCAAAAGTTATACAAAGAAAACTATTTTTTTTAAGAAACACCCTTTTTTGGAAAATTACTTGTAAAATGAAAAGTACATGACATTAAGTTTCAGTGTCTGCGACAAAGTTTTTTAAAATTTCATTTTCTTCAATTCTCTGGAAGACAGCAAAACTCTATCTCGAATCATTAAAAAGTTAATTTCCTGATTTAAAAAAATTTAGAACTACCCTACCCACTATTTAAAATAATAGAAAAGTACTGTAAAGTGCTATATTTTATCATGAAAACGAAACTACATTTTTTATATTGTTCACCGTGAAAGTAATTTGAACATATTACAAAGAGTCAATTCATGAAAAACCAAATTTTTAATATAACTTTTTCAATTTTCATTTTTATCCAACCTATCCTTCAGATGTTTTTCAGAGTTTTTGAAGACGAAGATTTTCTTCTAATACCTTAAAACTCTAGCTTTTATCGTTCAGAAGATATAAGCTCTTAACTTTTCAAAAAAAAAAAAAAAGATTTTTTTAAATCAATTTTATAAAATTCAAAAAAATATCGTATTTGCCATTTTTTACTCAATTATAACTCTAATCATGACCTTATTTATAGTTCAAAAAGAATTATCTTTTATTTGCCCCAAATGAGTGATATTGTTATTCCAAACAACCCCATTTTTTGGCGAAAAAGTGTTCATAATTTTTCAACGGAAATAGCTAGATATATAGTGCCATGAAACAAATTATTCGCCTTGAAACAATCTTAAAGTTGTCTGAAGACTACTTCAGTTGTAAATGAATACAGCAAAAGTTGTTGGAATAAAACTGTATTTCGAAGAAACACCCTAAGCTCCTACTTTAAATTTGTTGTAAAATAAAAAGTATGACAGATAGAGCTTACATGTCTTCAGAAACATTTCCAAAATTTGTCGTTCTACAACTTCGCTGAAGGTCGTTTGGCTCTAGCTAGAATGATTAAAAAGTTAATTTTTTGATCTTGGTAAAATTAGAACCACCCTTACTGTTGTTTCAACAAAAAGAGGGGGCTCATAAACTACGAAAACTTCTCCAAAGACTTAATAATGCTAAGTTGTTTGGCTTTAGTAAAATCTCAAAATTCATGCTAAATTTGCATTCTGGACCACTGTGCACTGGTACCTCCTGCACGTTATTTGTGGTGTATCATTCCATAGCCTTTTTTCCGTGATGGCAGGACGTCTAATCTGGCCAAAACAGAACGGAGCCTTTGTGTTTCTTGAGGAAAGGTATCAGATGTTTTTCCAGGCACCCCAGCACATAAATTTCCTGGTTGATGGTCCCGGATGCGATGTAAATGTCATTCTTCAAACCACAGGAACAGATGGCCTGCCATGTGAGATATTTCTCTGTAAACTTCGACAACTTTATATGTTTGAAAATCTCTGAATACCTTTCCTTTTCCAGTTAACGAATAATATTTCTATTCAGGAAGCTGTTGAAAGTCTGCCTTGACGTTGTAAGTAGGGGTTTACCCACTACTCGGGTTCTTGTTTGCCCGGCGTACCCTTCTTTTTAGGGCGGCAGGTGCCTCTACAGAATTTCGGATTTTCGTAACAACAAAAAAGGTAAACAAAACAAATAAATTTAATTTTACCGTGTTTATTTCCTCCAACTCTCTCCACTGCTGCTGCTGCTGCTGATCTGCTACTGCTGGGCGGAAAGGCGGGCGGTCTCGTCCGACCGGCCGGGACAGAAACGGCCGAGTTCTCCCGATTTGTGTTGACTGCTCCGGCAGCGGTCCTTGACAATTAGCTAGGGAGGTGAGCTTAGCTCCTTTGTTGGAACCTCCCTAGCGACGATGGCGAATTATCGCCGGATCTACTCGCTCCCCGCGAGAGATTTCAGAAGTCACCGCAGTGTACTTCCCAGGGAGCACCTTTGGCCACTCTGCTTCGCTCTCCTTGACGTTTAGCTGTGAAGGAGAGCTAGACTCAATCGGCTGATCCTTCATAGCGAGAGCGGAAAGGCGTCTTCTGAGTCCTTTATGGTTAGCCGGGGAAGCGAGTGGCTCCTTAACGATTAGCTTCCCTAATCGGCGACCCGACATCAGACCAGAGTTCTCGAACCACGAGCCGGTACTTTTGCTGGAATTTACTTCCGCACACACGCGTTATTTGGCGGGTTGGATTTCCCAACAACAAACCGGTCACTACCGAAAACAAACCGAACAGCAACTTGGTCCGAAACTAACTAATCTTTTCACGATGGCCGCCTTTTGCACGACTAAAACAAAAACGACACACCGCCTCGATGCCTAGCTGTCATCTCCCTTGCAGCATAACCAGCAACCAATTCAACAGCAAGAGGAGAGCGGTGACCTAACTAAGCCCTATGTTATTTATACAGAAATATGAAACAAAATTTTGTACACCTATCTAGACCAACAAATTGGTTCACAAAAGCTAAAACAAACAAAATTTACGAGAAAAAGTGAACGATCATAAGGAACAGCTGTGAGCATTATGTTACATAAACAATGCACTCTACGGAGAGAGTACGTACAAATAGGTATATTTCCACCCAGTGCTAAATTGTTACCCTGAAGGGTTACAACGTATGTTTCGTCATCCTGTCCCACGTAATCAAACTTCGTCAACATCTTCATGTACAGCTTCCGCGATCGTCTTCAGGCCGACTTGTTTTCCTTAACGTCACGAATTAGAGTCACTACCTTCTTGTAAGTCGTCAGTCGGGCTCGTTTTTTAGCTGGATGCAAGGTTGTAGACGACACACCCAGCTTGCTTGCAACACCTCGGATGGAGAGCTTGCTTCTGACTTTCGATTTCCTGCCGTTCTAGTCTTCCTCACTGACGACAAACGTTTCCTGAACACGTTTAGTGATGGTTGATTTAGCCACACTCAGTTATTTCGCCAACTTACGTAGTAGTTCGGATTTTCACGATGCTCTAGCAAAAATTTGCCCCATTGCTTCTTTTGCTTTGATGTCATTTTTACAGCTGAAGTGCAAATGTCGAAACCAAACAGTATGTATGATGCTACTACACACATACATCTTTAAAATGAGGGATGAGCGGATTTTTATGCACCCAAAAAAACATCTCTTGCAATGATTGCAAGCGACAATCACTTGCAAATAATGTTAACAACGCTTGTAATTATGCTGCTAAAGTTGCTTGCAATTTTTGCAAGCATATATAATCACTTCATTTCTTGCTATACCTACATACGTTTCTTCAAAACAACTGTCAAAAGATTGCCGCCACCCAATCAAAAAAGGCAAATTGCTGGCTAATGGGGGGCTATTTGCTAACTCGGAAGCGCTAATTGTTCTTCAATTTGCAAGCAAATTGCTGGCAATTAGGGGGCTATTTCAAATGCAATATTTGGGCGATTTGTCGCCGCAATTTTTTTGCCGCTCTATCCGCCCTTAAATTGCCCCCAAATCACCCAGGGAACGCGCCATTTAATCGCCCTTAATTGCCTAATATGAAAATCCCTAATAAAACTTATTTTCGGATTAATTATCTACTCACATTAACGTATTAGTACAGGTTATCAACACCAAACTACAGGAAGAATCAATGGTGAAATTGGTATTGCACATCAAAACTTACCACAATCTGACTTTCATTAAGACTTTAGGTCAGGGATCTTGTTCCACTATACTTACACACGATTCCACAATTTCCCACATTCGTTGGCTAAATGAAGTGCACTAGGCAAACAAAATACAAGCGAGAACACGCCATGTTTGAAAAACACAAAAAACAACCAAGTCCATTTCAACCGCCAGAAAATTTGACTAAGTGTTGAAATTTCCGTTAAATCGCATTCGTAAATTGTATTTGTTCCTAGGGGCAATTAGCACAGACGAGTTGAGTTAAACGTCAAACTGTTTGAATCGCCTGACCATGTTCGTCCGCAATTTTTTTGACCGGGAACATTCACGTGCCTATGCTGGTTATTATAGCAACGCGCGGCGAGTTTTTATTTACTGTTTGCTTTTTATTCATTCCTCACGAACATCATTAAACACAAACTTGTGGCTCATTCATTACACACGAGACATTATCGAATTTCGGATGTGCTAATGGTACGAGTTTTAACGCCCTGCTCTCATGTGCAAGAACAGAATAGTGATAATAGTCAGTGCTACGATGCGCAAGAGCATGAGTTCAAATCTGGGTTGCGTCCGTTACTTTTTTCATTAACGGGCCACTTCAAAGTCAACTGTGGCTTTTTGTGTTTGTATTTGGGAATTGCACAAAAATGCTAATTTCCAGGTTATTATAACGAGGAGCGTATTCATAGCGCCTTGATCCCTGTAATAAATACCAAGAAACATTAAGAAATAGAGAGTAGTTTAATGTACTCGTCTGTTTTAAAAATATCCTGTCCCAAAGATTCAGAGCTCAGTACTGATCGAGCAGTATGGGATTGCATCTTACCTTGACCCCTTCACGATACTAGAATGGTCAGTCAGATCAGAAGTCAAAAAGAGCACCGCTTGCGAACAGCATAGAAACAGAAATACTACCAGTGCCGCGCCGCTTTAACGTGGACGTGTAACATATACATAGACGCAAAAAAGTTCCGTTGCACGGGAGAATACAATCGCGATTGATTTTTCGCAGACTCGTCTTAGACCTTCAGTGTGCGAGGTGGAACAGTTGGTCAAGGTAAAAATGGAACTTGATCGTACAGAGGTTTCAGACGTCCAGCTTCACCACACGAGGCAAGTAGTTCTTATAACGTTCAACTTCATAGCCGAGAAAGAAAGCTTCGTAGCAAAGAACAATATGCAACATGACGTTGAATATGAAAACGTCAAAACCAAGATACCCGTGTATAGGGACCGCGATCTAACTGAAATACGCCTCCATGATTTGGCTTCTCGTACTAGTTCGGATTGTATTAAAAGATTCATGTCAAAGTATGGAGAAGTGGAACCCGTCACAAACGATACTTGGAGAAACTTTTTCCCTGGCATACTCAACGGTGTTCGGGTGGTGCGAATGCGGCTGTACCAACCTATACCGTCTTACTTGACTTTCGAGCGCAGATCATCCCAAGGTGTTAACTACATACAAAGAACCCTATGCACATACCCTGGACAGACGCCCACGTGCCAGTTCTGTAATCAGACGGCACACTACGGTAAGCCATGTGCCAAAACAACTAAAGAAAACTCATCTACAACCACCACTACCAAACAGCCTTCCACATCTTCTGATACACAACAGACAGCCGGACAAAAAATGAATGCCGGACAAACAATATTCCACGGCATCTCAAAGCAAACAGGTAACGAACGCAGGGAAGAAATAAACAAGAACGAAGACGGCTATACCAATGTAACTCGAAAACACAAAAAGCACCAAAAATCTAACAGCGACAACCAGAGCCAATCTAGCGATGACGATATGGGCACAAACACGAGCGAGGGGGAAGACAGACAGAATGATCAGCAAGCAGAAAGTACACCCGACCATCGCTCACCACCAGGAAATAAAATAAACACAAGAAGCGGAAAGCAGTGCTCCCAGGATAGTCGCCAGAAATAAGATTTGATGGTTTATAGATTTTTTTATCTATTTTGAATGGATTTTTGAATTTAAAAAGTTTTTTTTAAATGTACATTATTTTCAAAAAGGCGAATGACCCTCGAGGTTAATACCTCAATAAAAAATAATAATGATAATAATAATAATAATAATAATAATAATAATAATAATAATAATAATAATAATAATAATAATAATAATAATAATAATAATAATAATAATAATAATAATAATAATAATAATAATAATAATAATAATAATAATAATAATAATAATAATAATAATAATAATAATAATAATAATAATAATAATAATAATAATAATAATAATAATAATAATTGTTGTTGTTGTTGTTCTTTATTAAAGACACAGGTGCATTCGTGTCGGAAAAAATAGTTTCAATTTTGCTTTCATTAACATTGAAATAATAATTTACAATTCAGTTTTTCTTCAATTTTTTGACGTAGGACTACGTCTTTGTTTTCGATATGGGGGTGCACTCTGCAAATTCTACAAAAATGGTATGTAACGAAAAGTGGTCCAATTTTAAACGCATGTAATTCAGCCATCTCACGATAAATTTTCAAATTTTTTGCACAAATCACCCCGAAATACTTCTAAGAATAGATTCCAACAGATATCCCCAAGGATTTTTGATATCATAGCATTAAAAAATTAAATAATATACAACCTTGTCAAAATATCGCGCATTAACACACAGAAGATAGCGCTTCCCAAGCCCTGCACGACGGATTAGTGTACCTAGCGCGCAACGCTTCTATGAATGACGTCATCATCGACTATTTAAAGAACGGACTTGGCCAGACATGCTCAGTTCCCTGTTGAACGGCTGGCGAAGCAGATCACCGCGCTGTGTTTTTTACAGCCAGTGTAGCTGAGTTAGAAGTCCGTTACACTGGCTGTGGAGGGACGCTACCCAGTGTCGTCCAACAGGCGACCGCTCAAACTGCTTCCTAAATGCCGCTGTAATGTTGCCAGTAAATTTTTGGTTTAACTAGCACATGTATTTGTTATTTACGCTTGAAATTAAGTAATGTAGTGGTAGTAATAAGCTTCCCATTTTGGTTTAAACGCAAGGACAGTTTTTAAAACAGGATTTGATTAGTTAGTTTAGCTCATCTAAGCAATTTTATCAATTCTGTAATTTAAAAGGAATTTTACGGAACTTGGTGAATTTGGCCCCACTTGCAACTGGTATAATCAACTTGCACAAAGTGTTGCATAACGCAGGGCTGTTTTTTTGGAACAAAATGTGTTATCATTCAGCCCTTCGCTATGCAAAATCACGATATTATGACAGATGGACTAAGCGCGGCCGTTCCTTTCAATAGGGAAAGGCCGCGTGGAATTTTGGTGAAACGCGCTAATAGTGTCGTGGTGGTAAAGTTGTCTCTTTCGCTCTACCCATCATCATCAGCGTTGACTTATTTTGCATTGTACGCTTGGGTTCAATGTTTGGGGCGAATGTGTTGGTAGGTAGGGGAACTGGCGGTAAAATGAACAGCAAAGTCATTATTTTATAACTAATAAGTGACTGAGATATTACAATTACCTTATGTTTCTTGTTAGACATGTTTTGTACATATCTGGTAAAAATACTTCGTCATAAACACATTTTTTCAAACATGATTCTTGATTGCTAAAGATGTCCAAAAATGAGACATGTTTATAGCGAGTGGGTAAAATGAACAGATTCTGGTGGCCTGCAAAATGTCCTGTATGTATGCAATGCGCAGCGTTGGAAAGCATTTTCCGATCAATGCTAATATCCCAACAAATCATGAGCTTTGCATACACACAGGGCATTTTGCAAGCAAAAAAAATTGTCACGGAAGAATTGAATTTTCATGACGTAATATTAACCATTTTACAATCCTGTGGCATCGAAACACATCTACAAACTTGGGGTTATCTATGGGTGTTTGAACTTTTAGGATCTGTTTGAGAGCAACTAGAAAGCTTGTTCGATACATGAGATGTGATTATATTGTCTAAAATTTGATTTTTCTTCACCGGTCCGGGTGTTTTTTTCCGACACACTAAGTACTAAGAAAATAAATATTTTACATTAAGTAGTATAGTCCTACGTCTACAGTTCGTGCAACCCCATAGGGCTGCCCCTTGTAGTTTTTTATACAAGGTTGCTTCTTTAAGGAAGTTTAAAACTTTCTGCTCGCTGTCGTTGTCGTTGCATAACGCCGCTCGTAAACTCGTCGGCTCGATGTCGTGCTTTTTCCTCGCTTCGTCGTATATCCTGCAGTGAAGGATCACATGACGAACGTTTAAGGTGACTCCACAGTAGTCGCATACTGGTGGAGAGGTCCTCTTCAGCAGGAATTCGTGCGTCAATCGGGTATGCCCTATTCGCAATCGCGTTAGCACTCGTTGGTCGGCCGAATTCTCGCGGTCAGTCCACTTTGTTGTGTTGAATTTTACTTCGCGTAGTTTCACCTCGGTGGACGCTGACCACCGCTGGTACCATCGATTTCGGATAGTTGTTTTGATTTGACTAACGGCATCTGCTCCGGGAACGGATATATCCAATGGGGGAACGCCCCTGGCTTCTCCTGCAAGTCGGTCTGCCTCTTCGTTAACGCGGATGCCAGTGTGACCTGGGATCCAGCAAAGATTGATTGGACGGTTCCGAAGCATGTTTTCAATCTGTTGGATCCACGGGTGCTGGGATGTGCCGGCTTCGATTGCTGATAAACAGCTAGCCGAATCTGACATGATCAGCAAATCGCTAGACGTGTGGTATGCTGTTAGCGCTGTTTTTATTGCAAATGCCTCGGCTGAGAAGACGCTGCATTGCTGTGGTAGACCTAGCGACTGTTGATAGTGTTCTCCGAAAACTCCCGCGCCGACAGCGATATCGTCTTTCGATCCATCTGTGTAAACGACTGTTGAGGGGCTGAAACGTTCTGTCAGTAGCTCCTGAACGACTGGACGGACAGTATCCGAAGGATCTCCGGCTTTTACGCGTTTCTTGATGTCCCACACGATCTGAGGTTTGGCTTCGTACCACTTCCGAGTAGTTAGCCGCGTGCGGGAGCAGATACTTGGAAGAGGCGTTCCGACCATCTCCATCAAACGACTGGAAGCTCGATGTACCAAGGGAATAGCAGCATTATCCCTACTATTCTCTAACATACTGATAGCCAATCGTGCGATGGTTTGGAGGACAAGCAGATCGAACGGCAAAATACCTGCTTCAGCCATAATGGCTAGAATTGGACTCGTGACGTATGCACCGGATGCAAACCTTACCATCCTGTTGTATGTAGGTGCGAGTGTTTGGACGACGGCATCTCCTCCTCTGCTTACGAGCCCCATGCCATATAGTAATCGAGAGGTGACAATTGCTGACCCGATTTGAAGTAAAGAAGCGCGTTGACCACGGGGTAGCTTGGCACCGATCATCTTCAAGATACGCAACCTGGATTCACACCATGCCATATCTCCAAGTAGTGTCGTACGCCTTGGCCAAATCTAGCGACGCTATCAGACAGTGTTCGTCACGGTCGGGTAATGACCTCTCCAACTCTGCAAAGTACCCCGACCAGATCTGAAGGCATGTTGTCGTTTGTCGAGACGCTCGTTCGACTCTAGTTCGGTGGTTAACCGTCGGTTGACAATTCGCTCGAACACCTTCGCCATACAACTAGTTAACGTTATTGGACGGAATGAAGCTGGACCCGCGTCATCCGAGCTTGGCTTTGGAATTGGTACGATGATTCCGGTTCGCCAAAAGGGTGGGAATACGCCACTGCGCCATATTCTGTTGAAAAGTTCAAACATGGCAGTTTTCACAGACAATGGCAGTCGCTGAAGCATTGGATGGCCGATGCAGTCCTGTCCTGAAGAGCCACTTCTTCCTCTGTCAAGTGCCCACAGCAACTCATTCAGGGTGAAGTCCAAATTGTAAATATCATCGCTATCTGGCGAGAAGTTTATGCGGTTTCGTTCGGCCTTTTTTTTCTCCCTCTGGAACAACGACGAATAGCTGGAGTTTGCGGACCTTTCGCTGTAGTGTTGCGCCAGTTCTTCAGCTATTTCTTCTGGCTTATCCGTGTAACCATTGGACCGTTTGATGACAGTTGGGCGGTGTTGGCGTTTCCCTCTCAACGTGTTCACTGTCTGCCACATCTCCGACGTAGTTGAACTTGGAGATATATTCGCGACAAGGTCTTTCCATGATTTTTTCTTGGCGTCATGGATAGACTTTCTTGCTGCTGCCCGTGATTCCTGGAAGCTTTCTAGTGCATCCGCTTTTCGTGGACCCTCTGCTGGTATACGCTTCAGTGCTCTAAATGCTTTTCTCCGATTTTTTATAGCTGCTTTCACCGCCGGACACCACCACGGAACCGCTTTGGGACCGACTCTGCCGGTAGTGCGAGGTATCGCGGTTTTTGCTGCTCTAATCAACCGGCCAACGAAACAGTCGATTGATATTTCGACGCCCGGTCGAATAGCGTTGGCGATCAATCGCTCGTAGGTTGTCCAATCTGCTTGGTCGTAAATCCATTTCTGTTTTTTCGTTGGGATAGTTGACAGTCCGGGAATGGAAACGAGAATGGGAAAGTGATCACTGCTGTGGGTGTCCGGAAGTGTTCGCCAAACAAATTTCGAAGCCACCGATTCGGAGCAGATCGAGAGGTCAATAGCCGAAGTAGTACCGGTAGTTGGATCAATCCGAGTGTGCGATCCGTCGTTGAGGATGAGTAATCGTTCCGATAGCGTTTTTTCGGTGATGAAGTGGCCTAATGCGGTAGATTTCGTAGAACCCCAGCAAATATGGTGCGCGTTAAAGTCGCCTAGTACCAGCACTGGACGTGGAAGCGTTTCGAGGAAGTCACCCAGCTGTTCTTGACACTGTTGAGTATTGGGAGGGACGTAGATCGATACAACCGTCATTTGTTGTGGCAGTTGGATTCGAACTGCGATTGCCTGTATATTGTCGTCGACTTCGATTCGTTCGAAGGGTACACGATCCCGAATGGCAAGACCTACTCCTTGTTGCCAGTATCTACAGCTACCAGTTTTCAGCAGCAGGGTATAGTTGTTGCCGATGAAATCTGCTGCGACTACTCGGTTGTCCACTTTTGTTTCCTATAGCGCTATCAGGTTTGGCTCGTGTTGGGCGATCAGCTGCTTAAGTTCACTGATATTGGAGCGGAGGCCCCGAATGTTCCACTGCAGTGCGAAACTGTTGCTATTGCGACTGGTGATTGTCGCTGACGAAGACGATGTTGATGGTGAACG